>NW_026138054.1:600000-928509 GCF_025592945.1 Manacus candei
AAGGGAGATGAGCCCTGCTGGGCAGCAACCCGGTGTCTCTAGATTTGCCTTTCCCTTCTGCGAAAACGCAAAGTCTGAGAGGAACGTGGCTCCAGCAGGGCTGCTGGATATCCCAGCTCCAGTGATGGCAAGGAGAGCATATGCCCTAGGGAATGTACTGAGGGATGAGCAGGGAACAGGATGAAGACCCTGACGCACATGCAGGGATCACATGAGGCAACTACCAGAGTGCTGCTTGCGAGTGGTGGGGCTAGGAGAGCCCTGGCCCACCCAGGGCAGTTGAAGGTCTGGGGGTTTGGCAGATGGAGACCCTTACACACAGTCCCTTCCCTAAACCAAGTCCAGAGGGATCCCAGGCACCCATCACACCACAGGAAACAGAGGTTTTCACATGCTTCCCAGGTGGAAGAGCATTATCGATTTCACCCTCCTTATGCCTGTGTGCTCCTGAAAATTTTCTACCATCTTAAGTATCAGAGGAGAGAGAACACATTTAGAGGAAGCTGAGAATTCTGCATTTTTACTGAGAGGCTAATGAAGGATGGTCCTGCAACCATCCTTCCTGAGGCCAGGGCCACATGGCTGGAGGTTTTTCCTTTCTTACTGCTTTGCTTTCCTCTCTCACCACCTCTAACACTTGGTCTGGCTTGGTTGCACCTCGCTCCTTCGCACCGTCTGCCTTCACAGTTTCTTCAGAACACGTCCGAGATGTAGTGTCCAGATCCTTGACGAGTGACACTCCAAATCTTGCGGACCCTTACTCTCTGTCTTTACCACACTCTAGGCAAGGCAAGAACCCCTCCTGCTATCCAAAGAGAAAGATCTTCATGAACCAGAGAATCGCGGCTCCTGCCTGGAGTGGATCAGAGTAACCAGGAGACGATGCCTCAAGAGAAGCTAGGGACACACATGGCAGCTGACTGCAGGATGCCCAGATTTGCGCTGCCCTGTGCTGTATAAATCACTTTGCACTCAGGCATTCTGTCGCAAGCCTGCGCTCTGTGTAGGAATGAAAAACCATGTTTTTATAGGGGTGCTAATTTGCTCTGCTGTAGAACCAATTAACCGAGTTTTGTTTCTAAGAGAATCCCCTGAAATCTCTGAAGACGACAGTGTCAATGAGTCCGTGTCCGCCAGGGCCCAGGAATACAGAGCCGCGTTCCCATGATGGGGTCCGGAGAGCCAGAGGACGGTGGAAAGACCGTCTCCCGTCACCAGCAGCCACCCCGTTGGCACCCGCAGCTCTCTGGACAATTTAGCAGCGCGTACGAGGAGCTCCGGGCTGTGACCCGGGAGCTGCCGGTAGGAATGGATACGGTCTCCGGCCACAAGCCCTGCGCACAGATCAAAACCGCGACCAGCGACACCAGCCCCGCTCCCCGACAGCGCCGCAGCCGCCGATCCGCTTCCCGGCGCCTCGCTGCCCCCGCCAGCCCCGACTCTCTACTCCTGGCGGGTCGCCTCCTCTCCACCTCCTCCCCTGTCCTCCTCCGACAAATCCGCCCCGGGGCTGGGACAGACGCCGGCGCCTCTCGGGCTCTCCTCGGGTGCTGGTTGGAGGCGGAGACCAGGCGACAGCGGCGGCAGTGCGGCAACGGTTTGTGCTCTGCACCGTAGAACCGGCGGGGCCGGGCTGGGTTTGCGAGAATGGTCGAGGGGCACGAGAGGCAGAACATCCCTCCGGGCTCAGTGCCCTCCGGGCTCAACCTCTCCTGACCTTTCCCGTGGAACATCCCTGCTAACAGCAGGAGCACTTTTGCTAGGGACAAAGACCACTTGTGGTTTTGTCGGGGGCTGTGGCACCAGTGCCACGGGGAGGCAATGCATGGGAGAAACACCTTCCCCTGAGAAAACTCGGACGTGGCATAACCCCTCGCACTTGCTTTGGGATTCATGGAGATGCAGTCTCCGTAAGCGAGTTCTGCTGTGTCCCTCGTCCAACTCTTCTTGCTCAGAGGACCAGGGAACAACCTCTCACACCTGAACTGGAGGTACTGGAATCTGCACATTTGCAGCAGGTTGAGGGGCACTCAGAGGCACATTCAAAAATTTCATTCTCTTTCCCATCTCTGTCACCTCCGTAGGACATAAATGACCACCAAAGCAGGGTGTGATCTATTGCCATGTGCACTGGAAAACCCAGGTCATCTCCTCAGGGCATTCATCACAGACCTGCCATCCGCTCTTGGCACTCACAATAGAACCACAACTTCCAGCACTGGCTTCTCACCCGGCACACAGAGATTCTTTTGCCTTTCTTGGAGAGACCGGAAGAACTAGACAGCGTGTATCTGTTTGCATTGCACAGACAAGTCTTGAGCACACACCTGCTGTTGGTGTGGGGAGATGACCCTGAGCAAGAACAATTGCCATCAACTTCCTGGGGAGACCTTGAAGTTATGTGGGACAAAGAGTGTCTCGGTGTCACATTGCATTTACGGTTCTAAATCCCGGCAAAGCCCATGCGTGCAGCTCTGGGCTGTGCTTCTCTTGGACAGAGCTCTGCGTTTCCATCTCTCAGGCGGTGGGCCATCTCAGATAGTGGCAGAGCAGGTGGCACCCCACAAGGGCTTAGGTGCATCCAGGCTCCTGGCGTGGCAGCAGGAACCCCAGGAGATACTGCCCCTGTTGCCATGAACTGTCTGTGTCTGTGTGCAAGCGAAGGACTCGTGTGTCTGAAAACCCTCCTGTGACCGAGCAGTGAGCCCCCGCCAGAGCACCACTGACTCTTGGCCAACTGGCCATCCACCAGGACCCCAGAGGCCATTTTCCAGCGCTGTTATGGAGAATATCATTCCCAGTCTGTCCGGACATTCGGGGTTGCCCCATCACAGGGACAGAATCTGGCACTTCCCCTTGTTGAACTTCCTCTGGTTGAGGATTGCCCAAACCTCTGATTTGAGGTCTCTCTGCGGGGCCTCCGTCTTCCATGAGGCCCTGGAGTGTTACAATGGCCCCTTGATGATTGCTTGGGAATGTGCAGTGTTCTCTGTTCCATGTGTTACATGAGGCCCCATATTGTCACAATGGCACTGAAATGAGAGAGGATCTCCATCCTTAATGGCTTCATAAATCAGAAGTTTTTCTTAGATAAAAATCCTCATCAACAAAGGGGTTTGCTTTCTTGGCATGGTAGCAGTCTTTTCTTTTCTTTTAAGACTACAATTAGTTGTAGGAGAGAGAATGTAGATGATACATGGAAACTAATAGAGAGTGTATCCCATCTTCAAGAAATTAGCTTACAGGCCTCAGAAAACTTGTTTAATAAGAGATTGTTCTGTTAAGAAGAAAGTCAATTATACATTGTTTAAGCAAATGGGAAGTTCTAAGACACGTCTTAGCTGGTCCTAAAGCATTTAGTTTAGGGGTTAGGGGTCGGATAGATCAATCAGAGATGCTACGAGGCCTGCTAAGGGAGAAGACCACTCTGTGAAAATGACTGCCCCTCCCAGAAGAAATGGACGCTAGATGGCAGTCTTGCTCCACGAATAAAATCCAAGAGGCTATTTGACCCTAAAATCAGAAGAGAATTTTGGACTGCTTGTGAAGGAGAGGGTCTTTCAAGTATCACTGTATTTATACTCTGAAATTTATACTGATTCTTTGATTCATGCATGGCAGAGTACCCCCATGAATCCCCAGCTGGCATATTAAAGAAATGTTCGATCCAGTGGTTTCTGGTCATGGGGTTTAATTCTTTTGTTTTATCCCTTTGATTCCATGAAGTTCCAAAGATATCCCATGGTTTGTTTAATTCCATGAGGTCCCGCACATCCCAATGATGTCCCTTAAGTCCCTGGTTTCTGTAGTTTCCCAGGGAACATTTGCTTCTATGATGCAGGGCAGTGCCACGACGGCCACTTGATTCCGTGAGTTCCCCCAGTCTCCCAGCAGTCCTTTGGTTCCATGAGACCCTGCAATGTTGCAGTGGGTTGACCTTACCTGGATGCCAGGTGCCCACCAAGCTGCTCTATTGCTGCCCTTCCCAGCCAGACAGAAGAGACAGAATAAGATGGAAAATTATTTCTACCTTGAGATCAGGCACTTTACTAAAGCAAAAGCCAAAGTTTGCGCATGCATAAGTGAAGAGGAAAATAAAAAGATTTTCTCTCTACTTCCTGTCAGCAGCGATACCTGGCCACTTCATGGGAAGCAGGGCTTCACCACACAGAGAAGCCGCTCAGAAGGCATGTATTGTAAAAAAATGGATTTTCCCCCTTTCCTGTTCCTTTCCTGAGCTCTTGTAGCTGAGCTGACGCCATATATTCTGCAATGTCCCTTTGGTCCATTTGGCTCAACTGACCTGTCTGTATCGCCTCCCATGATCTTGCCCCCGATTCAGGGGACGAAGCTGACAATGCAGATGCTGCACCAGCCCTGCTCAGCAGTTGCCAAAGCACTGGTGCGATTAACCCCTTTGTAGCTCCCAATGCAAAGCACAGCACTGTGACGCCTGCAGTGAGAAAATGAACTCCAGCTCAGACAGACCCAACACATGTGGGATTCTGAAATGTCTCAGGGTTCCTTTGGTTCCACGATGCCCCTCTCAGACCTGGCAGTAGAAAAATAAATCAAAAAATTGAGAAGAAATCATCTTAAAGTCATGCTAAGCCTGTCTTCTACAGTCCAGAATCTATATATGTGTGACTGCAGATACTTGGGATGAGGGTAGATGCTCAGAGGAATTCATGGGTTTGATCTAGGAAACCTGTCCCAAAGTTTTCACTGCCTTTTCCTCCTTGGACATTTCCTGATGCCCGGAGGAAGCTCATGGCCAACAGCAGCTCCATCCCCCACTTCCTCCTCCGGGTTGCAGCTCTTGCACTTCTGCTTCTTCCTGGGCATCTCCCTGGCTGCCCTCCTGGGCAACGGCCTCATCCTCAGCGCCGTAGCCTGCCACCACCACCTGCACACCCCCCAGGGACTTCTTCCTGCTCCACCTCTCCCTCACACCCCCGGGCTGCCTCTGCACCACTCTCCCCAAAGCCATGGCCAATTCCCTCTGGAACACCAGGGGCATGTCCTACTCAGGATGAGCTGCACAGGTGTTTTTTGCTTTTCTTCTTGATCACAGCGGAGCTTGCCCTTCTCACCATCATGTCCTATGACCGCTACGTGGCCATCTGCAAAGTCCTTCACTACAGGACCCTCCTGGGCAGAAGAGCTTGTGCCCACGTGGCAGCAGCTGCCTGGGCCACTGGGAAGCGGGTCTGGCCCTGGGGCTGCAGGAGTTGCCGCCTGAGCTGATGATCTCCTGAGCAGTCCAGACATGCAGTCACTGTCCCTGTCCTCTATTGCCTCCCTTTCTTGCTGCAGGACCAGAAACGACTGTGCTGCTCTGCTGGGCTGGGGCGGGGTAGGGAGATGGGGGGACCAGGGAGGGGCTGGTCTGGGCAGTTCCAGTGACTAGAAAACCCCAATGTTCATCTGAAGTGTAGGAGTGTGCAGGGTGGGAGCATTACAGGGCTGAGGTGGCTCCAGGCTCTGGGAGTGGTAGCAGGAGCCCAGGGAGACACTGCCCCTGCTGCAATGAACTACCTGTGTGTGTGCCAGGGAAGGACTCGTGTCTCTGAACACCCCCGTGTGTGCATCAGTCCAGCTCAGGGCTGGACACCTCGCAGAGCCCTGACACATTTCTCTGTGTGACTCCAGGAAAACCCCCGCTGTGCCAGGGAGTTACCAGATCCTTTGCTGTCACCCTCCTGGTGTCCTGTGTAATGATGAAACTAGAAAAGGTGATCATCATACCCTGGTAATTTTCTAAGAGGAGAAATGTCACTGCTGGAAAGAAGTGTCACTGAAGAGGGGAGAAGAGGGAACATCATTGTTTCCTTCAGTCTGTTCCACAGCAGGTTCCCCTGGAGCCCCAGGGACACCTGTGGGGAACCCAGAGGGGCAGAGAAAGGGCTGCCTTTGGCTCTTGCTGTGCTGCTCAGCTGGGTCGGGCTCCTGGCACACAGGGAAATCCTGGCAAGCGGGCAGCACTGCAGAGAGACAGCTCTGCCCAGGAGTAGCTCCTCTGCACAGCCCAGCAGGGCCGAGGGCACTGCCTGTAGGCACGAGAGAAGAGAAGAAAGGCAAAGGGAGGTTAAAGGCAGCAGAAAGATGGGAGGTGTTCAGCTGAGACACAACTTGGGGACACAACTTCACACTCCTCTGCAGTGTGAGTCTACAGGTGCAGGGCAATGTCGCTTGTGTTCCTGGAGGAATCTCCTAAAGCTACCACATCCCACAGCCTTGCACATCTGTCAGGACTCTCCCAGTTTCTCTGTTGCGCCACAGGAGGATGTTCTCCAGGGCAGGCCTTCCCTGCAGCACTGTCAGAGGGACAGCGCAGGTGGGCTCCTTCTCCCAGGGATGACTGCGGGGTGGGAAGGTGGGGGTGCAGCCAGGGATGCCCGGGGCTGTCCTGCAGAGCAGGGTCCCTGTGCTCCGGGGTTCTTTGTGCCAGGGCACGGACTTTGCTGCCTGCTGGGGTCAGGTCTCATCCTGCCTGGGTAGTTGCCCACCCCTCTGCAGGGAGAAGCTGTCGGTGGGTGGTGAGAACCCCAGCAGGAGCCAGGCAGGTTCTTCCTGCCGTTGGATGAGGTGTGTGTGGTCAGGGCTGTGGGAGGTCAGGGTTGCTCCCAGATCCAGATCACACCAGCACATTTCCAAGAGCGCTGTCAAATGGGAAGGACAAAGCACAATTATTAGGAAGGAATGGAGCTTTTCTGAGTCAGTGTTTTCAGTTTCCTACTCCTGAGGAATCTGGGGGTTGAGAAATGGAAAAGGAGCTCCCATGTTGGACAAGTCACTGAGACTCCTGAGCTGTAACTTGGAATGCACAAGTGCTTCTGTAAGCAACTTCCTAAAGTGCTTTCAGCCTCTGCTCTGCTTTTGACAGAAGCAGCATCACTTCTGCTGGACCCATCTGTTTTTTCTTTATCTGCCCTTTTCCACCTGCAAAAAGAAAAGTTGCCCAGTCAGTGCGCTGCAAACAGGCAGGTTTCTCTCAGGTCACAGTGAGTGCACAGACATTCGGATGGAGTGGTGACAGGGAAGTCATGAATGGATTTCTGATGTTGAGTCTACTGTTTTGAAATCAGAAAATGTGGTGTTCAAGTCATCGTTAGCCTTTGAGAGGGAAACAGGAGAAAAATCGCATAAATTTGTTGCTAAAAATGAGCTGCTTCAAACTGAGGTTGACCACCTTCAAAGTCTTGTTAAAATTTGGATGATTATGAAACAGTCAGCTCACGGATTACCCCCATCAATACTAGACAATGCCCGCAGTATAAAGGCATAAAGCCCTCCCAGCCCCTCCAGGAACCCTCAAATCCCATCCCGGTCCCACAGGACACTCCCAACTTCCCCTTAAACCCTCCGAGGCCCCCAGACTGCCTCCCAGACCCACAAAAACCCACAAGATGCCCCCAAACCCCTCCCAGTTACCTCCAGCCCTCCCAGGACCTTTCAAACCCTCTCCTAGTTGCCCCCTTCCCCTTGAGTATGCCCCCAAACTCTCTCCCAGTTCCTTCCCACATCCCCGACGATTCCCCAAAACCCCTCACAGCTGCCCCAATCTCCCCAACCTCCCTCCCAAACCCCCAAACTCCCCCAAACACCTTCCCACTTACCCCCACGACCTCCAACCCCTTCTCAGCCTCCCCATTCCTTCCCAAAGCCCCTCCCAGTTGCCGGCCCGTCCCCCAGGTTCGGGTGAGGAGGTGTCCCAGGCTGACGGGCCCGCCCAGGCAGGGGCGGTTCCAGCAGCCTGTCAGGAGCCACCCCTGCCCCGAAAGCTCCCGTCCGCCCTGGAGCCGCCTCAGCTGCCCCTGCAGGGGAGAAATCCAGGCCGGAGCAGAGCAGGGGGCAGGGCCGGGCTGGGACCTCGATGGACGGGGGCACTGGGAGAGCAGGGGAGAGACCGGGATGGGCTGAGGGGGCACTGAGGGAGAGGGGAGACACTGGGATGGGCTGAGGGGGCACTGGGAGGGAGAGGGGAAAGTTTTTTGCCCCTTTCCTGGGCACTTGAACACCCTCTGCACCCCCGTTCCCGGCCGTGCCGGCTGTCCTTCCCCCCCAAGCCATGAACAGGTTTTGGGGCTCCCTCGTGGGTCGCAGCCAATAGAATGGCTCTGCTGGAATGACGTCATTGCCAAATTCTGCTGGGCCCCTGTCCTTGTGCCGGTGAGTCACCCAATAGAACGTCGAAACTTCCGCGGGGGCTGCCGGGAGCGGGGCGGTGATGGCGGGGGAGGGGAGGATCGGGATTGAACCCGATTGGTCCCGATCGATCCCGGCCCCAGGGTCTCCCCCCGCCGCGCTGTTTTTCACGTGCGGCCCCAACGAGGCCATGGTGGTGTGGGGTGAGTTCAGGGGGTGCGGGGGCTCCTGGTGACCCCTCCGAATCTCCCCCAAGACTCTCAGGAACTGCCCAGATCCCCCCAAGAATCCTGGGGACCCTCCGCCTTTCCCCCTCCTCCCCCAAATCTCCTGTGCATCCCCTTAACCCTTGAAAATCTCCTGGGACCACCTCAGACCCCCAGACTCCCTCCTGGGGACCCCCAAACACTCTTCAGGACTCCGGGGCCCCTCCCAACCCTTGGGCAGGGCCCGGTGCTGCTGCTGGGGCAGGGGGTGAGGCCTTGCTGCCTGCCAGCTGCCTGGGCCCCTGTCCTTGCTGCGCCACATCCCCGAGGCTCCATCCCCGCTCCCCCAGCGCCAGCTCGCTCCTTCCCAGCCCCAACCAAGCCCTTCTCTGTGTCCTCCTGCAGGCCATGGCTTTCACAACATTCCTTTAGGTGCTTGTGCAAAGCATCATCCAGTCCCTGCAGGCGGTCGGGGAGGGGCTGCACAAGACTCAGTGAGCTTGGAGGTCTTTTCCAAGCTGAAGGACTCTTGGATTCTGTGATTGTGTGCTGGATTCAGCTGGGTCCGTGTTAGCAGCATTAGTTTGCTCCCAAAGTTTCCTCGCTGTCAGCTCTTGTGGCCTAAGGCTTGAGCTCCTTTAACTCCTTGTGCTGAGCTACTGATGGGAAACGAGAGGCCTCTGCGAGCTGATTCCTGGTGTTCCCTGTAGAACAGTGAGGGAGAAGGTGTAGTCAAGTGGGAAGAGGAGTACTGTTTGTGTGTGGCCTCCTATGTGGCCTTGGCGCCTTTGAGGGGCTTGAAGGAGAAAAGAGCTTTGTTGTAGTGAGAAGTGAAATAGTGTGTTGGCTGTTCTCTCTGCAGGGAGAAGCTGTCGGTGGGGGAGGGGTCACAGAGTGGGGGAGAGGCCGTAAAGTGGATGAGGGGCCATAGAGTGGGGGAGGGGCCAGAGAGTGGGGGGAGGGGCCATGAAGTGGGAGAGGGGTCACAGAGTGGGGTAGGGGCTACAGAATGGGGTAGGGGCCACAGAATGGGGAAGGGGCCATAAAGTGTGGGAGCGGCCACGGGGTGGGGGAGGGGTCACAGCCTGGACTCGGGGGGTCAGGGCAGTGACCTCGGGGAGGGGGAGGGGTCAGGGCATGGGGTAGGGGTCTCACCTGATCCCGGGGCTATCGGGGCCATGGTGGGGTCGAACCTGGTGGGGACACCCAAGTTTTTCCCAAATTTCCCCTCATTTTTCCCAGTTTTTCATCCATTTCTCCCAAATTTCCCACTCTTTCCCCAATTTTCCCCCCATTTCCCCCATTTTTCCCAAATTTCCCCATTTTTCTCAATTTTTCCCCATTTCTTTTCCAAATTCCTTCCATTGTTCCCAAATTTCCCCCATTTTTTCCCATTTTCCCCAAATTTCCCCCCATTTTTCCCAACTTTCTCCAATTTTTCATCCAATTTTACCCAAATTCCCCCATTTTTTTCTCAATTCACCCCATTTTTCCCAAATTTCCCCATTTTCCCCAAATTCCGCCATTTTTTCCCAATTTTTTCCTAAATTTCCCCTAATTTTTCCCAATTATCCCCCATTTTTCCTGATTTTTCACCCGTTTTCCCCAAATTTCTTACTTTTTTCCCAGTTTTCCCTCCATTTCCCCTCAAAATCCCCCATTTCCCCAAATTTCTGACTTTTTCCCCAAAATTTCCCCCGTTTTTCCACATTTTCCCAGATTTTCCCCCAGTTTTCCTAAATTTCCCCCCATTTTTCCCCATTTTTATCAATTTTCCCCAAATTTCCCACTTTTTTCTCAAATTTTCCCCCATTTTTCCCAATTTTTCATTCGTGTTCACCAAATTTCCCACTTTTTTCCCCAATTTTTCCCCATTTTCCCCCAAATTCCTGGTTTTTTCCCCCCATTTTTTCCCACTGGGGAAATTTGGGAAATTTGGAAAACTGGGGACCCAAAAATCCAAGAAAATGTGGGGAAATGGGGGAAAAATGTGGGGGAAATCTGGAGAAAAATCTGTGAAAATGTGGGAAGAATGGGGGGAAAATCAGGAAAATGGTGAAAAATGTGGGAAAATGTGGGAAAATGGGGAAATTGCAGAAAATTCTGGGAAAAATGTGAGAAAAATCCGGGGAAATGGGGAAAAATGGGGGAAAATGTGGGAAATTCTAGGGAAAATGGGGAAAAATCTGGGAAAATATGGAAAAATGAGGAAAAAAACCTGGGAAAATGGGGAAAAATGTGTGAAAATCTGGGAAAATATGGGAAAAATGGGGGGAAAATCTGGGAAAATGGGGGGAAATGGAGAAAAAATCCGGGAAAATGGGGAAAAAATTGGGAAAAAACTGGGAAAATGGGGAAAAATTGGGAAAAAACCTGGGAAATTCTGGGGAAAATGGGAGAAAATCTGGGAAAAATGTGGAAAAAATGGGGGGGAAAGGGGAAAAAATGGGAAAAATCTGGGAAAATAGGGAAAAAATGGGGGGAAAATGGGGAATATTCTGGGAAAATCTGGAAATATGGGGAAAAAAATGTGAGAAAAATGGGGAAAAATCTGGGAAAAATGGGGGAAAATGAGGAAAAATCTGGGAAAATGTGGAAAAAATGTGGGAAAAATCATGGAAACTGGGGGGAAATTGGGAAAAAATCCAGGGAAATGTGGGAAAAAAAGGGGGGAAATCTGGGAAAATGGGGAAAATAATTGGGAAAAAATCTGGGAATAAATGGGCAAAATGAGGAAAAATCTGGGGAAATAGGGAGAAAATCTGGGAAAATGTGTGAAAAAATTTGGGAAAATGTGGGAAAATGGGGAAAAATCCGAGAAAATGGGGGCAAAATGGGGAAAAATCTGAGAAAATGGGGAAAAATCTGGGAAAATGTGAAAAAATTGGGAAAAACTGTGGGAAAATGGGGGAAATGAGGAGAAATCTGTAAAAATGGGGGAAAATGAGGAAAAATGTGTGAAAATGGGAAAAAATTTGAAAAAAATCCGGCAAAATGGGGAAAATCGGGAAAAATCATGAAAAATGGGGGGAAATGTGGGAAAATGTGGGAAAATCTGGAAGAAAATCTGGAGAAAAATCTGAGAAAATGTGGGAAAAATCTGGGAAAATGTGGGAAATTCTGGGAAAAGTGGAGGAAAAATCTGGGAAAAATCCGGGAAAATGGGGAAAAAATAGGGAAAAATCTGGGAAAATGTGGGAGAAATCTGGGAAAATGGGGACAAACTGGGGGGGAAATGCTGGAAATTCTGGGGAAAATGGGGGAAAATGGAGAAAAATGGGAAAAAATCCCAGAAAATGGGGAAAAATGGGGAAAGATTTAAAAAAATGGGAAAAAATCTTGGGAAAATCTGGGAAAAATGAGGAAAAATCTGGGAAGATGTGGAAAAAATGGGAGAAAATCCAGGAAATGGGGAAAAATGGGGAAAGATAAAAAAAATTTTGGAAAAATGGGGAAAATATGGGAAATTCTGGGAAAAATCCAGGAAAATGGGGGAAGAAATCTGGGCAAATCTGGGAAAATGTGAGAAAAATGGGGGAAAATGTGGAAAAAATGGGAAAAAAAATCTGGGAAAATCTGGAGAAAAATGTGTGAAAATCTGGGAAAATGTGGGAAAAATGTGGAAAAAATGGGGAAAAATCTGGGAAAATGGGGGAAAATGGGAAAAATCTGGAAAATGGGGGGGAAATGGGGAAAAATTCAGGAAAATGTGGAAAAATGGGGGAAAAATCTGGGAAAAATGGGGAAAATGGGGGGAAATGTGGAAAAATGGGGGAAAATGTGGAAAAACTGGGTTAAACTGGGAGGAACTGGGAGAAACTGGGCCAGAGGGAAAGGGATGTTGCCATGGAAATGTGAGCCCGCCCCTCCCCCACCCGGCCCAGGGCCCACGGCGGGGGGGGGAACTGGGTTAAACTGGGACATACTGGGAGCACTGGGGGGGACACTGGGAGTTACTGGGAGCTACTGGAAGCTACTGGGGAGGTCACTGGGGTTACTGGGATGGACACTGGAGTTACTGGGAGCTACTGGGGGGGTCACTGGGGTTACTGGGATGGACACTGGGGTTACTGGGAGCTACTGGGGGGGTCTCTGGGGTTACTGGGAGTTACTGGGAGCTACTGGGGGGCTTACTGGGAGTTACTGGGAGCTACTGGGGTGGACACTGGGGTTACTGGGAGTTACTGGGATGGACACTAGGATTACTGGGAGTTACTGGGAGCTACTGGGATAGACACTGGGGTTACTGGGAGCTACTAGGAGCTACTGGGGGGTCACTGGGGTTACTGGGGGGGTCGCTGGAGATACCGGAGGCATTACTGGGGTTACTGTGAGCTACTGGGAGCCACTGGGAGCGGCCCATCCCCCTCCCTCCCCAAGGTCACCCCAAGGGCACGGAGGGAGGGGGGGGGGGGGAGGAGCCCTGCCCCCTCCCAGTCCCTCCCAGTCCCTCCCAGTTCCCTCCCAGTCCCTCCCAGTACCTGAACTGGTCACACTGGGAGCGGCTCCAGGTCCCCCCTCCAGTTTGGGCCCCCGGGGCTATTTTTGGGACCCGGTGACATCACTGGGGGGGAGGGGCCTCGAGGGGGCGGCCCCTCCCCTCTCCCTTCCCAGTACAGACCAGTAAGGGACCAGTAACGGCCCCAGTGGGGGGGGGAGGGGAAGGAGGGAACACTGAGGGTGGGGATGGAGCAGGATGGTCCTTGAGCGTGGGGGAAGGGCAGGAGGTTCCCTGAGGGTGGGGGAAGGGCAGGACCGTCCCTGAGGGTGGGGGAGGGGTAGGTGGGTCCCTGAGGGTGGGGGAGGGGCAGGAGGGACCCCGAGGTGGGGGGAGGGGCAGGAGGGTCCTGAGGATTGGGGAGGGGCAGGGAGGGACCCCGAAAGTGAAGGAGGGGCCCTGAGGGTCCCTGAGGGTGGGGGAAGGGTAGGAAGTTCCCCGAGGGTGGGGGAGGGGCAGGAGAGTCTCTGAGGTTGGGGGAGGGGTCCTGAGGGCCCCTGAAGGTGGGGGAGGGGCAGGGAGGGCTCCTGAGAGTGGGGGAGGGGTAGCAGGTTCACTGGGGGGAGGGGAAGGAAGGGACCCTGAGGGTGGGGGAGGGACAGGAGGGACCCTGAGGGTTGGGGAGGTGCAGGAAGGGGGGGGAGGGGCTTTGGGGGGGCCCTTAAAGGTGGGGGGAGGGGCTGAAAGTGGGTCCATCATTGGGAGGGGACACACCCACCCAAAACCCAGTAAGTCCCAGTTGAGCTCCCAGTTCAGGGAGGGGGAGAGGATGCAAAAGACACGCCCACTTGCAGAGGCTATGGCCACCTTGGGATGGGACACGCCCACCAGGGAGAGACCACGCCCACCTAAAGAAGGGACACGCCCACCCCCAAACCACTAAGTCCCAGCTGAGTTCTGCCTTAACTGGTCCTTACTGGTCCCACCACCCCATTCCGCGTTCCAGTGACCCGTACTGGTCCATACTGGCTTATACTGGTCTATCCTGGTTTATACTGGTCTGTACTGGTCTGACCTTGATGGAGATGCTGAAGTGCCCCAACCCCCTTAACTGGTCCTTCCTGGTCCCACCACCCCATTCCGTGTTCCAGTGACCCGTACTGGTTTATATTGGTCTATACTGGTCCATACTGGTTTATACTAATCTATACTGGTCTATACTGGTCTGTACTGGTCTGACGTTGACGGAGATGCTGAAGTGCCCCCAACCCCCTTAACTGGTCCTTACTGGTCCCACCGCCCCATTCCCCGTTCCAGTCACCTGTACTGGTCCATACTGGTTTATACCGGTTTATACTGGCCCATACTGGTCTATACGGGTCTATACTGCTTTATACTGACCTGACCTTGATGGAGATGCTGAAGTGCCCCCAACCCCCTTAACTGGTTCTTACTGGTCCCACCACCCCATTCCCCGTTCCAGGGACCCGTACTGGTTTATACTGGTTTATACTGCTCTACCCTGGTTTATACTGGTCTGTACTGGTCTGACCTTGATGGAGATGCTGAAGTGCCCCCAACCCCCTTAACTGGTCCTTACTGGTCCCACTGCCCCATTCCCCATTCCAATGACCCGTCCCGGTCTGTACTGGTTTATACTGGTCTATACCGGTCTATACCAGTCCATACTGGTCTATACTGGTTTATACTGGTCTGTACTGGTCTGACCTTGACGGAGATGATGAAACGCCCCCAACCCCCTTAGCTGGTCCTTACTGATCCCACCACCCCATTCCCTGTTTCAGTGACCCGTACTGGTTTATATCGGTTTATACTGCTCTACCCTGGTTTATACTGGTCTGTACTGGTCTGACCTTGATGGAGATGCTGAAGTGCCCCCAACCCCCTTAACTGGTTCTTACTGGTCCCACCACCCTGCTCGCTGTTCTAGTGACCTGTACTGGTCCATACTGGTCCGTACTGGTTTTTTACTGGTTTTTTACTGGTCTATACTGGTCTATACTGGTCTGTACTGGTCTGTACTGGTCTATACTGGTCTATAATGGTCTGACCTTGATGGAGATGCTGAAGTGCCCCCAAGCGCCTTAACTGGTCCTTATCGGTCCCACTGCCCCATTCCCCATTCCAGTGACCCATATTGGTCTATACTGGTCCATACTGGTTTATACTGGTCTATACCGATCTATACTGGTCTATGCTGCTCTGTACTGGTCTGACCTTGATGGAGATGCTGAAGTGCCCCCAACCCCCTTAACTGGTCCTTACTGGTCCCACCACCCTGCTCCCCATTCCATTGACCCATACTGGGTCGTGGTGGCAAGAACCCCAGCAGGAGCCAGGTGGGGTCTTCCTGCCATTGGATGAGTGCTCTGGGAGGTCAGGGCTGCTCACAGATCCAGATCACAGCAGCACATTTCCAAGAGCACTGTCAAATGGGAAGGACAAAGTACAATTATTAGGAAGGAATGGAGCTTTTCTCAGTCAGTGTTTCCAGTTTCCTGCTCCTGAGGAATCTGGGGGTTGAGAAATGGAAAAGGAGCTCCCATGTTGGACAAGTCACTGAGACTCCTGAGCTGTAACTTGGAATGCACAAGTGCTTCTGTAAGCAACTTCCTAAAGTGCTTTCGGTCTCTGCTCTGCTTTTGACAGAAGCAGCATCACTTCTGCTTGACCCATCTGTTTTTTCTTTATCTGCCCTTTTCCACCTGCCTGAGGTTTCTCTCAGGTCAAAGTGAGAGCACAGACATTTGGATGGAGTGCTGACAGGGAAGTCATGAATGGATTTCTGATGTTGAATCTACTGTTTTGAAATCAGAAAATGTGGTGCTGAAGTCATCGTTAGCCTTTGAGAGGGAAACAGGAGAAAAATCGGATAAACTTGTTGCTAAAAATGAGTTGCTTCAAACTGAGGTTGACCACCTTCAAAGTCTTGTTGCGCCAGAGTGCAGAGAGAAAACTGTTGCTAAAAAAACAGGCTCCTGGTTTGGTCAGGCAACTTCATAAACCAGTGTCTTACCCTGGCATTGAGACTTGGGAAACCACAGAGAACCCTGATTCTAAGTCTCAGGAGAGAAAGAAACAAGGAGAATTTGAAGTTCAACTGATGTTTCTAGAGTCTCCCAGCTTTCCTCACATTAATGAAAATAGACTGAGTGATCCCTGTGATAATGAACAAAGGGAAGATTATTCTTTACCTCCCTCAATTTCCTTTGTGCCTGATACTGAATCCACTAAAAAACCTTGGACTCAAAAAGAGAACCCGACCCAGAAAACAACTCAATTCATTCTGATTCAAGTGGTTTAAGAGCAGAAGCATTATGGCGATAAACCTGGACAAATTAAAAGCCAACCAGTGAAATCCTATCAATATATCACATACCTTGGGATTCCACTTTGTTCTCATCAACAGTTAATACAATTTCCAATGGATATGGGGACAAAATGTTCGCAGCAAAATGCCAAAGATGGGATTAAAACCCAGACAAAAAAGAATTAAAATCACTGGAGAAAAAGAAGAAACCAGTCTTCAACCAAGAGCTTCACCCTGTTACTGTTTTGTTGATATTACCTTTTTGCTTTTTATTCTAATAATCATATTGTATGTTAAAATTTGGATGATTATGAAACAGTCAGCTCACTGATTACCCCCATCAATACTAGACGATGCCCGCAGTATACACCCGTCCCAGCCCCTCCAGGAGCCCTCAAATCCCATCCTGGTCCCACAGGACACTCCCAACTTCCCCTCAAACACTCCGAGGCCCCCAGATTGACTCCCAGATCCAGAAAACTCTTGCTGCCTGCCCATGGAGTGCCCAGTGTGGCCCACCAACTGCACCACAAAGCCAAAGCTTCCAGGCTTTCTTTCCTGGGAATTAGGGCTGTTCTTTCCTATTTTCAGCCATGCCTCCCAACTGATAGCCCAACTCCCAAACTGCTAGCATGCCTGTTGATACAGAATTGTTAAAATAAACCTTGCCAGTATATGTTTTCAGACACCGATTATTTAGTGTCGTTTCACTTTAATCCACCCCAAGGGAATTATTAATAAAAACCTGAGTTACCCCCTCTCCCCTTTTCCTGGGGCGGGTTGTAACACCAATCAGCACTGACTCCGCCCAGTAGGCATAGCAAAGGAAGTTTCCTTTTGGTTTAGGGTTTAGTGTTAGGGTTAGGGTTAGCGTTAGGGTTTAGGGTTAGGGTTAGGGTTAGGGTTAGGTTTTGAGTTAGGGTTAGGGTTAGAAAGGGTTAGGGTTAGGGTTAGGAAATTTAGGGTTAGAGTTATCAAAAGTTAGGGTTAGGGTTAGGTTTAGGGTTAGCAAAAGACAGGGTTACTGTTAGGGTTAGGGTTAGGGGTATAGGTAAGGGTTAGGGTTAGGAAGAATTTGTCTCAGTGCGCGATCTAACAATCGCGGTTTTAGCCCATTCCGGACACGCAGCGGTGCCCAATAAGCCCCTCTCAGGCTATAAGCCCGATTCACTGCCCACCGCTGTCAGAATCTTTTGCTTTTTCTCTTGGGTCTCTGCTTTTGCTGTTGCTGTTCAGTTGCGTGTCTGGCAGAATACCCACCGCCGTCCGGTATGTACTCTGTTTCTATAGAGCACTGTCCCCTAACCCCAACATTAAAAGAGAGACTGGAAGCTATGCGCAAACCCTGTTCCCTAACCCTAACCCTAACCAAGAGACTGCAAGCTATGCGCAAACCTTTTTCCCTAACCCTAACCTTAAAAGTGAGAAAGCAAGCTATGCGCAAACCCTTTTCCCTAACCCTAACCCTAAAAACGAGACTGCAAGTTATGCGCAAACCCTGTTACCTAACCCTAACCTTAAAAAAGAGACTGCAAGCTATACACAAACCCTTTTCTCTGAACCTAACCATAAAAAAGAGACTGCAAGCTATGCGCAAACCCGATTCCCTGACCCTAATCCTAAAAAAGCAAATGCAAGCCATGTGCAAACCCTGTTCCCTAACCTTAACCTTAAAAAAGAGACTGCAAGCTCTGCACAAAACCAGTTCCCTAACCCTAACTTTAAAAAAGAGACTGCAAGCTACTAGGGTTAGGGTTAGGGTTAGGGTAAGGGTTAGGGTTGGGGTTAGGGGTTAGGGTTAGGGTTAGGGTTAGGGTAAGGGTTAGGGGTTAGGTTTGGGGTTAGGGTAAGGGTTAGTCAGAATCTGTCTCAATGCGTGGGTTTACCCCATTCCAGGAACGCAGTGGTGCCCAGTAAACCCCTCTCGGGCTATAAGCCCAATTCAGTGCCCACCGCTGTCAGAATCTTTTGCTTTTTCTCTTGGGTCTCTGCTTTTGCTGTTGCTGTTCTGTTGCGTGTCTGGCAGAATACCCACCGCCATCCCATATGTACTCTGCTTCTATAGAGCACTGGTCCCGCCCACTGGTTGGAGTCAAGAGGTGGAGGCCGTGTTGATTGTTCTGCGTCACTGGCTCCGCCTCCTGGGCGGAGTCAGTGCTGATTGGTGTTACAACCCGCCCCAGGAAAAGGGGAGAGGGGGTGACTCAGGTTTTTATTAATAATTCCCTTGGGGTGTGTAAGGGGGATATTTTTGAATTAGATGATCAATGGAGCATAGAGGCATGAGAACGAAGTCATATTAGGATGTGAAACCAGCTAGAGTATGGTACAATGTAACTTCATGGCACAAGCTAATTGTAAGGTCCATTGTGCTTTTCAGCAAGTCAGCCTGATATCCCCTATTATCAGAGCTGAGTTTTTCCTTGGTTTTGCTACATATTGCAAGATAGATACATCTACCCTTGAAACACAATGGTAGAGGTCATCCATAGGGGTGAGAAAGATGATGATGGGAGGAAGATTATGTGGGCAGGGGTCGCTCGCCCCTTGCCCCACAAGTAGGGCATGCGCAGACTGCTGCCATGAGGTAATGATCAGGCGGTGTTTGGCTGCCACTCAGGCATCACCTTATACTGCGTACTGGCCCTACGTAGTGTAATGTGGAACTGATAAAAATGGGGTGTCAGAGCTGCTGAGTTGAGCGATACTCATCCTACCACCGAGACTGTGTTGCTCCGCGGGGACGCCTGCTAAGCATGGGTACTGACCAGCTGCTGCAGATCCTGACAGTCCTGGCCTGTCTGTGTGGGTAAGCACAGTTTATTGATAGGAAGCAACTGAGAGAACAAACTTTTTTAATATCCTTTTAGTGTTCCTTTAATTCTCCTTTTATGTTTATAGTATTTTTCCTTTAGTTTCCCTTTTTACTAACCAATATCGTGTTATCCATAATATTGTGTTAAGATCCTTTTTTGGTATCCCTTTTTCACTAGTTAATACTGTATTAAATGCTGTTCGTAGTATTTGTTTTAATGCCACCCGATAAGATAGTTATTTTGTATCCTTTTTTCCTTTTTTAGTTTTTAATTCCTCTTGCTAAGTTTATTACTATTATTATTATTCTCACTGTAATAAAAGATATTTTGTGTGCTTGAGTATTTTTGGCACTTGTCTTTATTCCGGACATGTATCCGAACGTACTGCTACATAAATTGGCGTAGTCGGCAGGATACATGGAGGAATAAGCAGTGCCCCAGGGAATTCGTTGGTGGAGTGCTCAGCTGACGTGTCCCTGTGTATTGGTGGGAGATCTTCAGGTGGAGTGCACAGCCTGGAGAGCCGTGTCCCCGTGTGTGTTGTGTTAAGGGGGAGATTCTCAGGTGGGGAGCATAGCCTGGGAAGCCGCATCCCTGTGTGTGTGGTGAACTCTGTGTGGGTGCCGTGTCTGGGTTCATATCTTCTGCTAGTTTTACTTTGTTTTGAACTGGTTTTTGTTGTTCTTGTTGATTAAGTTACTATATGGGTGGCAGTGTTTGTGTTTTATATGCTTTGTTTTTTGCATATGGGAGGTAGTTCTGAGCAATTAATTGTGAGTATACCACACTTCTTGAGACCTAGAATTAAGATTTGTCCTTTTTTGCAACTGTTGTTTATATGTATGACTTCGTTGTATTAATTGTAATAAGTATATCTTGGGACCTAGAGGCAGCCAGGAGATAAGGCTAGATCGGACTTTAAATTTTTTATTGTATTCGGTGTGGAGCGAATCAAAGCCTAGAAGATACCCAGTGGATTAAGTTTTATTGTTGTTTCACTCATAGATATGTCTTTCTGAGGATTTATTCAGAGTTATTGTAGAGTGTGTATTTTGTGGTTGGTATATAAAGATTTTAGATTTGATGTGTATGTGTAGTTAGGCTTGTTTGTGATGTAAGAGCCATAGTTTGTGGATTAGTGTGTCTCATTGTGTTTAGCTTAAAAATTGAGAATCTTTTGTCATTGTTCTGTTAGTGAGAACATTAGTAGATTAAGATGAAAAAGTGGTTAGGAGGGTCAGCCGCAGGCGGCAATGAACCTAAGAAAGCTCCTCCCCGTGAATTAATAGAATTGGGGCAGGAGCCATAGATTACTTTGTAGAATAAGTGGGAAGCATGTACAAAGATTCCTCTTGAGTATTGGGGGCAGCAGACCCCAATGGAGGTATTGCAATACTGGGAGCAGTTTACCCCTACTACTAAATCAAGCAGTCATCTGGAACAGGCTGGACGAATGGGGGGTGCACTGCTTACTGCATACAAGTTAACTGTGGAAAAATGCAAAAAACTGCAGGAGCAGCTGAATGCTCTAAGAGCCACTCAGCTGGTACAACGCCAGACTTTACTTGACCTTCAGGCCTAAAAGAACAGGGTAGAAGATAAATGTGTTACTTTAGCTGAGAAATATGCTGTGAGAACTGTTCGGCACAGACAAAGGAAAATAGACCCAAGTGATCGGGGACCAGGGGTGCGAACTATAATCACTTCCCCTGATTGAGATCCAGAGAAGTGGGATAGTAACATATAGAGTAGTAGTGATGATTCTGATGAGGACGATTTTATAGAAAATTCAGAGAAAGTTATCAACATCAGATGAGTTGGCACACAGAGCAAGGGGCTGACTCTGTGATAATAGACGATGTTGATGCCACGAAGTTTTTAGGGTTAACTAATGATGTATATGTACAAAATGCCCTTCGGCGTTTAAGACGAACACCAGGAGTTGATAGAACTTTGGTTTCAGTTATTGCTGAAGGTCTCAGTGACCGTTTTACTAATGATGGATCATGGCAGGATGGAAGTTCATCCTGGGTAACTCTGCATCAAGCAATCAAAATATTTAAGGGGGAAGGGATGAAAGTAGCTATTGAGCTGCAGAGCCCTGAACTTTACATGCAACAACCTTTAATTCCAGTAATGCGAAACAAATTGTTAGAAGGCTGTCCTGTACCCTGGAAACCATACATTCATTATTCCACTGTTAGTGTCTAACTCGGGGGCACCCATAGAAGAGATCATAGAGAGGTTGCAGCAACTTGGTGACCTTCCAGGCCTCCCACCCACAGAACAAAACCTTAAATTATACTGTTGTGACGAGGAGGGGTAATATGACACCTCAAGTAGATATTAAGTTGTTAGTATTTGGAAGGGGGGAGTTGTTTGTGTTTTGTCTCCCACAGGACCCTGCTGGCTTCCAGCATGTTTGATGAAACCTTATCATGAGCGGCAAGAATTCTGGACAGAGATCAGTGAATGCTGAACAGCACAAGACCAGCCCGAATATCACATGGAAGAAAAACATATCCTAAATATAATTAATTGTGTCTACTAACTTTTGCTAACTGGTGTAATGACTCAGTTATCGTGTACCTGTCTCTTGTGTGTCTTGTCCACACCTGATGTTGTGATTTATGTAATGAACAATGTCCTGGCCAGAGGCTGGGAGGCTATAGCTACCAAAGCCATGATTACTCCTGCATTAGCCTATTCAGTGCAGGTCATGTATCTTGAATAACAAGATGGATTGGTTATTCTTTTCTGCATAGCAAGTCTCGTGTCCCAATAGATCCCTGGATCTACTGCTCCAGAGATAAGAAGGTTTATATTTCTTAGATGAGTTGCACCAACAATCTGTATGCTTCGTTTTGTATTACTGGTAAGCAACAATCAGAATTGGAATCTTATTCCTGAACAGTGTGCTGCCAAGTTGTTCTGGCAGCAGTGTTAAAGGTAAAGGCTAAAGCTAAGCCCTGGCTTCAAGAAGTGAAGGACATATGTGATGCCGTGTGCAGAGGGACTGCAATTGTACTTGGTTTTGTCTCCTGGGATGGGGCAGACGTGCCATTAAGGGGGGAAAGAAGACAACAGAAAACTATAAAACTTGTAACATCCTGAAGCCTAATGGTCATCACTGTATAGAATGATCTGTTTCTGTGCTATTCATGCCACACCAGTGATGTTTGTGAAGATCAGGCAGAACGGTGTGGTTTGGGAATTCTAAATCAGACACTGATTGTTTTGCAGTGCTCATATTTGTATGTGTTTCATCCCGGTAGTGTTACAGCAAGTGGCAAGAATTATTTGGAATCAACAAATGACAGAAACCTTTTGGCTTACGAGTCTATACAAGAATATATGTGATTGTGAAATAACCATGTGTGAGGTGCTGGGCCTCGCAGAAGAAAAGCTTATGTTGAAAAGCTGGTTGGTAAGACTGCAAATGAAGGACTGATGTTTGTGGACCTCCCTATGGGCTCTGGCTCGCATCATGTTTACAATTTTCTTATGATGAACTGGTAATATTCTAGTTAAGTACAGAAATGATTTCACACTCAATGGTATAGTTAATGTGAAGATGGATAAAATTCTTTTATAGCATGGAGGCAAGAGATAACCTGTACTATCACTCCATGAGGTGAAGGGGGATTGACTGCAGTCAGGGGTAAACTGGGGCAGGACGGTTTGCTCCCGATGAGGCCTGGAATCTGAAAAGAGAGTGCAAGCTTTCTGTGGGAGCGGTTGGTGAGACCAGGATGTTGTCTGGTGTTGCATCAAATTCCAGATATACATTGCCTATGATGGCTCCTAACAGGCCTATAAATGTGTGACTGGCAGTCAACCACTTCATACTATAAAAGATGAATCCAGACTATAAAATTCTGAAATGAGAAGTTCTGTTGTACTAGACTTTATATTTTACAGAAATTCCTGAGATTCATTGCGTTGTCCGAGCCCATACGATTGGACACACCTGTTCACCTGTCCAAACTTAAAAACTAAGTCTGCCAACCAGGAAAAGATTATCTCAAGTACTGTTGACTCCAAGTAAATGACCACTGTAATCCACTTAGATCTCCTCACTGGGGATGGACATGATTATATTATTGTCTGTATTTTCACTGTTACTCAGTTGTTATGTTGTTTACATTTTTAGAAATGACACTTCATCAATACACTGTTCGAGTCATTCACCAGTGTCATGGTCCAACCATGGACCACGCGGTGGGATGGAATCCAACAGCCCCCAGGAGCTGGTTTCTCCCCTGAGGGTGCAGAGCAGCAGGGCCTTTTCCAGACCCAACTGTACCTTCCAGAAAGATATCAGCTATACTTTGCTTCTTTGCTGACTTCTGTTTTAGATGTCAATGTGTGGACCACCCTGACCAACGTGACGAAGATGGACGTGATACGTGTGTCCATGGTAACTCCCACGAGTCTTTTTCGCACCTGTCTGGTTGGAGTACCCATTGATAACTACTGGTGGGGAACTCTATATAATGAGACCGTGTTAGCAAACTGCACATATCCAAGAGTTGACATTTTTTCTTAGAGATATTTACCAGAACGCATCAGCTTGGTGCAATGAGACTCTGCAAAAACGATTTATTCCTGGATCCGATGTGATAGGTCTCCCAAATGATCTGTTTCTCATTTGTAGACAAAGAGCATGGAAAGGTATTCCGGGAAAGGCTGTAGGAGGCCCTTGTACCTTTGGACGATTAACCTTTTTTCATCCTCACAGCCTAACCTTGCCTAAACTAAGAAGACGCAGACGTAGCACACGGCGGTTTACTCTGGACTGTAGCTCTGATGTAGAGTTTTGGAATAAGGCTGAAAGAATAACTGCTAGTATAATATCTCAGATAGAGACTGCTCATGCTTTGGCTTCTTTAAATAAACTAGAATGCTGGTTGGCTAAAGAAGCTAACGCTACTTCTGCTGCTTTGAGTGCATTGCTCACAGATGTAGACTCTGTTAGACATGCAAGTTTACAAAATAGAGCTGCTATTGATTTTTTGTTGTTAGCCCAGGGACATGGCTGTCAAGATTTTGAGGGCATGTGCTGCATGAATTTAAGTGATCATTCTGAATCTGTTCATGCTAACATCCAGAAATTAAAAGCCCTTACTCAACAATTACATGTTCATGATGAATGGAACCTCTTTGGTGATTAGAAATGGAGATGGCCCTGGTTACGAAAAGTGTTGATAAGCTTGTCAGTAGTTGAATGTATAATAACATGCATATTGTGTATGATTCCCTGTATACTAACATGTGTACGTTGAATGATAAACACCAAGCTAAATGCATTACAATCTCGAGTAGTTCGTTATCACCCTCTTGCTACCATTGATCACGCGGTGGTATGTAAGGGGGATATTTTTGAATTAGATGATCAATGGAGCATAGAGGCATGAGAACGAAGTCATATTAGGATGTGAAACCAGCTAGAGTATGGTACAATGTAACTTCATGGCACAAGCTAATTGTAAGGTCCATTGTGCTTTTTAGCAAGTCAGCTTGATATTCCCTATTATCAGAGTTGAGTTTTTCCTTGGTTTTGCTACATATTGCAAGATAGATACATCTACCCTTGAAACACAATGGTAGAGGTCATCCATAGGGGTGAGAAAGATGATGATGGGAGGAAGATTATGTGGGCAGGGGTCGCTCGCCCCTTGCCCCACAAGTAGGGCATGCGCAGACTGCTGCCATGAGGTAATGATCAGGCGGTGTTTGGCTGCCACTCAGGCATCACCTTATACTGCATACTGGCCCTACGTAGTGTAATGTGGAACTGATAAAAATGGGGTGTCAGAGCTGCTGAGTTGAGCGATACTCATCCTACCACGAGACTGTGTTGCTCCGCGGGGACGCCCGCTAAGCATGGGTACCGACCAGCTGCTGCAGATCCTGACAGTCCTGGCCTGTCTGTGTGGGTAAGCACAGTTTATTGATAGGAAGCAACTGAGAGAACAAACTTTTTTAATATCCTTTTAGTGTTCCTTTAATTCTCCTTTTATGTTTATAGTATTTTTCCTTTAGTTTCCCTTTTTACTAACCAATATCGTGTTATCCATAATATTGTGTTAAGATCCTTTTTTGGTATCCCTTTTTCACTAGTTAATACTGTATTAAATGCTGTTCGTAGTATTTGTTTTAATGCCACCCGATGAGATAGTTATTTTGTATCCTTTTTTCCTTTTTTAGTTTTTAATTCCTCTTGCTAAGTTTATTACTATTATTATTATTCTCACTGTAATAAAAGATATTTTGTGTGCTTGAGTATTTTTGGCACTTGTCTTTATTCCGGACATGTATCCGAACGTACTGCTACAGGGTGGATTAAAGTGAAACGACACTAAATAATCGGTGTCTGAAAACATATACTGGCAAGGTTTATTTTAACAATTCTGTATCAACAGGCATGCTAGCAGTTTGGGTGCTGTCATACCACAATGTGACACAGAGATAACCTTTGGGGGGGGAAAGAAAAAGCATAGGGGAGAGAAAGGCAGGAGAAGAGCAAGGGAGAGTAAGAGAAAGAAAAGCTGAGAGTGGACAGATGTATATAGTCACCGCCCACGGGGTCCAGCGATGCTTCCATGTCTGTCAGTTGAAGTGGTGGCCTTGATCTGCCGGGGGTGAAGGAGGGAAGTCCCCATACTCCAAGAAGTTATGAGTTATAACCATGATTAGTGTCACAGACCATGCCTCGAGCCTCCAACATCTCGAGGGTTGCAGTCTCTCTTCTAAGGTTAGGGAACAGGCTTTGGGCATAGCTTGCAGTTACTGTGTGGACCAATTGTCAGAGACTGAAATGGTTAATGATTTATGCATTCTAGGAGACTTTTCAGGCTTTTGACTTGCATGATACCTCTGATGAGCAGTCGGGCCCCTCCCTCCCTCCAGTGCTGACGGTGTGAAGCCCTGCAAAGGCAAGAGCTGAGCTTACAGGCTTTTGAATGTTGATATATCTGATGAGGAATCAGGCCCCTCCCTCCCTCTGCTATGAGATGTTGGGGTTAGGATTAGGGTTAAGGTTAGCAAGGGTTAGGGTTTAGGTTTTAGGGTTCACGGTTTGAGTTCCTGGAATGGGGTAAACCCACGATAGTTATATCGCGCATTGAGACAGATTCTGACTAACCCTAACCCTAACCCCAACCCTAACCCCTAACCCTTACCCTAACCCTAACCTTAACCCTAACCCGAACCCTAACCCTAACCCTAACCCTAACCCTAACCCTAACCCTAACCCTAACCCTAACCCTAACCCTTATCCTAACCCTAACCCTAACCCTAACCCTAGTAGCTTGCAGTCTCTTTTTGAAAGTTAGGGTTAGGGAACTGGTTTTGTGCATAGCTTGCAGTCTCTTTTTTAAGGTTGAGGTTAGGGAACAGGGTTTGCACATAGCTTGCATTCACTTTTTTAGGATTAGGGTCAGGGAATCAGGTTTGCGCATAGCAACACTAACCCTAAAAAAGAGACTGCAAGCTATGCGCAAACCCCGTTCCCTAACCCTAAAAAAACCCCTAACCCTAACCCTAACCCTAACTCTAACCCTAACCCTAAACCCTAACCCCAACCCTAACCCTAACCCTAACCCTAACCCTAACCCTGATTCTAAGTCTGAGGAGAGACAGAAACCAGGAGACTTTGAAGTTCAACTGATGTTTCTACAGTCTCTCAGCTTTCCTCACATTAATGAAAATTGGCTCATTGAGGATAATGAGGATGCAGCTTCTGCTATGGGGAATTCTAAGCATTCTGGGGTCGGTAAGACAACCTGGTAAGTAACACTTGAGTGAATGGGGGGTTGTCTTGGGGGCTTGTTTCCCTTCTCTTTTCTGTCTCTTGGTTTCTCATTTTGTTTGCTACTTTCTTTGGAATAAATGTTGTTTTGTTCAGCTTTCAACTGTGTACTGGTTTCAGTTTTGGCAATCTCCCTGCTACCACGGTCCAGGGGGATGGGAAATAGGACTGAGCACTGCAATAACGGTTCTTGGCACAGTTGAGGGTTCGTGCAGCAATGCCACTTTATTCAGGGACAACAGGGGTTTAAATAAGGGGTTTAAAGTCTGAGAGGAGGATTCTGAACTGGGGAGGAGCATGGGACTGACAACTCAGGGAAAAGTGTGATAGGAAGACAGGGAAAAGGTGGGTGGAACTTCGGAGTTCCTCTTTACCTCTTTACTCCTGACGGGGTACTGCGATCCCCCTACACCGCTGACTCTGATGTTAGTGGTCTGGGCTGGCCAGCTGTACGACCAGTCCTTGGAGGCAATTATGGTGACATCTGCCCCCATGTCGAGTAACCCTTCCACCTTGACTTTCTGAGGGTGCCTAGGTTGAGAAAAGTAGATGAGACATGTTAGAAGAGGGCGAGAGGTCTTCACCGAGGTTGTCCAGTGGACTTCCCTCAGTGATCCCTCCCTCCGCTCCTCATCTGGGGACACCACGCAGAGCAGCTCGTTGGTGGAGACCATCTTCGCCACGGGGAAGCGGTCCTCCAACTGCACGGGAGGGAGATGCACAGTTAGGCATATAGCTATATTTGTGTTCGTTAGTCCCGTCAGGAGAGTAGGCACTACAATTATTCCCTTAGCCACTGCTGAAAAGTGCGATATCATGAGGTAAGTCTTATCTGGATCGACCGGGGCAGATGGTCTAACACTGACCTGCTCATAGGAGCTTAGGTGAGTAGACGGGTGAGTAACGGAAAGGATTATCCAATTTAGGGGAACACACTGGTTTTTAACTGAGATAGGGTCTGCTGAATTTAAAGGATCACACTGAACGGGAATGAGGTCTTTCGGAGGCTCTTGGGTAATGGGGTAGCTGGGCGCGGTGTTGGGCGCAGGATGGAGCGGAAAGCAGGGGTTATTTGTGTCGTCGCGCCCCCCTGGGCACTCTGCTCCCCGTTTCCCTGATGTTCACAGGAGCAAGGGTGAAGATCGGGCAAAGATTGGAAGGTTACCCTTTTCCTCAGCTCTGGGGACCTCCTGGGGGGAAGGGGCTCACCATTGATATTGGTCATTGACCTACAACTAGAAGACCAATGGCGGCCCTTCCCACACCTCCGACATAGGGTCTTAGGCAAATTTGGTTCGGGGACTAACTTAGGACAATGTTTTTTGAAGTGTCCCTTTTCACCACAATTGAAACATGATTGGGGACCCATGAAAGTGGCAGCCAATAGACGCGCTTTATGGGAATTGGAACCTATATTTTTACAAGCGTCTATCATTTTGAGTAGGGAGGGATCCTTTAACATCTTCAAAGCTTTCTGACAGTCCTCATTCGCCTTTTTGATAACCAATTTATTGAATAAAATTTCCTGGCTCTCTTTTTGGTGGACCTGCCTGCTGATTGCCTCTTTTAGCCTGGTTATGAATTCTACAAAAGGTTCTTTTGGGCCTTGGTTAATAAGTGTGAAAGAAGGCGTCCGCACATAGGCATCTGTCACCCTTTTCACGGCCTCTAATGCCAATTCTTTAGTCGCTTCTAAAAATTTGGGGTCAATTCGAGCTTGATCCCCCCTACTCGAATAGTTCCCCTCCCCATAGAGCATGTCTATTGCCTGCTGAATTGGGATTCCCCTTCTTTCCATTTTGTCATTGACATATGCAGTGATTAATTTTTTCCATTCTACCTCAAATACTGAGGACTGTACTGTTGTAAAGAGTCCTCCTATCACTGCTCTTATGTTGTAACGTATCAGCTTATAGACCAGGAAGAAGGATTCTAGCAACTCGATGGTGAAGGGTGCCCCCAACCCATACTCGACGATGACCTTTTTCATATCTTTTAGCATGTCGTTACGAGGCAAGAATGAGATGCTCAATATGAGAATCAGCAAGCTTCGTTTATTGATCATTGCTAACAGCTTAAATATGCTTTATAATTAGTTCATACATATTGCAAAAGCTAAGCTCATTATTGGTTCTGCTTAAATGTTGATCTCACCTCTTACTCATTTCTTTGTTGACACAGGTGGTACTCAGTTGCTTTTTGTTTTGCTAATCACAATGTCCTGTTTACCAGCTAGCTAACAGGGTACAAGGGCACTGTAACCTCGCTATCTAAGATGTTCCCACTGCCTAGGCAAGCCGTGTTCTATAGCCAATTCCCTACAGCCACTCTGGGGCCCTTCCTTCCTCTACATAGATGGGAAATGCTTTTAGGAATTCAGTGTCTTTAGCGCTAGCAGCCTCCTCCCTGAAGGCTCTCCAGATATCTGGTAGCTTAAGCTGCCATTCAGGGGAGTGCTGCATTAAGTCTATGTCCGGTTCAGGGTGGTGGCAGGCGGGGTAGGCCTCGGTGGTGTGAGGCCTATGGGCGCAGCCATCTTGCCGGAAGGAGGCCCTGACCTTCGCCTTGACCCTGTCCTTTGCCACCCTTCCGCCCCTTGAAGGTGATGTATCCGGCGAAGAGGCAGGGCTGGAGGAAGTGGGTGTGCTCGTGGGCATGCCGGGGGAGGGATCTCTGATGCAATCAGGTGGAGGCGGAGGCGGCCTGGAGGGTGGTGCTAAGGGAACCCGCCTCCTCCTTTCCTGCGCTGATTTTTCCCGCGGTGTCCCTTCCCGCCTTTTCTCCGCGTGGTCCCTGGGTCCCTCGTCCTCGACGCCATTTTGAATTCGGCGCGATGGTTTCTTCCCCCTCCCGCCATCTTGTGTGTCTGTCTGCTCAGTGTCCGTCTCTGTCTGCTCAGTGTCCCTCTCTGTCCGCTCAGTGTCTGTCTTGGGGAGGCTGATATTCTTGTTCATCATCTGGTGCTGTAGCACCATCAGAACTAACCTCCATGCGATGAGTGCCTCTTTAGCTATACGGTCCCCCTTATCGCTGTCCCGCCAGAGGCTGTAGCCTATGGCTTGCCACTGCTCTACGCTGGTGTCCTCGGCAAGCTGGTGACCCTTGTGGTCGAGCCATCTGGCGAGTGATTTTGCCAATTTTTTATCTAAGGGGTGACCGTGTTCTATTACAAAGTCTTTTAGGTACCTGTATACAAATTTTTGGGAGGTTGAGAGTGTGAGTCCCATGTTGATGTTAGTCGGGTCTCAACAACAGTCTCTTGATGGAAAGTCCTCCCTTTGGTGTTCTGCCGGGCTGTGGGTGTTAGGGTAGGGTGAGGAATGTCCTCAGCAGTTCACCTGTCTGGTGCGTCGACCCGTGCAGCTACCGCTGAGCCCACAACCGTCCGCTCTCAATATGAGAGTCCTCAACTGTGCCCCACGTTGGGTGCCACTTGCCATGGTCTGGGGGGATGGGAAATGGGACCGAGCACTGCAATAACGGTTCTTGGCACAGTCGAGGGTTCGTGCAGCAATGCCACTTTATTCAGGGACAACAGGGTTTTAAATAAGGTAAGTCTGAGGGGAGGATTCTGAACTGGGGAGGAGCATGGAACTGACAACTCAGGGAAAAATGTGATAGGGAGACAGGGAAAAGGCGGGTGGAACTTCGGAGTCTCCAGGAGAAAGGGCCAATGGGAGCTCTCTTTGCACTGCAGCAAACTGTAGCCAATCAGTGGCAGAGGAGTGGGAAAGCAGGGGAGGACAGGGTGACAAACAACTTTGGGCAGGAAAATCTGAGGGAGAAAGGGGAACAATATGGAGGTATAACAAACTTCATAAAAATTCAACAGTAAACTGGGGTACATTAAACTCCATGACAATACAGCAATAAACTGGGGTAAAACTGGGGAACAACTGTCAGTCCGGTGGATGAATTGTCCAGTGTATAAAAGTCCATTTTCTGATTTCAAAACAGTAGATTCAACATCAGAAATCCATTCATGACTTCCCTGTCAGCACTCCATCCAAATGTCTGTGCTCTCACTTTGACCTGAGAGAAACCTCAGGCAGGTGGAAAAGGGCAGATAAAGAAAAAACAGATGGGTCAAGCAGAAGTGATGCTGCTTCTGTCAAAAGCAGAGCAGAGACCGAAAGCACTTTAGGAAGTTGCTTACAGAAGCACTTGTGCATTCCAAGTTACAGCTCAGGAGTCTCAGTGACTTGTCCAACATGAGAGTTTCTTTTCCATTTCTCAACCCCCAGATTCCTCAGGAGTAGGAAACTGGAAACACTGACTGAGAAAAGCTCCATTCCTTCCTAATAATTGTGCTTTGTCCTTCCCATTTGACAGTGCTCTTGGAAATGTGCTGCTGTGATCTGGATCTGTGAGCAGCCCTGACCTCCCAGAGCACTCATCCAATGGCAGGAAGACCCCACCTGGCTCCTGCTGGGGTTCTTGCCACCACGACCCAGTATGGGTCAATGGAATGGGGAGCAGGGTGGTGGGACCAGTAAGGACCAGTTAAGGGAGTTGGGGGCACTTCAGCATCTCCATCAAGGTCAGACCAGTACAGAGCAGCATAGACCAGTATAGATCGGTATAGACCAGTATAAACCAGTATGGACCAGTATAGACCAATATGGGTCACTGGAATGGGGAATGGGGCAGTGGGACCGATAAGGACCAGTTAAGGCGCTTGGGGGCACTTCAGCATCTCCATCAAGGTCAGACCATTATAGACCAGTATAGACCAGTATAGACCAGTAAAAAACCAGTACGGACCAGTATGGACCAGTACAGGTCACTAGAACAGCGAGCAGGGTGGTGGGACCAGTAAGGACCAGTTAAGGGGGTTGGGGGCACTTCAGCATCTCCATCAAGGTCAGACCAGTACAGACCGGTACAAACCAGTATGGACCAGTATAGACCAGTATAAACCAGGGTAGAGCAGTATAAACCGATATAAACCAGTACGGGTCACTGAAACAGGGAATGGGGTGGTGGGATCAGTAAGGACCAGTTAAGGGGGTTGGGGGTGTTTCATCATCTCCGTCAAGGTCAGACCAGTACAGACCAGTATAAACCAGTATAGACCAGTATGGACTGGTATAGACCAGTATAAACCAGTACAGACCGGGACGGGTCATTGGAATGGGGAATGGGGCAGTGGGACCAGTAAGGACTAGTTAAGGGGGTTGGGGGCACTTCAGCATCTCCATCAAGGTCAGGTCAGTATAAAGCAGTATAGACCCGTATAGACCAGTATGGGCCAGTATAAACCGGTATAAACCAGTATGGACCAGTACAGGTGACTGGAACGGGGAATGGGGCGGTGGGACCAGTAAGGACCAGTTAAGGGGGTTGGGGGCACTTCAGCATCTCCGTCAACGTCAAATCAGTACAGACCAGTATAGACCAGTATAGATTAGTATAAACCAGTATGGACCAGTATAGACCAATATAAACCAGTACGGGTCACTGGAACACGGAATGGGGTGGTGGGACCAGGAAGGACCAGTTAAGGGGGTTGGGGCACTTCAGCATCTCCATCAAGGTCAGACCAGTACAGACCAGTATAAACCAGGATAGACCAGTATAAACCAGTATGGACCAGTACGGGTCACTGGAATGCGGAATGGGGTGGTGGGACCAGTAAGGACCAGTTAAGGCAGAACTCAGCTGGGACTTAGTGGTTTGGGGGTGGGCGTGTCCCTTCTTTAGGTGGGCGTGGTCTCTCCCTGGTGGGCATGTCCCATCCCAAGGTGGCCATAGCCTCTGCAAGTGGGCGTGTCTTTTGCATCCTCTCCCCCTCCCTGAACTGGGAGCTCAAGTGGGACTTACTGGGTTTTGGGTGGGCGTGTCCCCTCCCAATGATGGACCCACTTTCAGCCCCTCCCCCCACCTTTAAGGGCCCCCCCAAAGCCCCTCCCCCCCCTTCCTGCACCTCCCCAACCCTCAGGGTCCCTCCTGTCCCTCCCCCACCCTCAGGGTCCCTTCCTTCCCCTCCCCCCAGTGAACCTGCTACCCCTCCCCCACTCTCAGGAGCCCTCCCTGCCCCTCCCCCACCTTCAGGGGCCCTCAGGACCCCTCCCCCAACCTCAGAGACTCTCCTGCCCCTCCCCCACCCTCGGGGAACTTCCTACCCTTTCCCCACCCTCAGGGACCCTCAGGGCCCCTCCTTCACTTTCGGGGTCCCTCCCTGCCCCTCCCCAACCCTCAGGACCCTCCTGCTTCTCCCCCCACCTCGGGGTCCCTCCTGCCCCTCCCCCACCCTCAGGGACCCGCCTACCCCTCCCCCACCCTCAGGGACGGTCCTGCCCTTCCCCCACCCTCAGGGAACCTCCTGCCCTTCCCCCACGCTCAAGGACCATCCTGCTCCATCCCCACCCTCAGTGTTCCCTCCTTCCCCTCCCCCCCCCACTGGGGCCGTTACTGGTCCCTTACTGGTCTGTACTGGGAAGGGAGAGGGGAGGGGCCGCCCCCTCGAGGCCCCTCCCCCCCAGTGACGTCACCGGGTCCCAAAAATAGCCCCGGGGGCCCAAACTGGAGGGGGGACCTGGAGCCGCTCCCAGTGTGACCAGTTCAGGTACTGGGAGGGACTGGGAGGGAACTGGGAGGGACTGGGAGGGACTGGGAGGGGGCAGGGCTTCCCCCCCTCCCCCCCCTCCGTGTCCTTGGGGTGACCTTGGGGAGGGAGGGGGATGGGCCGCTCCCAGTGGCTCCCAGTAGCTCACAGTAACCCCAGTAATGCCTCCGGTATCTCCAGCGACCCCCCCAGTAACCCCAGTGACCCCCCAGTAGCTCCTAGTAGCTCCCAGTAACCCCAGTGTCTATCCCAGTAGCTCCCAGTAACTCCCAGTAATCCTAGTGTCCATCCCAGTAACTCCCAGTAACCCCAGTGTCCACCCCAGTAGCTCCCAGTAACTCCCAGTAAGCCCCCCAGTAGCTCCCAGTAACTCCCAGTAACCCCAGTGACCCCCCCAGTAGCTCCCAGTAACCCCAGTGTCCATCCCAGTAACCCCAGTGACCCCCCCAGTAGCTCCCAGTTACTCCAGTGTCCATCCCAGTAACCCCAGTGACCCCCCCAGTAGCTTCCAGTAGCTCCCAGTAACTCCCAGTGTCCCCCCCAGTACTCCCAGTATGTCCCAGTTTAACCCAGTTCCCCCCCCCCCCCCGTGGGCCCTGGGCCGGGTGGGGGAGGGGCGGGCTCACATTTCCATGGCAACATCCCTTTCCCTCTGGCCCAGTTTCTCCCAGTTCCTCCCAGTTTAACCCAGTTTTTCCACATTTTCCCCCATTTTTCCACATTTCCCCCCATTTTCCCCATTTTTCCCAGATTTTCCCCCATTTTTCCACATTTTCCTGAATTTTTCCCCATTTCCCCCCCATTTTCCAGATTTTTCCCAGTTTTCCTACATTTTCCCAGATTTTTTCCCATTTTTTCCCCCATTTTCCCAGATTTTTCCCCATTTTGTCCAGATTTTCCCAGATTTTCCCCCCATTTTCCCAGATTTTTCCCACATTTTCCCAGATTTTCACACATTTTTCTCCAGATTTTCCCAGATCTTTTTTCCCATTTTTTGCACATTTTCCCCCATTTTTTCTCACATTTTTCCCAGATTTGCCCAGATTTCTTCCCCCATTTTCCTGGATTTTTCCCAGAATTTCCCATATTTTCCCCATTTTTCCAAAATTTTTTTTATCTTTCCCCATTTTTCCCCATTTCCTGGATTCTCTCCCATTTTTTCCACATCTTCCCAGATTTTTCCTCATTTTTCCCAGATTTTCCCAGATTTTCCCCCATTTTTCCCAGATTTTCCCAAGATTTTTTCCCATTTTTTTAAATCTTTCCCCATTTTTCCCCATTTTCTGGGATTTTCCCCCATTTTTCTCCATTTCCCCCCATTTTCCCCAGAATTTCCAGCATTTCCCCCCCAGTTTGTCCCCATTTTCCCAGATTTCTCCCAGATTTTCCCAGATTTTTCCCTATTTTTTCCCCATTTTCCCAGATTTTTCCTCCACTTTTCCCAGAATTTCCCACATTTTCCCTGATTTTTCCCACATTTTTTCCCATTTTTCCCAGATTTTCCCACATTTTTCTCCAGATTTTCTTCCAGATTTTCCCACATTTTCCCACATTTTCCCACATTTTCCCCCATTTTTCTTGATTTTTCCCGATTTTCCCCATTTTTCCAGATTTTTTCCCATTTTTTCCCATTTTCACCCATTTTTCCTCATTTTCCCCCATTTTCATGGATTTCTCCTCATTTCCCCCATTTTCCCACAGTTTTTCCCAATTTTTTCACATTTTCCCAGATTTTTCCCCATTTTCTCAGATTTTTCCCCATTTTGTCCCCATTTTCTCAGATTTTTCCCCATTTTCCCACATTTTCCCAAATTTTTTCCCACATTTTCCCAGATTTTCTCCCTATTTCCCCAGATTTTTCCTCATTTTTCCCCAGATTTTTTCCCGATTATTGTCCCTATTTTCCCGGATTTCCCCTTTTTTTTCCCCACATTTCCCTGGATTTTTTCCCAATTTCCCCCCATTTTCCATGATTTTTCCCACATTTTTTCCACATTTTCCCAAATTTTTTCCCACATTTTCCCAGATTTTCTCCCTATTTCCCCAGATTTTTCCTCATTTTGCCCATTTTTTCCCAGATTTTTTCCCAATTATTTTCCCCATTTTCCCAGATTTCCCCCCTTTTTTTTCCCCACATTTCCCCGGATTTTTTCCCAATTTCCCCCCAGTTTCCATGATTTTTCCCACATTTTTTCCACATTTTCCCAGATTTTTCCTCATTTTCCCCATTTTTTCCCTATTTTCCCAGATTTTTCCAATTTTTTCCTCTTCCCCCCCCATTTTTTCCACATTTTTCCCAGATTTTCTCCCATTTTCCCCAGAATTTCCCAGGTTTTTTCCCAATTTTTCCCCATTTTCCCAGTTTTTTCCCAATTTTTTCCCTATTTTCCCGGATTTTTTCTCCATTTCCCCCCATTTTCCCAGATTTTCCCCCCATTTTTCCCAGATTTTCCCAGATTTTCACACATTTTTCCCCATTTCCCCCCTTTTTTTCCTCATTTTTCCATATTTCCCATATTTTTCCCCATTTTCCCCAGAATTTCCCACATTTTCCCCCATTTTTCCCCATTTCCCCGGATTTTTCTCACATTTTTCCCAGAATTTTCTGCAATTTCCCCGTTTTCCCACATTTTCTCACATTTTTCACCATTTTCCTGATTTTCCCCCCATTTTTCCCACATTTTCACAGATTTTTCTCCAGATTTCCCCCACATTTTTCCCCCATTTCCCCACATTTTCTTGGATTTTTGGGTCCCCAGTTTTCCAAATTTCCCAAATTTCCCCAGTGGGAAAAAATGGGGGGAAAAAACCAGGAATTTGGGGGAAAATGGGGAAAAATTGGGGAAAAAAGTGGGAAATTTGGGGAAAATTGATAAAAATGGGGAAAAATGGGGGGAAATTTAGGAAAACTGGGGGAAAATCCGGGAAAATGTGGAAAAACGGGGGAAATTTTGGGGAAAAAGTCAGAAATTTGGGGAAATGGGGGATTTTGAGGGGAAATGGAGGGAAAACTGGGAAAAAAGTAAGAAATTTGGGGAAAACGGGTGAAAAATCAGGAAAAATGGGGGATAATTGGGAAAAATTAGGGGAAATTTAGGAAAAAATTGGGGGAAAATGGCGGAATTTGGGGAAAATGGGGAAATTTGGGAAAAATGGGGTGAATTGAGAAAAAAATGGGGGAATTTGGGTAAAATTGGATGAAAAATTGGGGAAAGTTGGGAAAAATGGGGGGAAATTTGGGGAAAATGGGAAAAAATGGGGGAAATTTGGGAACAATGGAAGGAATTTGGAAAAGAAATGGGGAAAAATTGAGAAAAATGGGGAAATTTGGGAAAAATGGGGGAAATGGGGGGAAAATTGGGGAAAGAGTGGGAAATTTGGGAGAAATGGATGAAAAACTGGGAAAAATGAGGGGAAATTTGGGAAAAACTTGGGTGTCCCCACCAGGTTCGGCCCCGCCATGGTCCCGATAGCCCCAGGATCAGGTGAGACCCCTACCCCATGCCCTGACCCCTCCCCCTCCCCGAGGTCACTGCCCTGACCCCCCGAGTCCAGGCTGTGACCCCTCCCCCATCCCATGGCCGCTCCCACACTTTATGGCCCCTTCCCCATTCTGTGGCCCCTACCCCATTCTGTAGTCCCTACCCCACTCTGTGACCCCTCTCTCACTTCATGGCCCCTCCCCCACTCTCTGGCCCCTCCCCCACTCTATGGCCCCTCATCCACTTTATGGCCCCTCCCCCACTCTGTGACCCCTCCCCCATTCTGTGACCCCTCTCCCATTCGGTGGCCCCTCCCCCACTTTACGGCCTCTCCCCCACTCTGTGACCCCTCCCCCACCGACAGCTTCTCCCTGCAGAGAGAACAGCCAACACACTATTTCACTTCTCACTTTAACAAAGCTCTTTTCTCCATCAAGCCACTCAAAGGTGCCAAGGCCACATAGGAGGCCACACACAAACAGTACTCCTCTTCCCACTTGACTACACCTTCTCCCTCACTGTTCTACAGGGAACACCAGGAATCTGCTGGCAGAGGCCTCTCGTTTCCCATCAGTAGCTCAGCACAAGGAGTTAAAGGAGCTCAAGCCTTAGGCCACAAGAGCTGACAGCGAGGAAACTTTGGGAGCAAACTAATGCTGCTAACACGGACCCAGCTGAATCCAGCACACAATCACAGAATCCAAGAGTCCTTCAGCTTGGAAAAGACCTCCAAGCTCACTGAGTCTTGTGCAGCCCCTCCCCGACCGCCTGCAGGGACTGGATGATGCTTTGCACAAGCACCTAAAGGAATGTTGTGAAAGCCATGGCCTGCAGGAGGACACAGAGAAGGGCTTGGTTGGGGCTGGGAAGGAGGGAGCTGGCGCTGGGGGAGCGGGGATGGAGCCTTGGGGATGTGGCGCAGCAAGGACAGGGGCCCAGGCAGCTGGCAGGTGGCAAGGCCTCACCCCCTGCCCCAGCAGCAGCACCAGGCCCTGCCCAAGGGTCGGGAGGGGCCCCGGAGTCCTGAAGAGTGTTTGGGGGTCCCCAGGAGGGAGTCTGGGGGTCTGAGGTGGTCCCAGGAGATTTTCAAGGGTTAAGGGGATGCACAGGAGATTTGGGGGAGGAGGGGGAAAGGCGGAGGGTCCCCAGGATTCTTGGGGGGATCTGGGCAGTTCCCGAGAGTCTTGGGGGAGATTCGGAGGGGTCACCAGGAGCCCCCGGACCCCCTGAACTCACCCCACACCACCATGGCCTCGTTGGGGCCGCACGTGAAAAACAGCGCGGCGGGGGGAGACCCTGGGGCCGGGATCGATCGGGACCAATCGGGTTCAATCCCGATCCTCCCCTCCCCCGCCCCCCCCCGCCCCGCTCCCGGCAGCCCCCGCGGAAGTTTCGACGTTCTATTGGGTGACTCACCGGCACAAGGACAGGGGCCCAGCAGAATTTGGCAATGACGTCATTCCAGCAGAGCCGTTCTATTGGCTGCGACCCACGAGGGAGCCCCAAAACCTGTTCATGGCTTGGGGGGGAAGGACAGCCGGCACGGCCGGGAACGGGGGTGCAGAGGGTGTTCAAGTGCCCAGGAAAGGGGCAAAAAACTTTCCCCTCTCCCTCCCAGTGCCCCCTCAGCCCATCCCAGTGTCTCCCCTCTCCCTCAGTGCCCCCTCAGCCCATCCCGGTCTCTCCCCTGCTCTCCCAGTGCCCCCGTCCATCGAGGTCCCAGCCCGGCCCTGCCCCCTGCTCTGCTCCGGCCTGGATTTCTCCCCTGCAGGGGCAGCTGAGGCGGCTCCAGGGCGGGCGGGAGCTTTTGGGGCACGGGGTGGCTCCTGACATGCTGCTGGAACCGCCCCTGTCTGGGCGGGCCCGTCAGCCTGGGGCACCTCCTCACCCGAGCCTGGGGGACGGGCCGGCAATTGGGAGGGGCTTTGGGAAGGAATGGGGAGGCTGAGAAGGGGTTGGATGTCGTGGGGGTAAGTGGGAAGGTGTTTGGGGGAGTTTGGGGGTTTGGGAGGGAGGTTGGGGAGATTGGGGCAGCTGTGAGGGGTTTTGGGGAATCGTCGGGGATGTGGGAAGGAACTGGGAGAGAGTTTGGGGGCATACTCAAGGGGAAGGGGGCAACTAGGAGAGGGTTTGAAAGGCCCTGGGAGGGCTGGAGGTAACTGGGAGGGGTTTGGGGGCATCTTGTGGGTTTTTGTGGGTCTGGGAGGCAGTCTGGGGGCCTCGGAGGGTTTAAGGGGAAGTTGGGAGTGTCCTGTGGGACCGGGATGGGATTTGAGGGTTCCTGGAGGGGCTGGGAGGGCTTTATGCCTTTATACTGCGGGCATCGTCTAGTATTGATGGGGGTAATCCGTGAGTTGACTGTTTCATAATCATCCAAATTTTAACAAGACTTTGAAGGTGGTCAACCTCAGTTTGAAGCAGCTCATTTTTAGCAACAAATTTATGCGATTTTTCTCCTGTTTCCCTCTCAAAGGCTAACGATGACTTGAACACCACATTTTCTGATTTCAAAACAGTAGACTCAACATCAGAAATCCATTCATGACTTCCCTGTCACCACTCCATCCGAATGTCTGTGCACTCACTGTGACCTGAGAGAAACCTGCCTGTTTGCAGCGCACTGACTGGGCAACTTTTCTTTTTGCAGGTGGAAAAGGGCAGATAAAGAAAAAACAGATGGGTCCAGCAGAAGTGATGCTGCTTCTGTCAAAAGCAGAGCAGAGGCTGAAAGCACTTTAGGAAGTTGCTTACAGAAGCACTTGTGCATTCCAAGTTACAGCTCAGGAGTCTCAGTGACTTGTCCAACATGGGAGCTCCTTTTCCATTTCTCAACCCCCAGATTCCTCAGGAGTAGGAAACTGAAATCACTGACTCAGAAAAGCTCCTTTCCTTCCTAATAATTGTGCTTTGCCCTTCCCATTTGACAGCGCTCCTGGAAATGTGCTGGTGTGATCTGGATCTGGGAGCAACCCTGACCTCCCACAGCCCTGACCACACACACCTCATCCAACGGCAGGAAGAACCTGCCTGGCTCCTGCTGGGGTTCTCACCACCCACCGACAGCTTCTCCCTGCAGAGGGGTGGGCAACTACCCAGGCAGGATGAGACCTGACCCCAGCAGGCAGCAAAGTCCGTGCCCTGGCACAAAGAACCCCGGAGCACAGGGACCCTGCTCTGCAGGACAGCCCCGGGCATCCCTGGCTGCACCCCCACCTTCCCACCCCGCAGCCATCCCTGGGAGAAGGAGCCCACCTGCGCTGTCCCTCTGACGGTGCTGCAGGGAAGGCCTGCCCTGGAGAACATCCTCCTGTGGCGCAACAGAGAAACTGGGAGAGTCCTGACAGATGTGCAAGGCTGTGGGATGTGGTAGCTTTAGGAGATTCCTCCAGGAACACAAGCGACATTGCCCTGCACCTGTAGACTCACTCTGCAGAGGAGTGTGAAGTTGTGTCCCCAAGTTGTGTCTCAGCTGAACACCTCCCATCTTTCTGCTGCCTTTAACCTCCCTTTGCGTTTCTTCTCTTCTCTCGTGCCTACAGGCAGTGCCCTCGGCCCTGCTGGGCTGTGCAGAGGAGCTGCTCCTGGGCAGAGCTGTCTCTCTGCAGTGCTGCCCGCTTGCCAGGATTTCCCTGTGTGCCAGAAGCCCGACCCAGCTGAGCAGCACAGCAAGAGCCAAAGGCAGCCCTTTCTCTGCCCCTCTGGGTTCCCCACAGGTGTCCCTGGCGCTCCAGGGGAACCTGCTGTGGGACAGACTGAAGGAAACAATGATGTTCCCTCTTCTCCCCTCTTCAGTGACACTTCTTTCCAGCAGTGACACTTCTTTCCAGCAGTGACATTTCTCCTCTTAGAAAATTACCAGGGTATGATGATCACCTTTTCTAGTTTCATCATTACACAGGACACCAGGAGGGTGACAGCAAAGGATCTGGTAACTCCCTGGCACAGCGGGGGTTTTCCTGGAGTCACAAAGAGAAATGTGTCAGGGCTCTGAGAGGTGTCCAACCCTGAGCTGGACTGATGCACACACGGGGGTGTTCAGAGACACGAGTCCTTCCCTGGCACACACACAGGCAGTTCATTGCAGCAGGGGCAGTGTCTCCCTGGGCTCCTGCTACCACTCCCAGAGCCTGGAGCCACCTCAGCCCTGTAATGCTCCCACCCTGCCCACTCCTACACTTCAGATGAACATTGGGGTTTTCTAGTCACTGGAACTGCCCAGACCAGCCCCTCCCTGGTCCCCCCATCTCCCTGCCCCGCCCCAGCCCAGCAGAGCAGCACAGTCGTTTCTGGTCCTGCAGCAAGAAAGGGAGGCAATAGAGGACAGGGACAGTGACTGCATGTCTGGACTGCTCAGGAGATCATCAGCTCAGGCGGCAGCTCCTGCAACCCCAGGGCCAGACCCGCTTCCCAGTGGCCCAGGCAGCTGCTGCCACGTGGGCACAAGCTCTGCTGCCCAGGAGGGTCCTGTAGTGCAGGGCTTTGCAGATGGACATGTAGCAGTCGTAGGACATGATGGTGAGAAGGGCAAGCTCCGCTGTGATCAAGAAGAAAAGCAAAAAACACCTGTGCAGCTCATCCTGAGTAGGACATGCCCCTGGTGTTCCAGAGGGAATTGGTCATGGCTTTGGGGAGAGTGGTGCAGAGGCAGCCCAGGTGTGTGAGGGAGAGGTGGAGCAGGAAGAAGTCCCTGTGGGGTGTGCAGGTGGTGGTGGCAGGCTAAGGCGCTGAGGATGAGGCCGTTGCCCAGGAGGGCAGCCAGGGAGATGCCCAGGAAGAAGCAGAAGTGCAAGAGCTGCAACCCGGAGGAGGAAGTGGGGGATGGAGCTGCTGTTGGCCATGAGCTTCCTCCGGGCATCAGGAAATGTCCAAGGAGGAAAAGGCAGTGAAAACTTTGGGACAGGTTTCCTAGATCAAACCCATGAATTCCTCTGAGCATCTACCCTCATCCCAAGTATCTGCAGTCACACATATATAGATTCTGGACTGTAGAAGACAGGCTTAGCATGACTTTAAGATGATTTCTTCTCAATTTTTTGATTTATTTTTCTACTGCCAGGTCTGAGAGGGGCATCGTGGAACCAAAGGAACCCTGAGACATTTCAGAATCCCACATGTGTTGGGTCTGTCTGAGCTGGAGTTCATTTTCTCACTGCAGGCGTCACAGTGCTGTGCTTTGCATTGGGAGCTACAAAGGGGTTAATCGCACCAGTGCTTTGGCAACTGCTGAGCAGGGCTGGTGCAGCATCTGCATTGTCAGCTTCGTCCCCTGAATCGGGGGCAAGATCATGGGAGGCGATACAGACAGGTCAGTTGAGCCAAATGGACCAAAGGGACATTGCAGAATATATGGCGTCAGCTCAGCTACAAGAGCTCAGGAAAGGAACAGGAAAGGGGGAAAATCCATTTTTTTACAATACATGCCTTCTGAGCGGCTTCTCTGTGTGGTGAAGCCCTGCTTCCCATGAAGTGGCCAGGTATCGCTGCTGACAGGAAGTAGAGAGAAAATCTTTTTATTTTCCTCTTCACTTATGCATGCGCAAACTTTGGCTTTTGCTTTAGTAAAGTGCCTGATCTCAAGGTAGAAATAATTTTCCATCTTATTCTGTCTCTTCTGTCTGGCTGGGAAGGGCAGCAATAGAGCAGCTTGGTGGGCACCTGGCATCCAGGTAAGGTCAACCCACTGCAACATTGCAGGGTCTCATGGAACCAAAGGACTGCTGGGAGACTGGGGGAACTCACGGAATCAAGTGGCCGTCGTGGCACTGCCCTGCATCATAGAAGCAAATGTTCCCTGGGAAACTACAGAAACCAGGGACTTAAGGGACATCATTGGGATGTGCGGGACCTCATGGAATTAAACAAACCGTGGGATGTCTTTGGAACTTCATGGAATCAAAGGGATAAAACAAAAGAATTAAACCCCATGACCAGAAACCATTGGATCGAACATTTCTTTAATATGCCAGCTGGGGATTCATGGGGGTACTCTGCCATGCATGAATCAAAGAATCAGTATAAATTTCGGAGTATAAATACAGTGATACTTGAAAGACCCTCCCCTTCACAAGCAGTCCAAAATTCTCTTCTGATTTTAGGGTCAAATAGCCTCTTGGATTTTATTCGTGGAGCAAGACTGCCATCTAGCGTCCATGTCTTCTGCGAGGGGCAGTCATTTTCACAGAGTGGTCTTTCTCCCTTAGCAGGCCTCGTAGCATCTCTGATTGATCTATCCGACCCCTAACCCCTAAACTGAATGCTTTAGGACCAGCTAAGACGCGTCTTAGAACTTCCCATTTGCTTAAACAATGTAAGACTTTCTTCTTAACAGAACAATCTCTTATTAAACAAGTTTTCTGAGGCCTGTAAGCTAATTTCTTGAAGATGGGCATATGATACACTCTCTATTAGTTTCCATGTATCATCTACATTCTCTCTCCTACAACTAATTGTAGTCTTAAAAGAAAAGAAAAGACTGCTACCATGCCAAGAAAGCAAACCCCTTTGTTGATTAGGATTTTTATCTAAGAAAAACTTCTGATTTATGAAGCCATTAAGGATGGAGATCCTCTCTCATTTCAGTGCCATTGTGACAATATGGGGCCTCATGTAACACATGGAACAGAGAACACTGCACATTCCCAAGCAATCATCAAGGGGCCATTGTAACACTCCAGGGCCTCATGGAAGACGGAGGCCCCGCAGAGAGACCTCAAATCAGAGGTTTGGGCAATCCTCAACCAGAGGAAGTTCAACAAGGGGAAGTGCCAGATTCTGTCCCTGTGATGGGGCAACCCCGAATGTCCGGACAGACTGGGAATGATATTCTCCATAACAGCGCTGGAAAATGGCCTCTGGGGTCCTGGTGGATGGCCAGTTGGCCAAGAGTCAGTGGTGCTCTGGCGGGGGCTCACTGCTCGGTCACAGGAGGGTTTTCAGACACACGAGTCCTTCGCTTGCACACAGACACAGACAGTTCATGGCAACAGGGGCAGTATCTCCTGGGGTTCCTGCTGCCACGCCAGGAGCCTGGATGCACCTAAGCCCTTGTGGGGTGCCACCTGCTCTGCCACTATCTGAGATGGCCCACCGCCTGAGAGATGGAAACGCAGAGCTCTGTCCAAGAGAAGCACAGCCCAGAGCTGCACGCATGGGCTTTGCCGGGATTTAGAACCGTAAATGCAATGTGACACCGAGACACTCTTTGTCCCACATAACTTCAAGGTCTCCCCAGGAAGTTGATGGCAATTGTTCTTGCTCAGGGTCATCTCCCCACACCAACAACAGGTGTGTGCTCAAGACTTGTCTGTGCAATGCAAACAGATACACGCTGTCTAGTTCTTCCGGTCTCTCCAAGGAAGGCAAAAGAATCTCTGTGTGCCGGGTGAGAAGCCAGTGCTGGAAGTTGTGGTTCTATTGTGAGTGCCAAGAGCGGATGGCAGGTCTGTGATGAATGCCCTGAGGAGATGACCTGGGTTTTCCAGTGCACATGGCAATAGATCACACCCTGCTTTGGTGGTCATTTATGTCCTACGGAGGTGACAGAGATGGGAAAGAGAATGAAATTTTTGAATGTGCCTCTGAGTGCCCCTCAACCTGCTGCAAATGTGCAGATTCCAGTACCTCCAGTTCAGGTGTGAGAGGTTGTTCCCTGGTCCTCTGAGCAAGAAGAGCTGGACGAGGGACACAGCAGAACTCGCTTACTGAGACTGCATCTCCATGAATCCCAAAGCAAGTGCGAGGGGTTATGCCACGTCCGAGTTTTCTCAGGGGAAGGTGTTTCTCCCATGCATTGCCTCCCCGTGGCACTGGTGCCACAGCCCCCGACAAAACCACAAGTGGTCTTTGTCCCTAGCAAAAGTGCTCCTGCTGTTAGCAGGGATGTTCCACGGGAAAGGCCAGGAGAGGTTGAGCCCGGAGGGCACTGAGCCCGCAGGGATGTTCTGCCTCTCGTGCCCCTCGACCATTCTCGCAAACCCAGCCCGGCCCCGCCGGTTCTACGGTGCAGAGCACAAACCGCTACCGCACTGCCGCCGCTGTCGCCTGGTCTCCGCCTCCAACCAGCACCCGAGGAGAGCCCGAGAGGCGCCGGTACCTGTCCCAGCCCCGGGGTGGATTTGTCGGAGGAGGACAGGGGAGGAGGGAGAGGAAGGCAGAGGAGGTGGAGAGGAGGCGACCCGCCAGGAGTAGAGAGTCGGGGCTGGCGGGGGCAGCGAGGCACCGGGAAGCGGATCGGCGGCTGCGGCGCTGTCGGAGAGCGGGGCTGGTCTCGCTGGCCGCGGTTTTGATCTGTGCACAGGGCGGGCGGCCGGAGACCGTAGGGTCCGGGGCACCCCCCTGGGGTGGACGTGCATATTCCTCGAGGTTGCCCTCCTGTCTGGTAGGTTCTTCACAAAGTTCTTCTCCCGAACTATCTTCCCAACCCTCCCTCCCTCTGGTCCATAAAGTATTCCCTGGGAACAATCATCGCTTTTTTCTTTGTCGAGCCGTTATTCTTTCCTTGCTTTACTGTCTGTCCTTCAGTGAATTCATGCAGTCGTCCTTCCGCTTTCCTACTTTTCTTCCTCTCTTCACTTGGCTTAATCCCGCAGCTTTTCATTCTTCAGTGACTTCACCAATCCACTTCTCTTTTCCGCTCACCTCTCTCCAGCAAATATTAATGGACATTTCAACTACTACACACCTTTATATCCTCTTAAAATTCTTCTCCGTATTGGCTTGACTGCTGCTGTGCCCTTTGTTTTGGGAAAAAACATCCAGTGCAAAAACACTTCCGACGTCTTTTCTTCATCTCCCTGCCAGTGTCTGCAGGTAGAGCCCAGGTGCAGCAGGACCCATTGGTAGAGACCAGCGAGAGCAGTGAAATCACCAAGTGCTCACACGCCAACATACGAAACGGTGATTTTATCAATTCCTACTGGCAGCTCCCGGGTCGGTGCTAAATGGTCCAGAGAGCTGCTAAATGGTCCAGAGAGTTGCGGGCGCCAACGGGGCGGCTGTGGGTGACGGGTGATGGTCTTTCCACCGTCCTCTGGCTCTCCGGGCACCGTCATGGAGACGAGTTGGGTATTAGCGCTTCTATTAAAACAGGGGTTTTAGCCATACAAAGAGAACAGGCTTGAGTACCTGGGTGCCAAGTGACGTAAAAAGCACAGCGCATCGCAAGAGGCACCAGTGCTAGAACACTGAATTTACCCCTGGCCTATCAAATCCTCATCTCACTAAACTTAATAATGCGTCAGATTCTGCTTCCAGGCTGCCTCTGGCACGACCTCCAGTTTTCTCCAGGCTGCCCAAATAGTTAGAGTTCTCTGTTTTCAGGACAAGCATACGTATTTCAGGTGTTCCCTAGTCTTCTGAGCAGGAGAAGTGACACAACTGGGATCTCATCACGGAGACTGTATCTCCATTGGTCCAAAGCGGGTGGGAGATGCCATGCCGTGATTTCTCATGGGCAGGTGCTTCACCCATGCACTGCTTCGGCGTAGAACTGGTGCCACAGCCCAAGTCTAAAACTAAGGTGCTATTTGTCTCCAGCAGAAATGCTCCTGCTGACAGCTCCGCTCCCCACAGACGTCGATCGGTCTCCCGGTGTATCGCAGCCCCCGTAAGCCATGGCCCACTGCAAACAGAGAGATTTGAATATGTTGCCAGCCGGGGAAAACTGGAAGTCGTGCCAGAGGCAGCCTGCAGGTTGAAAGGGATGCATTAATAAAGTTAGTGAGATAAGAGTTTGATAGACCTGGAGCAACTTTGGAATGATCTCCTGATTTTCTTTAGAAAAGGAGAAATGTGTGACTGCAGAGAGAGCCAAGATATCTTTTGGTGGCAGCATGTGGAGGAGAGGACAGACGGAGAGGGATAGCGAAGTTGAAGTGGCGAGCAGAGAGAGAGAAGGAGGCCTGAGCTTTCTCTTCTTTCCCTCTTTATTTCTTTAGAGAAGTAAGATCACCTGGAGTGAACACATGAAAGACAGCAAGTACATGATCTGCAGCGATGTTTCTCTTTTCAGTTGTATTCCCCCCACGGGGCCTGAAAAGGCAGTTGACTATTTCCTGGGAGGAAAAAGAATGCATTTATGAAAAGCTGGGATATAGAGAGGAGGTGTACCAGGCAGAAAGTGACGACGCTGTAGCCAAAATTCATGCTGAGACGAACCTGCCTGTTTGCCGAGAGTGTCAGAAATCTCCACCCTGTGCCGAGAAAAGAGAGCTGCCAGAAACGAATCTCTTAGAGGGGGAGCAAAGGAAGCAGGAGGGTCGAGAAATGAACTGTACTTTCAGTACCTCAAATGCTCTCTTTGGGTTTCTCCCTCCCCAAGCAACAACCCGTCTGGTTCCCCCAGTCGATGACATTCTGAGCATTGCCTGGCTCTGGGGTCTCATTCATGGGCAGAGATTGTCCCCGGTCAGCTCGCAGTGCAGTCCTCCCCTCCCCAGTTGCAATCGCCTGCTCTGCTGCACACCCACTGATGTGCTTTTGGGACCTCCGGGCTTCTACCCTTCTGCACCTTTCACATCTTCCCGTGCTGTCCTCAGCTCTCTGGGTTGCTTGCAGCTCCCTCGGGGAACACGTGTCTCCTCTGCTTCTGTGGCTTTTCCCCTGTCCTTCTTCATCTGCCTGGGAAGAATGCCTCTCTCCCAGCTCCCCGGGAAAGGGAGATGAGCCCTGCTGGGCAGCAACCCGGTGTCTCTAGATTTGCCTTTCCCTTCTGCGAAAACGCAAAGTCTGAGAGGAACGTGGCTCCAGCAGGGCTGCTGGATATCCCAGCTCCAGTGATGGCAAGGAGAGCATATGCCCTAGGGAATGTACTGAGGGATGAGCAGGGAACAGGATGAAGACCCTGACGCACATGCAGGGAGCACATGAGGCAACTACCAGAGTGCTGCTTGCGAGTGGTGGGGCTAGGAGAGCCCTGGCCCACCCAGGGCAGTTGAAGGTCTGGGGGTTTGGCAGATGGAGACCCTTACACACAGTCCCTTCCCTAAACCAAGTCCAGAGGGATCCCAGGCACCCATCACACCACAGGAAACAGAGGTTTTCACATGCTTCCCAGGTGGAAGAGCATTATCGATTTCACCCTCCTTATGCCTGTGTGCTCCTGAAAATTTTCTACCATCTTAAGTATCAGAGGAGAGAGAACACATTTAGAGGAAGCTGAGAATTCTGCATTTTTACTGAGAGGCTAATGAAGGATGGTCCTGCAACCATCCTTCCTGAGGCCAGGGCCACATGGCTGGAGGTTTTTCCTTTCTTACTGCTTTGCTTTCCTCTCTCACCACCTCTAACACTTGGTCTGGCTTGGTTGCACCTCGCTCCTTCGCACCGTCTGCCTTCACAGTTTCTTCAGAACACGTCCGAGATGTAGTGTCCAGATCCTTGACGAGTGACACTCCAAATCTTGCGGACCCTTACTCTCTGTCTTTACCACACTCTAGGCAAGGCAAGAACCCCTCCTGCTATCCAAAGAGAAAGATCTTCATGAACCAGAGAATCGCGGCTCCTGCCTGGAGTGGATCAGAGTAACCAGGAGACGATGCCTCAAGAGAAGCTAGGGACACACATGGCAGCTGACTGCAGGATGCCCAGATTTGCGCTGCCCTGTGCTGTATAAATCACTTTGCACTCAGGCATTCTGTCGCAAGCCTGCGCTCTGTGTAGGAATGAAAAACCATGTTTTTATAGGGGTGCTAATTTGCTCTGCTGTAGAACCAATTAACCGAGTTTTGTTTCTAAGAGAATCCCCTGAAATCTCTGAAGACGACAGTGTCAATGAGTCCGTGTCCGCCAGGGCCCAGGAATACAGAGCCGCGTTCCCATGATGGGGTCCGGAGAGCCAGAGGACGGTGGAAAGACCGTCTCCCGTCACCAGCAGCCACCCCGTTGGCACCCGCAGCTCTCTGGACAATTTAGCAGCGCGTACGAGGAGCTCCGGGCTGTGACCCGGGAGCTGCCGGTAGGAATGGATACGGTCTCCGGCCACAAGCCCTGCGCACAGATCAAAACCGCGACCAGCGACACCAGCCCCGCTCCCCGACAGCGCCGCAGCCGCCGATCCGCTTCCCGGCGCCTCGCTGCCCCCGCCAGCCCCGACTCTCTACTCCTGGCGGGTCGCCTCCTCTCCACCTCCTCCCCTGTCCTCCTCCGACAAATCCGCCCCGGGGCTGGGACAGACGCCGGCGCCTCTCGGGCTCTCCTCGGGTGCTGGTTGGAGGCGGAGACCAGGCGACAGCGGCGGCAGTGCGGCAACGGTTTGTGCTCTGCACCGTAGAACCGGCGGGGCCGGGCTGGGTTTGCGAGAATGGTCGAGGGGCACGAGAGGCAGAACATCCCTCCGGGCTCAGTGCCCTCCGGGCTCAACCTCTCCTGACCTTTCCCGTGGAACATCCCTGCTAACAGCAGGAGCACTTTTGCTAGGGACAAAGACCACTTGTGGTTTTGTCGGGGGCTGTGGCACCAGTGCCACGGGGAGGCAATGCATGGGAGAAACACCTTCCCCTGAGAAAACTCGGACGTGGCATAACCCCTCGCACTTGCTTTGGGATTCATGGAGATGCAGTCTCCGTAAGCGAGTTCTGCTGTGTCCCTCGTCCAACTCTTCTTGCTCAGAGGACCAGGGAACAACCTCTCACACCTGAACTGGAGGTACTGGAATCTGCACATTTGCAGCAGGTTGAGGGGCACTCAGAGGCACATTCAAAAATTTCATTCTCTTTCCCATCTCTGTCACCTCCGTAGGACATAAATGACCACCAAAGCAGGGTGTGATCTATTGCCATGTGCACTGGAAAACCCAGGTCATCTCCTCAGGGCATTCATCACAGACCTGCCATCCGCTCTTGGCACTCACAATAGAACCACAACTTCCAGCACTGGCTTCTCACCCGGCACACAGAGATTCTTTTGCCTTTCTTGGAGAGACCGGAAGAACTAGACAGCGTGTATCTGTTTGCATTGCACAGACAAGTCTTGAGCACACACCTGCTGTTGGTGTGGGGAGATGACCCTGAGCAAGAACAATTGCCATCAACTTCCTGGGGAGACCTTGAAGTTATGTGGGACAAAGAGTGTCTCGGTGTCACATTGCATTTACGGTTCTAAATCCCGGCAAAGCCCATGCGTGCAGCTCTGGGCTGTGCTTCTCTTGGACAGAGCTCTGCGTTTCCATCTCTCAGGCGGTGGGCCATCTCAGATAGTGGCAGAGCAGGTGGCACCCCACAAGGGCTTAGGTGCATCCAGGCTCCTGGCGTGGCAGCAGGAACCCCAGGAGATACTGCCCCTGTTGCCATGAACTGTCTGTGTCTGTGTGCAAGCGAAGGACTCGTGTGTCTGAAAACCCTCCTGTGACCGAGCAGTGAGCCCCCGCCAGAGCACCACTGACTCTTGGCCAACTGGCCATCCACCAGGACCCCAGAGGCCATTTTCCAGCGCTGTTATGGAGAATATCATTCCCAGTCTGTCCGGACATTCGGGGTTGCCCCATCACAGGGACAGAATCTGGCACTTGCCCTTGTTGAACTTCCTCTGGTTGAGGATTGCCCAAACCTCTGATTTGAGGTCTCTCTGCGGGGCCTCCGTCTTCCATGAGGCCCTGGAGTGTTACAATGGCCCCTTGATGATTGCTTGGGAATGTGCAGTGTTCTCTGTTCCATGTGTTACATGAGGCCCCATATTGTCACAATGGCACTGAAATGAGAGAGGATCTCCATCCTTAATGGCTTCATAAATCAGAAGTTTTTCTTAGATAAAAATCCTAATCAACAAAGGGGTTTGCTTTCTTGGCATGGTAGCAGTCTTTTCTTTTCTTTTAAGACTACAATTAGTTGTAGGAGAGAGAATGTAGATGATACATGGAAACTAATAGAGAGTGTATCCCATCTTCAAGAAATTAGCTTACAGGCCTCAGAAAACTTGTTTAATAAGAGATTGTTCTGTTAAGAAGAAAGTCAATTATACATTGTTTAAGCAAATGGGAAGTTCTAAGACACGTCTTAGCTGGTCCTAAAGCATTTAGTTTAGGGGTTAGGGGTCGGATAGATCAATCAGAGATGCTACGAGGCCTGCTAAGGGAGAAGACCACTCTGTGAAAATGACTGCCCCTCCCAGAAGAAATGGACGCTAGATGGCAGTCTTGCTCCACGAATAAAATCCAAGAGGCTATTTGACCCTAAAATCAGAAGAGAATTTTGGACTGCTTGTGAAGGAGAGGGTCTTTCAAGTATCACTGTATTTATACTCTGAAATTTATACTGATTCTTTGATTCATGCATGGCAGAGTACCCCCATGAATCCCCAGCTGGCATATTAAAGAAATGTTCGATCCAGTGGTTTCTGGTCATGGGGTTTAATTCTTTTGTTTTATCCCTTTGATTCCATGAAGTTCCAAAGATATCCCATGGTTTGTTTAATTCCATGAGGTCCCGCACATCCCAATGATGTCCCTTAAGTCCCTGGTTTCTGTAGTTTCCCAGGGAACATTTGCTTCTATGATGCAGGGCAGTGCCACGACGGCCACTTGATTCCGTGAGTTCCCCCAGTCTCCCAGCAGTCCTTTGGTTCCATGAGACCCTGCAATGTTGCAGTGGGTTGACCTTACCTGGATGCCAGGTGCCCACCAAGCTGCTCTATTGCTGCCCTTCCCAGCCAGACAGAAGAGACAGAATAAGATGGAAAATTATTTCTACCTTGAGATCAGGCACTTTACTAAAGCAAAAGCCAAAGTTTGCGCATGCATAAGTGAAGAGGAAAATAAAAAGATTTTCTCTCTACTTCCTGTCAGCAGCGATACCTGGCCACTTCATGGGAAGCAGGGCTTCACCACACAGAGAAGCCGCTCAGAAGGCATGTATTGTAAAAAAATGGATTTTCCCCCTTTCCTGTTCCTTTCCTGAGCTCTTGTAGCTGAGCTGACGCCATATATTCTGCAATGTCCCTTTGGTCCATTTGGCTCAACTGACCTGTCTGTATCGCCTCCCATGATCTTGCCCCCGATTCAGGGGACGAAGCTGACAATGCAGATGCTGCACCAGCCCTGCTCAGCAGTTGCCAAAGCACTGGTGCGATTAACCCCTTTGTAGCTCCCAATGCAAAGCACAGCACTGTGACGCCTGCAGTGAGAAAATGAACTCCAGCTCAGACAGACCCAACACATGTGGGATTCTGAAATGTCTCAGGGTTCCTTTGGTTCCACGATGCCCCTCTCAGACCTGGCAGTAGAAAAATAAATCAAAAAATTGAGAAGAAATCATCTTAAAGTCATGCTAAGCCTGTCTTCTACAGTCCAGAATCTATATATGTGTGACTGCAGATACTTGGGATGAGGGTAGATGCTCAGAGGAATTCATGGGTTTGATCTAGGAAACCTGTCCCAAAGTTTTCACTGCCTTTTCCTCCTTGGACATTTCCTGATGCCCGGAGGAAGCTCATGGCCAACAGCAGCTCCATCCCCCACTTCCTCCTCCGGGTTGCAGCTCTTGCACTTCTGCTTCTTCCTGGGCATCTCCCTGGCTGCCCTCCTGGGCAACGGCCTCATCCTCAGCGCCGTAGCCTGCCACCACCACCTGCACACCCCCCAGGGACTTCTTCCTGCTCCACCTCTCCCTCACACCCCCGGGCTGCCTCTGCACCACTCTCCCCAAAGCCATGGCCAATTCCCTCTGGAACACCAGGGGCATGTCCTACTCAGGATGAGCTGCACAGGTGTTTTTTGCTTTTCTTCTTGATCACAGCGGAGCTTGCCCTTCTCACCATCATGTCCTATGACCGCTACGTGGCCATCTGCAAAGTCCTTCACTACAGGACCCTCCTGGGCAGAAGAGCTTGTGCCCACGTGGCAGCAGCTGCCTGGGCCACTGGGAAGCGGGTCTGGCCCTGGGGCTGCAGGAGTTGCCGCCTGAGCTGATGATCTCCTGAGCAGTCCAGACATGCAGTCACTGTCCCTGTCCTCTATTGCCTCCCTTTCTTGCTGCAGGACCAGAAACGACTGTGCTGCTCTGCTGGGCTGGGGCGGGGTAGGGAGATGGGGGGACCAGGGAGGGGCTGGTCTGGGCAGTTCCAGTGACTAGAAAACCCCAATGTTCATCTGAAGTGTAGGAGTGTGCAGGGTGGGAGCATTACAGGGCTGAGGTGGCTCCAGGCTCTGGGAGTGGTAGCAGGAGCCCAGGGAGACACTGCCCCTGCTGCAATGAACTGCCTGTGTGTGTGCCAGGGAAGGACTCGTGTCTCTGAACACCCCCGTGTGTGCATCAGTCCAGCTCAGGGCTGGACACCTCGCAGAGCCCTGACACATTTCTCTGTGTGACTCCAGGAAAACCCCCGCTGTGCCAGGGAGTTACCAGATCCTTTGCTGTCACCCTCCTGGTGTCCTGTGTAATGATGAAACTAGAAAAGGTGATCATCATACCCTGGTAATTTTCTAAGAGGAGAAATGTCACTGCTGGAAAGAAGTGTCACTGAAGAGGGGAGAAGAGGGAACATCATTGTTTCCTTCAGTCTGTTCCACAGCAGGTTCCCCTGGAGCCCCAGGGACACCTGTGGGGAACCCAGAGGGGCAGAGAAAGGGCTGCCTTTGGCTCTTGCTGTGCTGCTCAGCTGGGTCGGGCTCCTGGCACACAGGGAAATCCTGGCAAGCGGGCAGCACTGCAGAGAGACAGCTCTGCCCAGGAGTAGCTCCTCTGCACAGCCCAGCAGGGCCGAGGGCACTGCCTGTAGGCACGAGAGAAGAGAAGAAAGGCAAAGGGAGGTTAAAGGCAGCAGAAAGATGGGAGGTGTTCAGCTGAGACACAACTTGGGGACACAACTTCACACTCCTCTGCAGTGTGAGTCTACAGGTGCAGGGCAATGTCGCTTGTGTTCCTGGAGGAATCTCCTAAAGCTACCACATCCCACAGCCTTGCACATCTGTCAGGACTCTCCCAGTTTCTCTGTTGCGCCACAGGAGGATGTTCTCCAGGGCAGGCCTTCCCTGCAGCACCGTCAGAGGGACAGCGCAGGTGGGCTCCTTCTCCCAGGGATGGCTGCGGGGTGGGAAGGTGGGGGTGCAGCCAGGGATGCCCGGGGCTGTCCTGCAGAGCAGGGTCCCTGTGCTCCGGGGTTCTTTGTGCCAGGGCACGGACTTTGCTGCCTGCTGGGGTCAGGTCTCATCCTGCCTGGGTAGTTGCCCACCCCTCTGCAGGGAGAAGCTGTCGGTGGGTGGTGAGAACCCCAGCAGGAGCCAGGCAGGTTCTTCCTGCCGTTGGATGAGGTGTGTGTGGTCAGGGCTGTGGGAGGTCAGGGTTGCTCCCAGATCCAGATCACACCAGCACATTTCCAAGAGCGCTGTCAAATGGGAAGGACAAAGCACAATTATTAGGAAGGAATGGAGCTTTTCTGAGTCAGTGTTTTCAGTTTCCTACTCCTGAGGAATCTGGGGGTTGAGAAATGGAAAAGGAGCTCCCATGTTGGACAAGTCACTGAGACTCCTGAGCTGTAACTTGGAATGCACAAGTGCTTCTGTAAGCAACTTCCTAAAGTGCTTTCAGCCTCTGCTCTGCTTTTGACAGAAGCAGCATCACTTCTGCTGGACCCATCAGTTTTTTCTTTATCTGCCCTTTTCCACCTGCAAAAAGAAAAGTTGCCCAGTCAGTGCGCTGCAAACAGGCAGGTTTCTCTCAGGTCACAGTGAGTGCACAGACATTCGGATGGAGTGGTGACAGGGAAGTCATGAATGGATTTCTGATGTTGAGTCTACTGTTTTGAAATCAGAAAATGTGGTGTTGAAGTCATCGTTAGCCTTTGAGAGGGAAACAGGAGAAAAATCGCATAAATTTGTTGCTAAAAATGAGCTGCTTCAAACTGAGGTTGACCACCTTCAAAGTCTTGTTAAAATTTGGATGATTATGAAACAGTCAGCTCACGGATTACCCCCATCAATACTAGACAATGCCCGCAGTATAAAGGCATAAAGCCCTCCCAGCCCCTCCAGGAACCCTCAAATCCCATCCCGGTCCCACAGGACACTCCCAACTTCCCCTTAAACCCTCCGAGGCCCCCAGACTGCCTCCCAGACCCACAAAAACCCACAAGATGCCCCCAAACCCCTCCCAGTTACCTCCAGCCCTCCCAGGACCTTTCAAACCCTCTCCTAGTTGCCCCCTTCCCCTTGAGTATGCCCCCAAACTCTCTCCCAGTTCCTTCCCACATCCCCGACGATTCCCCAAAACCCCTCACAGCTGCCCCAATCTCCCCAACCTCCCTCCCAAACCCCCAAACTCCCCCAAACACCTTCCCACTTACCCCCACGACCTCCAACCCCTTCTCAGCCTCCCCATTCCTTCCCAAAGCCCCTCCCAGTTGCCGGCCCGTCCCCCAGGTTCGGGTGAGGAGGTGTCCCAGGCTGACGGGCCCGCCCAGGCAGGGGCGGTTCCAGCAGCCTGTCAGGAGCCACCCCTGCCCCGAAAGCTCCCGTCCGCCCTGGAGCCGCCTCAGCTGCCCCTGCAGGGGAGAAATCCAGGCCGGAGCAGAGCAGGGGGCAGGGCCGGGCTGGGACCTCGATGGACGGGGGCACTGGGAGAGCAGGGGAGAGACCGGGATGGGCTGAGGGGGCACTGAGGGAGAGGGGAGACACTGGGATGGGCTGAGGGGGCACTGGGAGGGAGAGGGGAAAGTTTTTTGCCCCTTTCCTGGGCACTTGAACACCCTCTGCACCCCCGTTCCCGGCCGTGCCGGCTGTCCTTCCCCCCCAAGCCATGAACAGGTTTTGGGGCTCCCTCGTGGGTCGCAGCCAATAGAATGGCTCTGCTGGAATGACGTCATTGCCAAATTCTGCTGGGCCCCTGTCCTTGTGCCGGTGAGTCACCCAATAGAACGTCGAAACTTCCGCGGGGGCTGCCGGGAGCGGGGCGGTGATGGCGGGGGAGGGGAGGATCGGGATTGAACCCGATTGGTCCCGATCGATCCCGGCCCCAGGGTCTCCCCCCGCCGCGCTGTTTTTCACGTGCGGCCCCAACGAGGCCATGGTGGTGTGGGGTGAGTTCAGGGGGTGCGGGGGCTCCTGGTGACCCCTCCGAATCTCCCCCAAGACTCTCAGGAACTGCCCAGATCCCCCCAAGAATCCTGGGGACCCTCCGCCTTTCCCCCTCCTCCCCCAAATCTCCTGTGCATCCCCTTAACCCTTGAAAATCTCCTGGGACCACCTCAGACCCCCAGTCTCTCTCCTGGGGACCCCCAAACACTCTTCAGGACTCCGGGGCCCCTCCCAACCCTTGGGCAGGGCCCGGTGCTGCTGCTGGGGCAGGGGGTGAGGCCTTGCTGCCTGCCAGCTGCCTGGGCCCCTGTCCTTGCTGCGCCACATCCCCGAGGCTCCATCCCCGCTCCCCCAGCGCCAGCTCGCTCCTTCCCAGCCCCAACCAAGCCCTTCTCTGTGTCCTCCTGCAGGCCATGGCTTTCACAACATTCCTTTAGGTGCTTGTGCAAAGCATCATCCAGTCCCTGCAGGCGGTCGGGGAGGGGCTGCACAAGACTCAGTGAGCTTGGAGGTCTTTTCCAAGCTGAAGGACTCTTGGATTCTGTGATTGTGTGCTGGATTCAGCTGGGTCCGTGTTAGCAGCATTAGTTTGCTCCCAAAGTTTCCTCGCTGTCAGCTCTTGTGGCCTAAGGCTTGAGCTCCTTTAACTCCTTGTGCTGAGCTACTGATGGGAAACGAGAGGCCTCTGCGAGCTGATTCCTGGTGTTCCCTGTAGAACAGTGAGGGAGAAGGTGTAGTCAAGTGGGAAGAGGAGTACTGTTTGTGTGTGGCCTCCTATGTGGCCTTGGCGCCTTTGAGGGGCTTGAAGGAGAAAAGAGCTTTGTTGTAGTGAGAAGTGAAATAGTGTGTTGGCTGTTCTCTCTGCAGGGAGAAGCTGTCGGTGGGGGAGGGGTCACAGAGTGGGGGAGAGGCCGTAAAGTGGGGGAGGGGCCACCGAGTGGGAGAGGGGTCACAGAATGGGGGAGGGGTCACAGAGTGGGGGAGGAGCCACAGAGTGGGGGAGGGGCCATAAAGTGGATGAGGGGCCATAGAGTGGGGGAGGGGCCAGAGAGTGGGGGAGGGGCCATGAAGTGGGAGAGGGGTCACAGAGTGGGGTAGGGGCTACAGAATGGGGTAGGGGCCACAGAATGGGGAAGGGGCCATAAAGTGTGGGAGCGGCCACGGGGTGGGGGAGGGGTCACAGCCTGGACTCGGGGGGTCAGGGCAGTGACCTCGGGGAGGGGGAGGGGTCAGGGCATGGGGTAGGGGTCTCACCTGATCCCGGGGCTATCGGGGCCATGGTGGGGTCGAACCTGGTGGGGACACCCAAGTTTTTCCCAAATTTCCCCTCATTTTTCCCAGTTTTTCATCCATTTCTCCCAAATTTCCCACTCTTTCCCCAATTTTCCCCCCATTTCCCCCATTTTTCCCAAATTTCCCCATTTTTCTCAATTTTTCCCCATTTCTTTTCCAAATTCCTTCCATTGTTCCCAAATTTCCCCCATTTTTTCCCATTTTCCCCAAATTTCCCCCCATTTTTCCCAACTTTCCCCAATTTTTCATCCAATTTTACCCAAATTCCCCCATTTTTTTCTCAATTCACCCCATTTTTCCCAAATTTCCCCATTTTCCCCAAATTCCGCCATTTTTCCCCAATTTTTTCCTAAATTTCCCCTAATTTTTCCCAATTATCCCCCATTTTTCCTGATTTTTCACCCGTTTTCCCCAAATTTCTTACTTTTTTCCCAGTTTTCCCTCCATTTCCCCTCAAAATCCCCCATTTCCCCAAATTTCTGACTTTTTCCCCAAAATTTCCCCCGTTTTTCCACATTTTCCCAGATTTTCCCCCAGTTTTCCTCCATTTCCCCCCATTTTTCCCCATTTTTATCAATTTTCCCCAAATTTCCCACTTTTTTCTCAAATTTTCCCCCATTTTTCCCAATTTTTCATTCGTGTTCACCAAATTTCCCACTTTTTTCCCCAATTTTTCCCCATTTTCCCCCAAATTCCTGGTTTTTTCCCCCCATTTTTTCCCACTGGGGAAATTTGGGAAATTTGGAAAACTGGGGACCCAAAAATCCAAGAAAATGTGGGGAAATGGGGGAAAAATGTGGGGGAAATCTGGAGAAAAGTCTGTGAAAATGTGGGAAGAATGGGGGGAAAATCAGGAAAATGGTGAAAAATGTGGGAAAATGTGGGAAAATGGGGAAATTGCAGAAAATTCTGGGAAAAATGTGAGAAAAATCCGGGGAAATGGGGAAAAATGGGGGAAAATGTGGGAAATTCTAGGGAAAATGGGGAAAAATCTGGGAAAATATGGAAAAATGAGGAAAAAAACCTGGGAAAATGGGGAAAAATGTGTGAAAATCTGGGAAAATATGGGAAAAATGGGGGGAAAATCTGGGAAAATGGGGGGAAATGGAGAAAAAATCCGGGAAAATGGGGAAAAAATTGGGAAAAAACTGGGAAAATGGGGAAAAATTGGGAAAAAACCTGGGAAATTCTGGGGAAAATGGGAGAAAATCTGGGAAAAATGTGGAAAAAATGGGGGGGAAAGGGGAAAAAATGGGAAAAATCTGGGAAAATAGGGAAAAAATGGGGGGAAAATGGGGAATATTCTGGGAAAATCTGGAAATATGGGGAAAAAAATGTGAGAAAAATGGGGAAAAATCTGGGAAAAATGGGGGAAAATGAGGAAAAATCTGGGAAAATGTGGAAAAAATGTGGGAAAAATCATGGAAACTGGGGGGAAATTGGGAAAAAATCCAGGGAAATGTGGGAAAAAAAGGGGGGAAATCTGGGAAAATGGGGAAAATAATTGGGAAAAAATCTGGGAATAAATGGGCAAAATGAGGAAAAATCTGGGGAAATAGGGAGAAAATCTGGGAAAATGTGTGAAAAAATTTGGGAAAATGTGGGAAAATGGGGAAAAATCCGAGAAAATGGGGGCAAAATGGGGAAAAATCTGGGGAAAATGGGGAAAAATCTGGGAAAATGTGAAAAAATTGGGAAAAACTGTGGGAAAATGGGGGAAATGAGGAGAAATCTGTAAAAATGGGGGAAAATGAGGAAAAATGTGTGAAAATGGGAAAAAATTTGAAAAAAATCCGGCAAAATGGGGAAAATCGGGAAAAATCATGAAAAATGGGGGGAAATGTGGGAAAATGTGGGAAAATCTGGAAGAAAATCTGGAGAAAAATCTGAGAAAATGTGGGAAAAATCTGGGAAAATGTGGGAAATTCTGGGAAAAGTGGAGGAAAAATCTGGGAAAAATCCGGGAAAATGGGGAAAAAATAGGGAAAAATCTGGGAAAATGTGGGAGAAATCTGGGAAAATGGCGACAAACTGGGGGGGAAATGCTGGAAATTCTGGGGAAAATGGGGGAAAATGGAGAAAAATGGGAAAAAATCCCAGAAAATGGGGAAAAATGGGGAAAGATTTAAAAAAATGGGAAAAAATCTTGGGAAAATCTGGGAAAAATGAGGAAAAATCTGGGAAGATGTGGAAAAAATGGGAGAAAATCCAGGAAATGGGGAAAAATGGGGAAAGATAAAAAAAATTTTGGAAAAATGGGGAAAATATGGGAAATTCTGGGAAAAATCCAGGAAAATGGGGGAAGAAATCTGGGCAAATCTGGGAAAATGTGAGAAAAAATGGGGGAAAATGTGGAAAAAATGGGAAAAAAAATCTGGGAAAATCTGGAGAAAAATGTGTGAAAATCTGGGAAAATGTGGGAAAAATGTGGAAAAAATGGGGAAAAATCTGGGAAAATGGGGGAAAATGGGAAAAATCTGGAAAATGGGGGGGAAATGGGGAAAAATTCAGGAAAATGTGGAAAAATGGGGGAAAAATCTGGGAAAAATGGGGAAAATGGGGGGAAATGTGGAAAAATGGGGGAAAATGTGGAAAAACTGGGTTAAACTGGGAGGAACTGGGAGAAACTGGGCCAGAGGGAAAGGGATGTTGCCATGGAAATGTGAGCCCGCCCCTCCCCCACCCGGCCCAGGGCCCACGGCGGGGGGGGGAACTGGGTTAAACTGGGACATACTGGGAGCACTGGGGGGGACACTGGGAGTTACTGGGAGCTACTGGAAGCTACTGGGGAGGTCACTGGGGTTACTGGGATGGACACTGGAGTTACTGGGAGCTACTGGGGGGGTCACTGGGGTTACTGGGATGGACACTGGGGTTACTGGGAGCTACTGGGGGGGTCTCTGGGGTTACTGGGAGTTACTGGGAGCTACTGGGGGGCTTACTGGGAGTTACTGGGAGCTACTGGGGTGGACACTGGGGTTACTGGGAGTTACTGGGATGGACACTAGGATTACTGGGAGTTACTGGGAGCTACTGGGATAGACACTGGGGTTACTGGGAGCTACTAGGAGCTACTGGGGGGTCACTGGGGTTACTGGGGGGGTCGCTGGAGATACCGGAGGCATTACTGGGGTTACTGTGAGCTACTGGGAGCCACTGGGAGCGGCCCATCCCCCTCCCTCCCCAAGGTCACCCCAAGGGCACGGAGGGGGGGGAGGGGGGGAAGCCCTGCCCCCTCCCAGTCCCTCCCAGTCCCTCCCAGTTCCCTCCCAGTCCCTCCCAGTACCTGAACTGGTCACACTGGGAGCGGCTCCAGGTCCCCCCTCCAGTTTGGGCCCCCGGGGCTATTTTTGGGACCCGGTGACATCACTGGGGGGGAGGGGCCTCGAGGGGGCGGCCCCTCCCCTCTCCCTTCCCAGTACAGACCAGTAAGGGACCAGTAACGGCCCCAGTGGGGGGGGGAGGGGAAGGAGGGAACACTGAGGGTGGGGATGGAGCAGGATGGTCCTTGAGCGTGGGGGAAGGGCAGGAGGTTCCCTGAGGGTGGGGGAAGGGCAGGACCGTCCCTGAGGGTGGGGGAGGGGTAGGTGGGTCCCTGAGGGTGGGGGAGGGGCAGGAGGGACCCCGAGGTGGGGGGAGGGGCAGGAGGGTCCTGAGGATTGGGGAGGGGCAGGGAGGGACCCCGAAAGTGAAGGAGGGGCCCTGAGGGTCCCTGAGGGTGGGGGAAGGGTAGGAAGTTCCCCGAGGGTGGGGGAGGGGCAGGAGAGTCTCTGAGGTTGGGGGAGGGGTCCTGAGGGCCCCTGAAGGTGGGGGAGGGGCAGGGAGGGCTCCTGAGAGTGGGGGAGGGGTAGCAGGTTCACTGGGGGGAGGGGAAGGAAGGGACCCTGAGGGTGGGGGAGGGACAGGAGGGACCCTGAGGGTTGGGGAGGTGCAGGAAGGGGGGGGGAGGGGCTTTGGGGGGGCCCTTAAAGGTGGGGGGAGGGGCTGAAAGTGGGTCCATCATTGGGAGGGGACACACCCACCCAAAACCCAGTAAGTCCCAGTTGAGCTCCCAGTTCAGGGAGGGGGAGAGGATGCAAAAGACACGCCCACTTGCAGAGGCTATGGCCACCTTGGGATGGGACACGCCCACCAGGGAGAGACCACGCCCACCTAAAGAAGGGACACGCCCACCCCCAAACCACTAAGTCCCAGCTGAGTTCTGCCTTAACTGGTCCTTACTGGTCCCACCACCCCATTCCGCGTTCCAGTGACCCGTACTGGTCCATACTGGCTTATACTGGTCTATCCTGGTTTATACTGGTCTGTACTGGTCTGACCTTGATGGAGATGCTGAAGTGCCCCAACCCCCTTAACTGGTCCTTCCTGGTCCCACCACCCCATTCCGTGTTCCAGTGACCCGTACTGGTTTATATTGGTCTATACTGGTCCATACTGGTTTATACTAATCTATACTGGTCTATACTGGTCTGTACTGGTCTGACGTTGACGGAGATGCTGAAGTGCCCCCAACCCCCTTAACTGGTCCTTACTGGTCCCACCGCCCCATTCCCCGTTCCAGTCACCTGTACTGGTCCATACTGGTTTATACCGGTTTATACTGGCCCATACTGGTCTATACGGGTCTATACTGCTTTATACTGACCTGACCTTGATGGAGATGCTGAAGTGCCCCCAACCCCCTTAACTGGTTCTTACTGGTCCCACCACCCCATTCCCCGTTCCAGGGACCCGTACTGGTTTATACTGGTTTATACTGCTCTACCCTGGTTTATACTGGTCTGTACTGGTCTGACCTTGATGGAGATGCTGAAGTGCCCCCAACCCCCTTAACTGGTCCTTACTGGTCCCACTGCCCCATTCCCCATTCCAATGACCCGTCCCGGTCTGTACTGGTTTATACTGGTCTATACCGGTCTATACCAGTCCATACTGGTCTATACTGGTTTATACTGGTCTGTACTGGTCTGACCTTGACGGAGATGATGAAACGCCCCCAACCCCCTTAGCTGGTCCTTACTGATCCCACCACCCCATTCCCTGTTTCAGTGACCCGTACTGGTTTATATCGGTTTATACTGCTCTACCCTGGTTTATACTGGTCTGTACTGGTCTGACCTTGATGGAGATGCTGAAGTGCCCCCAACCCCCTTAACTGGTTCTTACTGGTCCCACCACCCTGCTCGCTGTTCTAGTGACCTGTACTGGTCCATACTGGTCCGTACTGGTTTTTTACTGGTTTTTTACTGGTCTATACTGGTCTATACTGGTCTGTACTGGTCTGTACTGGTCTATACTGGTCTATAATGGTCTGACCTTGATGGAGATGCTGAAGTGCCCCCAAGCGCCTTAACTGGTCCTTATCGGTCCCACTGCCCCATTCCCCATTCCAGTGACCCATATTGGTCTATACTGGTCCATACTGGTTTATACTGGTCTATACCGATCTATACTGGTCTATGCTGCTCTGTACTGGTCTGACCTTGATGGAGATGCTGAAGTGCCCCCAACCCCCTTAACTGGTCCTTACTGGTCCCACCACCCTGCTCCCCATTCCATTGACCCATACTGGGTCGTGGTGGCAAGAACCCCAGCAGGAGCCAGGTGGGGTCTTCCTGCCATTGGATGAGTGCTCTGGGAGGTCAGGGCTGCTCACAGATCCAGATCACAGCAGCACATTTCCAAGAGCACTGTCAAATGGGAAGGACAAAGTACAATTATTAGGAAGGAATGGAGCTTTTCTCAGTCAGTGTTTCCAGTTTCCTGCTCCTGAGGAATCTGGGGGTTGAGAAATGGAAAAGGAGCTCCCATGTTGGACAAGTCACTGAGACTCCTGAGCTGTAACTTGGAATGCACAAGTGCTTCTGTAAGCAACTTCCTAAAGTGCTTTCGGTCTCTGCTCTGCTTTTGACAGAAGCAGCATCACTTCTGCTTGACCCATCTGTTTTTTCTTTATCTGCCCTTTTCCACCTGCCTGAGGTTTCTCTCAGGTCAAAGTGAGAGCACAGACATTTGGATGGAGTGCTGACAGGGAAGTCATGAATGGATTTCTGATGTTGAATCTACTGTTTTGAAATCAGAAAATGTGGTGCTGAAGTCATCGTTAGCCTTTGAGAGGGAAACAGGAGAAAAATCGGATAAACTTGTTGCTAAAAATGAGTTGCTTCAAACTGAGGTTGACCACCTTCAAAGTCTTGTTGCGCCAGAGTGCAGAGAGAAAACTGTTGCTAAAAAAACAGGCTCCTGGTTTGGTCAGGCAACTTCATAAACCAGTGTCTTACCCTGGCATTGAGACTTGGGAAACCACAGAGAACCCTGATTCTAAGTCTCAGGAGAGAAAGAAACAAGGAGAATTTGAAGTTCAACTGATGTTTCTAGAGTCTCCCAGCTTTCCTCACATTAATGAAAATAGACTGAGTGATCCCTGTGATAATGAACAAAGGGAAGATTATTCTTTACCTCCCTCAATTTCCTTTGTGCCTGATACTGAATCCACTAAAAAACCTTGGACTCAAAAAGAGAACCCGACCCAGAAAACAACTCAATTCATTCTGATTCAAGTGGTTTAAGAGCAGAAGCATTATGGCGATAAACCTGGACAAATTAAAAGCCAACCAGTGAAATCCTATCAATATATCACATACCTTGGGATTCCACTTTGTTCTCATCAACAGTTAATACAATTTCCAATGGATATGGGGACAAAATGTTCGCAGCAAAATGCCAAAGATGGGATTAAAACCCAGACAAAAAAGAATTAAAATCACTGGAGAAAAAGAAGAAACCAGTCTTCAACCAAGAGCTTCACCCTGTTACTGTTTTGTTGATATTACCTTTTTGCTTTTTATTCTAATAATCATATTGTATGTTAAAATTTGGATGATTATGAAACAGTCAGCTCACTGATTACCCCCATCAATACTAGACGATGCCCGCAGTATACACCCGTCCCAGCCCCTCCAGGAGCCCTCAAATCCCATCCTGGTCCCACAGGACACTCCCAACTTCCCCTCAAACACTCCGAGGCCCCCAGATTGACTCCCAGATCCAGAAAACTCTTGCTGCCTGCCCATGGAGTGCCCAGTGTGGCCCACCAACTGCACCACAAAGCCAAAGCTTCCAGGCTTTCTTTCCTGGGAATTAGGGCTGTTCTTTCCTATTTTCAGCCATGCCTCCCAACTGATAGCCCAACTCCCAAACTGCTAGCATGCCTGTTGATACAGAATTGTTAAAATAAACCTTGCCAGTATATGTTTTCAGACACCGATTATTTAGTGTCGTTTCACTTTAATCCACCCCAAGGGAATTATTAATAAAAACCTGAGTTACCCCCTCTCCCCTTTTCCTGGGGCGGGTTGTAACACCAATCAGCACTGACTCCGCCCAGTAGGCATAGCAAAGGAAGTTTCCTTTTGGTTTAGGGTTTAGTGTTAGGGTTAGGGTTAGCGTTAGGGTTTAGGGTTAGGGTTAGGGTTAGGGTTAGGTTTTGAGTTAGGGTTAGGGTTAGAAAGGGTTAGGGTTAGGGTTAGGAAATTTAGGGTTAGAGTTATCAAAAGTTAGGGTTAGGGTTAGGTTTAGGGTTAGCAAAAGACAGGGTTACTGTTAGGGTTAGGGTTAGGGGTATAGGTAAGGGTTAGGGTTAGGAAGAATTTGTCTCAGTGCGCGATCTAACAATCGCGGTTTTAGCCCATTCCGGACACGCAGCGGTGCCCAATAAGCCCCTCTCAGGCTATAAGCCCGATTCACTGCCCACCGCTGTCAGAATCTTTTGCTTTTTCTCTTGGGTCTCTGCTTTTGCTGTTGCTGTTCAGTTGCGTGTCTGGCAGAATACCCACCGCCGTCCGGTATGTACTCTGTTTCTATAGAGCACTGTCCCCTAACCCCAACATTAAAAGAGAGACTGGAAGCTATGCGCAAACCCTGTTCCCTAACCCTAACCCTAACCAAGAGACTGCAAGCTATGCGCAAACCTTTTTCCCTAACCCTAACCTTAAAAGTGAGAAAGCAAGCTATGCGCAAACCCTTTTCCCTAACCCTAACCCTAAAAACGAGACTGCAAGTTATGCGCAAACCCTGTTACCTAACCCTAACCTTAAAAAAGAGACTGCAAGCTATACACAAACCCTTTTCTCTGAACCTAACCATAAAAAAGAGACTGCAAGCTATGCGCAAACCCGATTCCCTGACCCTAATCCTAAAAAAGCAAATGCAAGCCATGTGCAAACCCTGTTCCCTAACCTTAACCTTAAAAAAGAGACTGCAAGCTCTGCACAAAACCAGTTCCCTAACCCTAACTTTAAAAAAGAGACTGCAAGCTACTAGGGTTAGGGTTAGGGTTAGGGTAAGGGTTAGGGTTGGGGTTAGGGGTTAGGGTTAGGGTTAGGGTTAGGGTAAGGGTTAGGGGTTAGGTTTGGGGTTAGGGTAAGGGTTAGTCAGAATCTGTCTCAATGCGTGGGTTTACCCCATTCCAGGAACGCAGTGGTGCCCAGTAAACCCCTCTCGGGCTATAAGCCCAATTCAGTGCCCACCGCTGTCAGAATCTTTTGCTTTTTCTCTTGGGTCTCTGCTTTTGCTGTTGCTGTTCTGTTGCGTGTCTGGCAGAATACCCACCGCCATCCCATATGTACTCTGCTTCTATAGAGCACTGGTCCCGCCCACTGGTTGGAGTCAAGAGGTGGAGGCCGTGTTGATTGTTCTGCGTCACTGGCTCCGCCTCCTGGGCGGAGTCAGTGCTGATTGGTGTTACAACCCGCCCCAGGAAAAGGGGAGAGGGGGTGACTCAGGTTTTTATTAATAATTCCCTTGGGGTGTGTAAGGGGGATATTTTTGAATTAGATGATCAATGGAGCATAGAGGCATGAGAACGAAGTCATATTAGGATGTGAAACCAGCTAGAGTATGGTACAATGTAACTTCATGGCACAAGCTAATTGTAAGGTCCATTGTGCTTTTCAGCAAGTCAGCCTGATATCCCCTATTATCAGAGCTGAGTTTTTCCTTGGTTTTGCTACATATTGCAAGATAGATACATCTACCCTTGAAACACAATGGTAGAGGTCATCCATAGGGGTGAGAAAGATGATGATGGGAGGAAGATTATGTGGGCAGGGGTCGCTCGCCCCTTGCCCCACAAGTAGGGCATGCGCAGACTGCTGCCATGAGGTAATGATCAGGCGGTGTTTGGCTGCCACTCAGGCATCACCTTATACTGCGTACTGGCCCTACGTAGTGTAATGTGGAACTGATAAAAATGGGGTGTCAGAGCTGCTGAGTTGAGCGATACTCATCCTACCACCGAGACTGTGTTGCTCCGCGGGGACGCCTGCTAAGCATGGGTACTGACCAGCTGCTGCAGATCCTGACAGTCCTGGCCTGTCTGTGTGGGTAAGCACAGTTTATTGATAGGAAGCAACTGAGAGAACAAACTTTTTTAATATCCTTTTAGTGTTCCTTTAATTCTCCTTTTATGTTTATAGTATTTTTCCTTTAGTTTCCCTTTTTACTAACCAATATCGTGTTATCCATAATATTGTGTTAAGATCCTTTTTTGGTATCCCTTTTTCACTAGTTAATACTGTATTAAATGCTGTTCGTAGTATTTGTTTTAATGCCACCCGATAAGATAGTTATTTTGTATCCTTTTTTCCTTTTTTAGTTTTTAATTCCTCTTGCTAAGTTTATTACTATTATTATTATTCTCACTGTAATAAAAGATATTTTGTGTGCTTGAGTATTTTTGGCACTTGTCTTTATTCCGGACATGTATCCGAACGTACTGCTACATAAATTGGCGTAGTCGGCAGGATACATGGAGGAATAAGCAGTGCCCCAGGGAATTCGTTGGTGGAGTGCTCAGCTGACGTGTCCCTGTGTATTGGTGGGAGATCTTCAGGTGGAGTGCACAGCCTGGAGAGCCGCGTCCCCGTGTGTGTTGTGTTAAGGGGGAGATTCTCAGGTGGGGAGCATAGCCTGGGAAGCCGCATCCCTGTGTGTGTGGTGAACTCTGTGTGGGTGCCGTGTCTGGGTTCATATCTTCTGCTAGTTTTACTTTGTTTTGAACTGGTTTTTGTTGTTCTTGTTGATTAAGTTACTATATGGGTGGCAGTGTTTGTGTTTTATATGCTTTGTTTTTTGCATATGGGAGGTAGTTCTGAGCAATTAATTGTGAGTATACCACACTTCTTGAGACCTAGAATTAAGATTTGTCCTTTTTTGCAACTGTTGTTTATATGTATGACTTCGTTGTATTAATTGTAATAAGTATATCTTGGGACCTAGAGGCAACCAGGAGATAAGGCTAGATCGGACTTTAAATTTTTTATTGTATTCGGTGTGGAGCGAATCAAAGCCTAGAAGATACCCAGTGGATTAAGTTTTATTGTTGTTTCACTCATAGATATGTCTTTCTGAGGATTTATTCAGAGTTATTGTAGAGTGTGTATTTTGTGGTTGGTATATAAAGATTTTAGATTTGATGTGTATGTGTAGTTAGGCTTGTTTGTGATGTAAGAGCCATAGTTTGTGGATTAGTGTGTCTCATTGTGTTTAGCTTAAAAATTGAGAATCTTTTGTCATTGTTCTGTTAGTGAGAACATTAGTAGATTAAGATGAAAAAGTGGTTAGGAGGGTCAGCCGCAGGCGGCAATGAACCTAAGAAAGCTCCTCCCCGTGAATTAATAGAATTGGGGCAGGAGCCATAGATTACTTTGTAGAATAAGTGGGAAGCATGTACAAAGATTCCTCTTGAGTATTGGGGGCAGCAGACCCCAATGGAGGTATTGCAATACTGGGAGCAGTTTACCCCTACTACTAAATCAAGCAGTCATCTGGAACAGGCTGGACGAATGGGGGGTGCACTGCTTACTGCATACAAGTTAACTGTGGAAAAATGCAAAAAACTGCAGGAGCAGCTGAATGCTCTAAGAGCCACTCAGCTGGTACAACGCCAGACTTTACTTGACCTTCAGGCCTAAAAGAACAGGGTAGAAGATAAATGTGTTACTTTAGCTGAGAAATATGCTGTGAGAACTGTTCGGCACAGACAAAGGAAAATAGACCCAAGTGATCGGGGACCAGGGGTGCGAACTATAATCACTTCCCCTGATTGAGATCCAGAGAAGTGGGATAGTAACATATAGAGTAGTAGTGATGATTCTGATGAGGACGATTTTATAGAAAATTCAGAGAAGTTATCAACATCAGATGAGTTGGCACACAGAGCAAGGGGCTGACTCTGTGATAATAGACGATGTTGATGCCACGAAGTTTTTAGGGTTAACTAATGATGTATATGTACAAAATGCCCTTCGGCGTTTAAGACGAACACCAGGAGTTGATAGAACTTTGGTTTCAGTTATTGCTGAAGGTCTCAGTGACCGTTTTACTAATGATGGATCATGGCAGGATGGAAGTTCATCCTGGGTAACTCTGCATCAAGCAATCAAAATATTTAAGGGGGAAGGGATGAAAGTAGCTATTGAGCTGCAGAGCCCTGAACTTTACATGCAACAACCTTTAATTCCAGTAATGCGAAACAAATTGTTAGAAGGCTGTCCTGTACCCTGGAAACCATACATTCATTATTCCACTGTTAGTGTCTAACTCGGGGGCACCCATAGAAGAGATCATAGAGAGGTTGCAGCAACTTGGTGACCTTCCAGGCCTCCCACCCACAGAACAAAACCTTAAATTATACTGTTGTGACGAGGAGGGGTAATATGACACCTCAAGTAGATATTAAGTTGTTAGTATTTGGAAGGGGGGAGTTGTTTGTGTTTTGTCTCCCACAGGACCCTGCTGGCTTCCAGCATGTTTGATGAAACCTTATCATGAGCGGCAAGAATTCTGGACAGAGATCAGTGAATGCTGAACAGCACAAGACCAGCCCGAATATCACATGGAAGAAAAACATATCCTAAATATAATTAATTGTGTCTACTAACTTTTGCTAACTGGTGTAATGACTCAGTTATCGTGTACCTGTCTCTTGTGTGTCTTGTCCACACCTGATGTTGTGATTTATGTAATGAACAATGTCCTGGCCAGAGGCTGGGAGGCTATAGCTACCAAAGCCATGATTACTCCTGCATTAGCCTATTCAGTGCAGGTCATGTATCTTGAATAACAAGATGGATTGGTTATTCTTTTCTGCATAGCAAGTCTCGTGTCCCAATAGATCCCTGGATCTACTGCTCCAGAGATAAGAAGGTTTATATTTCTTAGATGAGTTGCACCAACAATCTGTATGCTTCGTTTTGTATTACTGGTAAGCAACAATCAGAATTGGAATCTTATTCCTGAACAGTGTGCTGCCAAGTTGTTCTGGCAGCAGTGTTAAAGGTAAAGGCTAAAGCTAAGCCCTGGCTTCAAGAAGTGAAGGACATATGTGATGCCGTGTGCAGAGGGACTGCAATTGTACTTGGTTTTGTCTCCTGGGATGGGGCAGACGTGCCATTAAGGGGGGAAAGAAGACAACAGAAAACTATAAAACTTGTAACATCCTGAAGCCTAATGGTCATCACTGTATAGAATGATCTGTTTCTGTGCTATTCATGCCACACCAGTGATGTTTGTGAAGATCAGGCAGAACGGTGTGGTTTGGGAATTCTAAATCAGACACTGATTGTTTTGCAGTGCTCATATTTGTATGTGTTTCATCCCGGTAGTGTTACAGCAAGTGGCAAGAATTATTTGGAATCAACAAATGACAGAAACCTTTTGGCTTACGAGTCTATACAAGAATATATGTGATTGTGAAATAACCATGTGTGAGGTGCTGGGCCTCGCAGAAGAAAAGCTTATGTTGAAAAGCTGGTTGGTAAGACTGCAAATGAAGGACTGATGTTTGTGGACCTCCCTATGGGCTCTGGCTCGCATCATGTTTACAATTTTCTTATGATGAACTGGTAATATTCTAGTTAAGTACAGAAATGATTTCACACTCAATGGTATAGTTAATGTGAAGATGGATAAAATTCTTTTATAGCATGGAGGCAAGAGATAACCTGTACTATCACTCCATGAGGTGAAGGGGGATTGACTGCAGTCAGGGGTAAACTGGGGCAGGACGGTTTGCTCCCGATGAGGCCTGGAATCTGAAAAGAGAGTGCAAGCTTTCTGTGGGAGCGGTTGGTGAGACCAGGATGTTGTCTGGTGTTGCATCAAATTCCAGATATACATTGCCTATGATGGCTCCTAACAGGCCTATAAATGTGTGACTGGCAGTCAACCACTTCATACTATAAAAGATGAATCCAGACTATAAAATTCTGAAATGAGAAGTTCTGTTGTACTAGACTTTATATTTTACAGAAATTCCTGAGATTCATTGCGTTGTCCGAGCCCATACGATTGGACACACCTGTTCACCTGTCCAAACTTAAAAACTAAGTCTACCAACCAGGAAAAGATTATCTCAAGTACTGTTGACTCCAAGTAAATGACCACTGTAATCCACTTAGATCTCCTCACTGGGGATGGACATGATTATATTATTGTCTGTATTTTCACTGTTACTCAGTTGTTATGTTGTTTACATTTTTAGAAATGACACTTCATCAATACACTGTTCGAGTCATTCACCAGTGTCATGGTCCAACCATGGACCACGCGGTGGGATGGAATCCAACAGCCCCCAGGAGCTGGTTTCTCCCCTGAGGGTGCAGAGCAGCAGGGCCTTTTCCAGACCCAACTGTACCTTCCAGAAAGATATCAGCTATACTTTGCTTCTTTGCTGACTTCTGTTTTAGATGTCAATGTGTGGACCACCCTGACCAACGTGACGAAGATGGACGTGATACGTGTGTCCATGGTAACTCCCACGAGTCTTTTTCGCACCTGTCTGGTTGGAGTACCCATTGATAACTACTGGTGGGGAACTCTATATAATGAGACCGTGTTAGCAAACTGCACATATCCAAGAGTTGACATTTTTTCTTAGAGATATTTACCAGAACGCATCAGCTTGGTGCAATGAGACTCTGCAAAAACGATTTATTCCTGGATCCGATGTGATAGGTCTCCCAAATGATCTGTTTCTCATTTGTAGACAAAGAGCATGGAAAGGTATTCCGGGAAAGGCTGTAGGAGGCCCTTGTACCTTTGGACGATTAACCTTTTTTCATCCTCACAGCCTAACCTTGCCTAAACTAAGAAGACGCAGACGTAGCACACGGCGGTTTACTCTGGACTGTAGCTCTGATGTAGAGTTTTGGAATAAGGCTGAAAGAATAACTGCTAGTATAATATCTCAGATAGAGACTGCTCATGCTTTGGCTTCTTTAAATAAACTAGAATGCTGGTTGGCTAAAGAAGCTAACGCTACTTCTGCTGCTTTGAGTGCATTGCTCACAGATGTAGACTCTGTTCGACATGCAAGTTTACAAAATAGAGCTGCTATTGATTTTTTGTTGTTAGCCCAGGGACATGGCTGTCAAGATTTTGAGGGCATGTGCTGCATGAATTTAAGTGATCATTCTGAATCTGTTCATGCTAACATCCAGAAATTAAAAGCCCTTACTCAACAATTACATGTTCATGATGAATGGAACCTCTTTGGTGATTAGAAATGGAGATGGCCCTGGTTACGAAAAGTGTTGATAAGCTTGTCAGTAGTTGAATGTATAATAACATGCATATTGTGTATGATTCCCTGTATACTAACATGTGTACGTTGAATGATAAACACCAAGCTAAATGCATTACAATCTCGAGTAGTTCGTTATCACCCTCTTGCTACCATTGATCACGCGGTGGTATGTAAGGGGGATATTTTTGAATTAGATGATCAATGGAGCATAGAGGCATGAGAACGAAGTCATATTAGGATGTGAAACCAGCTAGAGTATGGTACAATGTAACTTCATGGCACAAGCTAATTGTAAGGTCCATTGTGCTTTTTAGCAAGTCAGCTTGATATTCCCTATTATCAGAGCTGAGTTTTTCCTTGGTTTTGCTACATATTGCAAGATAGATACATCTACCCTTGAAACACAATGGTAGAGGTCATACATAGGGGTGAGAAAGATGATGATGGGAGGAAGATTATGTGGGCAGGGGTCGCTCGCCCCTTGCCCCACAAGTAGGGCATGCGCAGACTGCTGCCATGAGGTAATGATCAGGCGGTGTTTGGCTGCCACTCAGGCATCACCTTATACTGCATACTGGCCCTACGTAGTGTAATGTGGAACTGATAAAAATGGGGTGTCAGAGCTGCTGAGTTGAGCGATACTCATCCTACCACGAGACTGTGTTGCTCCGCGGGGACGCCCGCTAAGCATGGGTACCGACCAGCTGCTGCAGATCCTGACAGTCCTGGCCTGTCTGTGTGGGTAAGCACAGTTTATTGATAGGAAGCAACTGAGAGAACAAACTTTTTTAATATCCTTTTAGTGTTCCTTTAATTCTCCTTTTATGTTTATAGTATTTTTCCTTTAGTTTCCCTTTTTACTAACCAATATCGTGTTATCCATAATATTGTGTTAAGATCCTTTTTTGGTATCCCTTTTTCACTAGTTAATACTGTATTAAATGCTGTTCGTAGTATTTGTTTTAATGCCACCCGATAAGATAGTTATTTTGTATCCTTTTTTCCTTTTTTAGTTTTTAATTCCTCTTGCTAAGTTTATTACTATTATTATTATTCTCACTGTAATAAAAGATATTTTGTGTGCTTGAGTATTTTTGGCACTTGTCTTTATTCCGGACATGTATCCGAACGTACTGCTACAGGGTGGATTAAAGTGAAACGACACTAAATAATCGGTGTCTGAAAACATATACTGGCAAGGTTTATTTTAACAATTCTGTATCAACAGGCATGCTAGCAGTTTGGGTGCTGTCATACCACAATGTGACACAGAGATAACCTTTGGGGGGGGAAAGAAAAAGCATAGGGGAGAGAAAGGCAGGAGAAGAGCAAGGGAGAGTAAGAGAAAGAAAAGCTGAGAGTGGACAGATGTATATAGTCACCGCCCACGGGGTCCAGCGATGCTTCCATGTCTGTCAGTTGAAGTGGTGGCCTTGATCTGCCGGGGGTGAAGGAGGGAAGTCCCCATACTCCAAGAAGTTATGAGTTATAACCATGATTAGTGTCACAGACCATGCCTCGAGCCTCCAACATCTCGAGGGTTGCAGTCTCTCTTCTAAGGTTAGGGAACAGGCTTTGGGCATAGCTTGCAGTTACTGTGTGGACCAATTGTCAGAGACTGAAATGGTTAATGATTTATGCATTCTAGGAGACTTTTCAGGCTTTTGACTTGCATGATACCTCTGATGAGCAGTCGGGCCCCTCCCTCCCTCCAGTGCTGACGGTGTGAAGCCCTGCAAAGGCAAGAGCTGAGCTTACAGGCTTTTGAATGTTGATATATCTGATGAGGAATCAGGCCCCTCCCTCCCTCTGCTATGAGATGTTGGGGTTAGGATTAGGGTTAAGGTTAGCAAGGGTTAGGGTTTAGGTTTTAGGGTTTACGGTTTGCGTTCCTGGAATGGGGTAAACCCACGATAGTTATATCGCGCATTGAGACAGATTCTGACTAACCCTAACCCTAACCCCAACCCTAACCCCTAACCCTTACCCTAACCCTAACCTTAACCCTAACCCGAACCCTAACCCTAACCCTAACCCTAACCCTAACCCTAACCCTAACCCTAAACCCTAACCCCAACCCTAACCCTTATCCTAACCCTAACCCTAACCCTAACCCTAGTAGCTTGCAGTCTCTTTTTGAAAGTTAGGGTTAGGGAACTGGTTTTGTGCATAGCTTGCAGTCTCTTTTTTAAGGTTGAGGTTAGGGAACAGGGTTTGCACATAGCTTGCATTCACTTTTTTAGGATTAGGGTCAGGGAATCAGGTTTGCGCATAGCAACACTAACCCTAAAAAAGAGACTGCAAGCTATGCGCAAACCCCGTTCCCTAACCCTAAAAAAACCCCTAACCCTAACCCTAACCCTAACTCTAACCCTAACCCTAAACCCTAACCCCAACCCTAACCCTAACCCTAACCCTAACCCTAACCCTGATTCTAAGTCTGAGGAGAGACAGAAACCAGGAGACTTTGAAGTTCAACTGATGTTTCTACAGTCTCTCAGCTTTCCTCACATTAATGAAAATTGGCTCATTGAGGATAATGAGGATGCAGCTTCTGCTATGGGGAATTCTAAGCATTCTGGGGTCGGTAAGACAACCTGGTAAGTAACACTTGAGTGAATGGGGGGTTGTCTTGGGGGCTTGTTTCCCTTCTCTTTTCTGTCTCTTGGTTTCTCATTTTGTTTGCTACTTTCTTTGGAATAAATGTTGTTTTGTTCAGCTTTCAACTGTGTACTGGTTTCAGTTTTGGCAATCTCCCTGCTACCACGGTCCAGGGGGATGGGAAATAGGACTGAGCACTGCAATAACGGTTCTTGGCACAGTTGAGGGTTCGTGCAGCAATGCCACTTTATTCAGGGACAACAGGGGTTTAAATAAGGGGTTTAAAGTCTGAGAGGAGGATTCTGAACTGGGGAGGAGCATGGGACTGACAACTCAGGGAAAAGTGTGATAGGAAGACAGGGAAAAGGTGGGTGGAACTTCGGAGTTCCTCTTTACCTCTTTACTCCTGACGGGGTACTGCGATCCCCCTACACCGCTGACTCTGATGTTAGTGGTCTGGGCTGGCCAGCTGTACGACCAGTCCTTGGAGGCAATTATGGTGACATCTGCCCCCATGTCGAGTAACCCTTCCACCTTGACTTTCTGAGGGTGCCTAGGTTGAGAAAAGTAGATGAGACATGTTAGAAGAGGGCGAGAGGTCTTCACCGAGGTTGTCCAGTGGACTTCCCTCAGTGATCCCTCCCTCCGCTCCTCATCTGGGGACACCACGCAGAGCAGCTCGTTGGTGGAGACCATCTTCGCCACGGGGAAGCGGTCCTCCAACTGCACGGGAGGGAGATGCACAGTTAGGCATATAGCTATATTTGTGTTCGTTAGTCCCGTCAGGAGAGTAGGCACTACAATTATTCCCTTAGCCACTGCTGAAAAGTGCGATATCATGAGGTAAGTCTTATCTGGATCGACCGGGGCAGATGGTCTAACACTGACCTGCTCATAGGAGCTTAGGTGAGTAGACGGGTGAGTAACGGAAAGGATTATCCAATTTAGGGGAACACACTGGTTTTTAACTGAGATAGGGTCTGCTGAATTTAAAGGATCACACTGAACGGGAATGAGGTCTTTCGGAGGCTCTTGGGTAATGGGGTAGCTGGGCGCGGTGTTGGGCGCAGGATGGAGCGGAAAGCAGGGGTTATTTGTGTCGTCGCGCCCCCCTGGGCGCTCTGCTCCCCGTTTCCCTGATGTTCACAGGAGCAAGGGTGAAGATCGGGCAAAGATTGGAAGGTTACCCTTTTCCTCAGCTCTGGGGACCTCCTGGGGGGAAGGGGCTCACCATTGATATTGGTCATTGACCTACAACTAGAAGACCAATGGCGGCCCTTCCCACACCTCCGACATAGGGTCTTAGGCAAATTTGGTTCGGGGACTAACTTAGGACAATGTTTTTTGAAGTGTCCCTTTTCACCACAATTGAAACATGATTGGGGACCCATGAAAGTGGCAGCCAATAGACGCGCTTTATGGGAATTGGAACCTATATTTTTACAAGCGTCTATCATTTTGAGTAGGGAGGGATCCTTTAACATCTTCAAAGCTTTCTGACAGTCCTCATTCGCCTTTTTGATAACCAATTTATTGAATAAAATTTCCTGGCTCTCTTTTTGGTGGACCTGCCTGCTGATTGCCTCTTTTAGCCTGGTTATGAATTCTACAAAAGGTTCTTTTGGGCCTTGGTTAATAAGTGTGAAAGAAGGCGTCCGCACATAGGCATCTGTCACCCTTTTCACGGCCTCTAATGCCAATTCTTTAGTCGCTTCTAAAAATTTGGGGTCAATTCGAGCTTGATCCCCCCTACTCGAATAGTTCCCCTCCCCATAGAGCATGTCTATTGCCTGCTGAATTGGGATTCCCCTTCTTTCCATTTTGTCATTGACATATGCAGTGATTAATTTTTTCCATTCTACCTCAAATACTGAGGACTGTACTGTTGTAAAGAGTCCTCCTATCACTGCTCTTATGTTGTAACGTATCAGCTTATAGACCAGGAAGAAGGATTCTAGCAACTCGATGGTGAAGGGTGCCCCCAACCCATACTCGACGATGACCTTTTTCATATCTTTTAGCATGTCGTTACGAGGCAAGAATGAGATGCTCAATATGAGAATCAGCAAGCTTCGTTTATTGATCATTGCTAACAGCTTAAATATGCTTTATAATTAGTTCATACATATTGCAAAAGCTAAGCTCATTATTGGTTCTGCTTAAATGTTGATCTCACCTCTTACTCATTTCTTTGTTGACACAGGTGGTACTCAGTTGCTTTTTGTTTTGCTAATCACAATGTCCTGTTTACCAGCTAGCTAACAGGGTACAAGGGCACTGTAACCTCGCTATCTAAGATGTTCCCACTGCCTAGGCAAGCCGTGTTCTATAGCCAATTCCCTACAGCCACTCTGGGGCCCTTCCTTCCTCTACATAGATGGGAAATGCTTTTAGGAATTCAGTGTCTTTAGCGCTAGCAGCCTCCTCCCTGAAGGCTCTCCAGATATCTGGTAGCTTAAGCTGCCATTCAGGGGAGTGCTGCATTAAGTCTATGTCCGGTTCAGGGTGGTGGCAGGCGGGGTAGGCCTCGGTGGTGTGAGGCCTATGGGCGCAGCCATCTTGCCGGAAGGAGGCCCTGACCTTCGCCTTGACCCTGTCCTTTGCCACCCTTCCGCCCCTTGAAGGTGATGTATCCGGCGAAGAGGCAGGGCTGGAGGAAGTGGGTGTGCTCGTGGGCATGCCGGGGGAGGGATCTCTGATGCAATCAGGTGGAGGCGGAGGCGGCCTGGAGGGTGGTGCTAAGGGAACCCGCCTCCTCCTTTCCTGCGCTGATTTTTCCCGCGGTGTCCCTTCCCGCCTTTTCTCCGCGTGGTCCCTGGGTCCCTCGTCCTCGACGCCATTTTGAATTCGGCGCGATGGTTTCTTCCCCCTCCCGCCATCTTGTGTGTCTGTCTGCTCAGTGTCCGTCTCTGTCTGCTCAGTGTCCCTCTCTGTCCGCTCAGTGTCTGTCTTGGGGAGGCTGATATTCTTGTTCATCATCTGGTGCTGTAGCACCATCAGAACTAACCTCCATGCGATGAGTGCCTCTTTAGCTATACGGTCCCCCTTATCGCTGTCCCGCCAGAGGCTGTAGCCTATGGCTTGCCACTGCTCTACGCTGGTGTCCTCGGCAAGCTGGTGACCCTTGTGGTCGAGCCATCTGGCGAGTGATTTTGCCAATTTTTTATCTAAGGGGTGACCGTGTTCTATTACAAAGTCTTTTAGGTACCTGTATACAAATTTTTGGGAGGTTGAGAGTGTGAGTCCCATGTTGATGTTAGTCGGGTCTCAACAACAGTCTCTTGATGGAAAGTCCTCCCTTTGGTGTTCTGCCGGGCTGTGGGTGTTAGGGTAGGGTGAGGAATGTCCTCAGCAGTTCACCTGTCTGGTGCGTCGACCCGTGCAGCTACCGCTGAGCCCACAACCGTCCGCTCTCAATATGAGAGTCCTCAACTGTGCCCCACGTTGGGTGCCACTTGCCATGGTCTGGGGGGATGGGAAATGGGACCGAGCACTGCAATAACGGTTCTTGGCACAGTCGAGGGTTCGTGCAGCAATGCCACTTTATTCAGGGACAACAGGGTTTTAAATAAGGTAAGTCTGAGGGGAGGATTCTGAACTGGGGAGGAGCATGGAACTGACAACTCAGGGAAAAGTGTGATAGGGAGACAGGGAAAAGGCGGGTGGAACTTCGGAGTCTCCAGGAGAAAGGGCCAATGGGAGCTCTCTTTGCACTGCAGCAAACTGTAGCCAATCAGTGGCAGAGGAGTGGGAAAGCAGGGGAGGACAGGGTGACAAACAACTTTGGGCAGGAAAATCTGAGGGAGAAAGGGGAACAATATGGAGGTATAACAAACTTCATAAAAATTCAACAGTAAACTGGGGTACATAAAACTCCATGACAATACAGCAATAAACTGGGGTAAAACTGGGGAACAACTGTCAGTCCGGTGGATGAATTGTCCAGTGTATAAAAGTCCATTTTCTGATTTCAAAACAGTAGATTCAACATCAGAAATCCATTCATGACTTCCCTGTCAGCACTCCATCCAAATGTCTGTGCTCTCACTTTGACCTGAGAGAAACCTCAGGCAGGTGGAAAAGGGCAGATAAAGAAAAAACAGATGGGTCAAGCAGAAGTGATGCTGCTTCTGTCAAAAGCAGAGCAGAGACCGAAAGCACTTTAGGAAGTTGCTTACAGAAGCACTTGTGCATTCCAAGTTACAGCTCAGGAGTCTCAGTGACTTGTCCAACATGAGAGTTTCTTTTCCATTTCTCAACCCCCAGATTCCTCAGGAGTAGGAAACTGGAAACACTGACTGAGAAAAGCTCCATTCCTTCCTAATAATTGTGCTTTGTCCTTCCCATTTGACAGTGCTCTTGGAAATGTGCTGCTGTGATCTGGATCTGTGAGCAGCCCTGACCTCCCAGAGCACTCATCCAATGGCAGGAAGACCCCACCTGGCTCCTGCTGGGGTTCTTGCCACCACGACCCAGTATGGGTCAATGGAATGGGGAGCAGGGTGGTGGGACCAGTAAGGACCAGTTAAGGGAGTTGGGGGCACTTCAGCATCTCCATCAAGGTCAGACCAGTACAGAGCAGCATAGACCAGTATAGATCGGTATAGACCAGTATAAACCAGTATGGACCAGTATAGACCAATATGGGTCACTGGAATGGGGAATGGGGCAGTGGGACCGATAAGGACCAGTTAAGGCGCTTGGGGGCACTTCAGCATCTCCATCAAGGTCAGACCATTATAGACCAGTATAGACCAGTATAGACCAGTATAGACCAGTAAAAAACCAGTACGGACCAGTATGGACCAGTACAGGTCACTAGAACAGCGAGCAGGGTGGTGGGACCAGTAAGGACCAGTTAAGGGGGTTGGGGGCACTTCAGCATCTCCATCAAGGTCAGACCAGTACAGACCGGTACAAACCAGTATGGACCAGTATAGACCAGTATAAACCAGGGTAGAGCAGTATAAACCGATATAAACCAGTACGGGTCACTGAAACAGGGAATGGGGTGGTGGGATCAGTAAGGACCAGTTAAGGGGGTTGGGGGTGTTTCATCATCTCCGTCAAGGTCAGACCAGTACAGACCAGTATAAACCAGTATAGACCAGTATGGACTGGTATAGACCAGTATAAACCAGTACAGACCGGGACGGGTCATTGGAATGGGGAATGGGGCAGTGGGACCAGTAAGGACTAGTTAAGGGGGTTGGGGGCACTTCAGCATCTCCATCAAGGTCAGGTCAGTATAAAGCAGTATAGACCCGTATAGACCAGTATGGGCCAGTATAAACCGGTATAAACCAGTATGGACCAGTACAGGTGACTGGAACGGGGAATGGGGCGGTGGGACCAGTAAGGACCAGTTAAGGGGGTTGGGGGCACTTCAGCATCTCCGTCAACGTCAAATCAGTACAGACCAGTATAGACCAGTATAGATTAGTATAAACCAGTATGGACCAGTATAGACCAATATAAACCAGTACGGGTCACTGGAACACGGAATGGGGTGGTGGGACCAGGAAGGACCAGTTAAGGGGGTTGGGGCACTTCAGCATCTCCATCAAGGTCAGACCAGTACAGACCAGTATAAACCAGGATAGACCAGTATAAACCAGTATGGACCAGTACGGGTCACTGGAACGCGGAATGGGGTGGTGGGACCAGTAAGGACCAGTTAAGGCAGAACTCAGCTGGGACTTAGTGGTTTGGGGGTGGGCGTGTCCCTTCTTTAGGTGGGCGTGGTCTCTCCCTGGTGGGCATGTCCCATCCCAAGGTGGCCATAGCCTCTGCAAGTGGGCGTGTCTTTTGCATCCTCTCCCCCTCCCTGAACTGGGAGCTCAAGTGGGACTTACTAGGTTTTGGGTGGGCGTGTCCCCTCCCAATGATGGACCCACTTTCAGCCCCTCCCCCCACCTTTAAGGGCCCCCCCCAAAGCCCCTCCCCCCCCTTCCTGCACCTCCCCAACCCTCAGGGTCCCTCCTGTCCCTCCCCCACCCTCAGGGTCCCTTCCTTCCCCTCCCCCCAGTGAACCTGCTACCCCTCCCCCACTCTCAGGAGCCCTCCCTGCCCCTCCCCCACCTTCAGGGGCCCTCAGGACCCCTCCCCCAACCTCAGAGACTCTCCTGCCCCTCCCCCACCCTCGGGGAACTTCCTACCCTTCCCCCACCCTCAGGGACCCTCAGGGCCCCTCCTTCACTTTCGGGGTCCCTCCCTGCCCCTCCCCAACCCTCAGGACCCTCCTGCTTCTCCCCCCACCTCGGGGTCCCTCCTGCCCCTCCCCCACCCTCAGGGACCCGCCTACCCCTCCCCCACCCTCAGGGACGGTCCTGCCCTTCCCCCACCCTCAGGGAACCTCCTGCCCTTCCCCCACGCTCAAGGACCATCCTGCTCCATCCCCACCCTCAGTGTTCCCTCCTTCCCCTCCCCCCCCCACTGGGGCCGTTACTGGTCCCTTACTGGTCTGTACTGGGAAGGGAGAGGGGAGGGGCCGCCCCCTCGAGGCCCCTCCCCCCCAGTGACGTCACCGGGTCCCAAAAATAGCCCCGGGGGCCCAAACTGGAGGGGGGACCTGGAGCCGCTCCCAGTGTGACCAGTTCAGGTACTGGGAGGGACTGGGAGGGAACTGGGAGGGACTGGGAGGGACTGGGAGGGGGCAGGGCTTCCCCCCCTCCCCCCCCTCCGTGTCCTTGGGGTGACCTTGGGGAGGGAGGGGGATGGGCCGCTCCCAGTGGCTCCCAGTAGCTCACAGTAACCCCAGTAATGCCTCCGGTATCTCCAGCGACCCCCCCAGTAACCCCAGTGACCCCCCAGTAGCTCCTAGTAGCTCCCAGTAACCCCAGTGTCTATCCCAGTAGCTCCCAGTAACTCCCAGTAATCCTAGTGTCCATCCCAGTAACTCCCAGTAACCCCAGTGTCCACCCCAGTAGCTCCCAGTAACTCCCAGTAAGCCCCCCAGTAGCTCCCAGTAACTCCCAGTAACCCCAGTGACCCCCCCAGTAGCTCCCAGTAACCCCAGTGTCCATCCCAGTAACCCCAGTGACCCCCCCAGTAGCTCCCAGTTACTCCAGTGTCCATCCCAGTAACCCCAGTGACCCCCCCAGTAGCTTCCAGTAGCTCCCAGTAACTCCCAGTGTCCCCCCCAGTACTCCCAGTATGTCCCAGTTTAACCCAGTTCCCCCCCCCCCCCGTGGGCCCTGGGCCGGGTGGGGGAGGGGCGGGCTCACATTTCCATGGCAACATCCCTTTCCCTCTGGCCCAGTTTCTCCCAGTTCCTCCCAGTTTAACCCAGTTTTTCCACATTTTTCCCCATTTTTCCACATTTCCCCCCATTTTCCCCATTTTTCCCAGATTTTCCCCCATTTTTCCACATTTTCCTGAATTTTTCCCCATTTCCCCCCCATTTTCCAGATTTTTCCCAGTTTTCCTACATTTTCCCAGATTTTTTCCCATTTTTTCCCCCATTTTCCCAGATTTTTCCCCATTTTGTCCAGATTTTCCCAGATTTTCCCCCCATTTTCCCAGATTTTTCCCACATTTTCCCAGATTTTCACACATTTTTCTCCAGATTTTCCCAGATCTTTTTTCCCATTTTTTGCACATTTTCCCCCATTTTTTCTCACATTTTTCCCAGATTTGCCCAGATTTCTTCCCCCATTTTCCTGGATTTTTCCCAGAATTTCCCATATTTTCCCCATTTTTCCAAAATTTTTTTTATCTTTCCCCATTTTTCCCCATTTCCTGGATTCTCTCCCATTTTTTCCACATCTTCCCAGATTTTTCCTCATTTTTCCCAGATTTTCCCAGATTTTCCCCCATTTTCCCCAGATTTTCCCAAGATTTTTTCCCATTTTTTTAAATCTTTCCCCATTTTTCCCCATTTTCTGGGATTTTTCCCCATTTTTCTCCATTTCCCCCCATTTTCCCCAGAATTTCCAGCATTTCCCCCCCAGTTTGTCCCCATTTTCCCAGATTTCTCCCAGATTTTCCCAGATTTTTCCCTATTTTTTCCCCATTTTCCCAGATTTTTCCTCCACTTTTCCCAGAATTTCCCACATTTTCCCTGATTTTTCCCACATTTTTTCCCATTTTTCCCAGATTTTCCCACATTTTTCTCCAGATTTTCTTCCAGATTTTCCCACATTTTCCCACATTTTCCCACATTTTCCCCCATTTTTCTTGATTTTTCCCGATTTTCCCCATTTTTCCAGATTTTTTCCCATTTTTTCCCATTTTCACCCATTTTTCCTCATTTTCCCCCATTTTCATGGATTTCTCCTCATTTCCCCCATTTTCCCACAGTTTTTCCCAATTTTTTCACATTTTCCCAGATTTTTCCCCATTTTCCCCAGATTTTTCCCCATTTTGTCCCCATTTTCTCAGATTTTTCCCCATTTTCCCACATTTTCCCAAATTTTTTCCCACATTTTCCCAGATTTTCTCCCTATTTCCCCAGATTTTTCCTCATTTTTCCCCAGATTTTTTCCCGATTATTGTCCCTATTTTCCCGGATTTCCCCTTTTTTTTCCCCACATTTCCCTGGATTTTTTCCCAATTTCCCCCCATTTTCCATGATTTTTCCCACATTTTTTCCACATTTTCCCAAATTTTTTCCCACATTTTCCCAGATTTTCTCCCTATTTCCCCAGATTTTTCCTCATTTTGCCCATTTTTTCCCAGATTTTTTCCCAATTATTTTCCCCATTTTCCCAGATTTCCCCCCTTTTTTTTCCCCACATTTCCCCGGATTTTTTCCCAATTTCCCCCCAGTTTCCATGATTTTTCCCACATTTTTTCCACATTTTCCCAGATTTTTCCTCATTTTCCCCATTTTTTCCCTATTTTCCCAGATTTTTCCAATTTTTTCCTCTTCCCCCCCCATTTTTTCCACATTTTTCCCAGATTTTCTCCCATTTTCCCCAGAATTTCCCAGGTTTTTTCCCAATTTTTCCCCATTTTCCCAGTTTTTTCCCAATTTTTTCCCTATTTTCCCGGATTTTTTCTCCATTTCCCCCCATTTTCCCAGATTTTCCCCCCATTTTTCCCAGATTTTCCCAGATTTTCACACATTTTTCCCCATTTCCCCCCTTTTTTTCCTCATTTTTCCATATTTCCCATATTTTTCCCCATTTTCCCCAGAATTTCCCACATTTTCCCCCATTTTTCCCCATTTCCCCGGATTTTTCTCACATTTTTCCCAGAATTTTCTGCAATTTCCCCGTTTTCCCACATTTTCTCACATTTTTCACCATTTTCCTGATTTTCCCCCCATTTTTCCCACATTTTCACAGATTTTTCTCCAGATTTCCCCCACATTTTTCCCCCATTTCCCCACATTTTCTTGGATTTTTGGGTCCCCAGTTTTCCAAATTTCCCAAATTTCCCCAGTGGGAAAAAATGGGGGGAAAAAACCAGGAATTTGGGGGAAAATGGGGAAAAATTGGGGAAAAAAGTGGGAAATTTGGGGAAAATTGATAAAAATGGGGAAAAATGGGGGGAAATTTAGGAAAACTGGGGGAAAATCCGGGAAAATGTGGAAAAACGGGGGAAATTTTGGGGAAAAAGTCAGAAATTTGGGGAAATGGGGGATTTTGAGGGGAAATGGAGGGAAAACTGGGAAAAAAGTAAGAAATTTGGGGAAAACGGGTGAAAAATCAGGAAAAATGGGGGATAATTGGGAAAAATTAGGGGAAATTTAGGAAAAAATTGGGGAAAAATGGTGGAATTTGGGGAAAATGGGGAAATTTGGGAAAAATGGGGTGAATTGAGAAAAAAATGGGGGAATTTGGGTAAAATTGGATGAAAAATTGGGGAAAGTTGGGAAAAATGGGGGGAAATTTGGGGAAAATGGGAAAAAATGGGGGAAATTTGGGAACAATGGAAGGAATTTGGAAAAGAAATGGGGAAAAATTGAGAAAAATGGGGAAATTTGGGAAAAATGGGGGAAATGGGGGGAAAATTGGGGAAAGAGTGGGAAATTTGGGAGAAATGGATGAAAAACTGGGAAAAATGAGGGGAAATTTGGGAAAAACTTGGGTGTCCCCACCAGGTTCGGCCCCGCCATGGTCCCGATAGCCCCGGGATCAGGTGAGACCCCTACCCCATGCCCTGACCCCTCCCCCTCCCCGAGGTCACTGCCCTGACCCCCCGAGTCCAGGCTGTGACCCCTCCCCCATCCCATGGCCGCTCCCACACTTTATGGCCCCTTCCCCATTCTGTGGCCCCTACCCCATTCTGTAGTCCCTACCCCACTCTGTGACCCCTCTCTCACTTCATGGCCCCTCCCCCACTCTCTGGCCCCTCCCCCACTCTATGGCCCCTCATCCACTTTATGGCCCCTCCCCCACTCTGTGACCCCTCCCCCATTCTGTGACCCCTCTCCCATTCGGTGGCCCCTCCCCCACTTTACGGCCTCTCCCCCACTCTGTGACCCCTCCCCCACCGACAGCTTCTCCCTGCAGAGAGAACAGCCAACACACTATTTCACTTCTCACTTTAACAAAGCTCTTTTCTCCATCAAGCCACTCAAAGGTGCCAAGGCCACATAGGAGGCCACACACAAACAGTACTCCTCTTCCCACTTGACTACACCTTCTCCCTCACTCTTCTACAGGGAACACCAGGAATCTGCTGGCAGAGGCCTCTCGTTTCCCATCAGTAGCTCAGCACAAGGAGTTAAAGGAGCTCAAGCCTTAGGCCACAAGAGCTGACAGCGAGGAAACTTTGGGAGCAAACTAATGCTGCTAACACGGACCCAGCTGAATCCAGCACACAATCACAGAATCCAAGAGTCCTTCAGCTTGGAAAAGACCTCCAAGCTCACTGAGTCTTGTGCAGCCCCTCCCCGACCGCCTGCAGGGACTGGATGATGCTTTGCACAAGCACCTAAAGGAATGTTGTGAAAGCCATGGCCTGCAGGAGGACACAGAGAAGGGCTTGGTTGGGGCTGGGAAGGAGGGAGCTGGCGCTGGGGGAGCGGGGATGGAGCCTTGGGGATGTGGCGCAGCAAGGACAGGGGCCCAGGCAGCTGGCAGGTGGCAAGGCCTCACCCCCTGCCCCAGCAGCAGCACCGGGCCCTGCCCAAGGGTCGGGAGGGGCCCCGGAGTCCTGAAGAGTGTTTGGGGGTCCCCAGGAGGGAGTCTGGGGGTCTGAGGTGGTCCCAGGAGATTTTCAAGGGTTAAGGGGATGCACAGGAGATTTGGGGGAGGAGGGGGAAAGGCGGAGGGTCCCCAGGATTCTTGGGGGGATCTGGGCAGTTCCCGAGAGTCTTGGGGGAGATTCGGAGGGGTCACCAGGAGCCCCCGGACCCCCTGAACTCACCCCACACCACCATGGCCTCGTTGGGGCCGCACGTGAAAAACAGCGCGGCGGGGGGAGACCCTGGGGCCGGGATCGATCGGGACCAATCGGGTTCAATCCCGATCCTCCCCTCCCCCGCCCCCCCCCGCCCCGCTCCCGGCAGCCCCCGCGGAAGTTTCGACGTTCTATTGGGTGACTCACCGGCACAAGGACAGGGGCCCAGCAGAATTTGGCAATGACGTCATTCCAGCAGAGCCGTTCTATTGGCTGCGACCCACGAGGGAGCCCCAAAACCTGTTCATGGCTTGGGGGGGAAGGACAGCCGGCACGGCCGGGAACGGGGGTGCAGAGGGTGTTCAAGTGCCCAGGAAAGGGGCAAAAAACTTTCCCCTCTCCCTCCCAGTGCCCCCTCAGCCCATCCCAGTGTCTCCCCTCTCCCTCAGTGCCCCCTCAGCCCATCCCGGTCTCTCCCCTGCTCTCCCAGTGCCCCCGTCCATCGAGGTCCCAGCCCGGCCCTGCCCCCTGCTCTGCTCCGGCCTGGATTTCTCCCCTGCAGGGGCAGCTGAGGCGGCTCCAGGGCGGGCGGGAGCTTTTGGGGCACGGGGTGGCTCCTGACATGCTGCTGGAACCGCCCCTGCCTGGGCGGGCCCGTCAGCCTGGGGCACCTCCTCACCCGAGCCTGGGGGACGGGCCGGCAATTGGGAGGGGCTTTGGGAAGGAATGGGGAGGCTGAGAAGGGGTTGGAGGTCGTGGGGGTAAGTGGGAAGGTGTTTGGGGGAGTTTGGGGGTTTGGGAGGGAGGTTGGGGAGATTGGGGCAGCTGTGAGGGGTTTTGGGGAATCGTCGGGGATGTGGGAAGGAACTGGGAGAGAGTTTGGGGGCATACTCAAGGGGAAGGGGGCAACTAGGAGAGGGTTTGAAAGGCCCTGGGAGGGCTGGAGGTAACTGGGAGGGGTTTGGGGGCATCTTGTGGGTTTTTGTGGGTCTGGGAGGCAGTCTGGGGGCCTCGGAGGGTTTAAGGGGAAGTTGGGAGTGTCCTGTGGGACCGGGATGGGATTTGAGGGTTCCTGGAGGGGCTGGGAGGGCTTTATGCCTTTATACTGCGGGCATCGTCTAGTATTGATGGGGGTAATCCGTGAGTTGACTGTTTCATAATCATCCAAATTTTAACAAGACTTTGAAGGTGGTCAACCTCAGTTTGAAGCAGCTCATTTTTAGCAACAAATTTATGCGATTTTTCTCCTGTTTCCCTCTCAAAGGCTAACGATGACTTCAACACCACATTTTCTGATTTCAAAACAGTAGACTCAACATCAGAAATCCATTCATGACTTCCCTGTCACCACTCCATCCGAATGTCTGTGCACTCACTGTGACCTGAGAGAAACCTGCCTGTTTGCAGCGCACTGACTGGGCAACTTTTCTTTTTGCAGGTGGAAAAGGGCAGATAAAGAAAAAACAGATGGGTCCAGCAGAAGTGATGCTGCTTCTGTCAAAAGCAGAGCAGAGGCTGAAAGCACTTTAGGAAGTTGCTTACAGAAGCACTTGTGCATTCCAAGTTACAGCTCAGGAGTCTCAGTGACTTGTCCAACATGGGAGCTCCTTTTCCATTTCTCAACCCCCAGATTCCTCAGGAGTAGGAAACTGAAATCACTGACTCAGAAAAGCTCCTTTCCTTCCTAATAATTGTGCTTTGCCCTTCCCATTTGACAGCGCTCTTGGAAATGTGCTGGTGTGATCTGGATCTGGGAGCAGCCCTGACCTCCCACAGCCCTGACCACACACACCTCATCCAACGGCAGGAAGAACCTGCCTGGCTCCTGCTGGGGTTCTCACCACCCACCGACAGCTTCTCCCTGCAGAGGGGTGGGCAACTACCCAGGCAGGATGAGACCTGACCCCAGCAGGCAGCAAAGTCCGTGCCCTGGCACAAAGAACCCCGGAGCACAGGGACCCTGCTCTGCAGGACAGCCCCGGGCATCCCTGGCTGCACCCCCACCTTCCCACCCCGCAGCCATCCCTGGGAGAAGGAGCCCACCTGCGCTGTCCCTCTGACGGTGCTGCAGGGAAGGCCTGCCCTGGAGAACATCCTCCTGTGGCGCAACAGAGAAACTGGGAGAGTCCTGACAGATGTGCAAGGCTGTGGGATGTGGTAGCTTTAGGAGATTCCTCCAGGAACACAAGCGACATTGCCCTGCACCTGTAGACTCACTCTGCAGAGGAGTGTGAAGTTGTGTCCCCAAGTTGTGTCTCAGCTGAACACCTCCCATCTTTCTGCTGCCTTTAACCTCCCTTTGCCTTTCTTCTCTTCTCTCGTGCCTACAGGCAGTGCCCTCGGCCCTGCTGGGCTGTGCAGAGGAGCTGCTCCTGGGCAGAGCTGTCTCTCTGCAGTGCTGCCCGCTTGCCAGGATTTCCCTGTGTGCCAGAAGCCCGGCCCAGCTGAGCAGCACAGCAAGAGCCAAAGGCAGCCCTTTCTCTGCCCCTCTGGGTTCCCCACAGGTGTCCCTGGCGCTCCAGGGGAACCTGCTGTGGGACAGACTGAAGGAAACAATGATGTTCCCTCTTCTCCCCTCTTCAGTGACACTTCTTTCCAGCAGTGACACTTCTTTCCAGCAGTGACATTTCTCCTCTTAGAAAATTACCAGGGTATGATGATCACCTTTTCTAGTTTCATCATTACACAGGACACCAGGAGGGTGACAGCAAAGGATCTGGTAACTCCCTGGCACAGCGGGGGTTTTCCTGGAGTCACAAAGAGAAATGTGTCAGGGCTCTGAGAGGTGTCCAACCCTGAGCTGGACTGATGCACACACGGGGGTGTTCAGAGACACGAGTCCTTCCCTGGCACACACACAGGCAGTTCATTGCAGCAGGGGCAGTGTCTCCCTGGGCTCCTGCTACCACTCCCAGAGCCTGGAGCCACCTCAGCCCTGTAATGCTCCCACCCTGCCCACTCCTACACTTCAGATGAACATTGGGGTTTTCTAGTCACTGGAACTGCCCAGACCAGCCCCTCCCTGGTCCCCCCATCTCCCTGCCCCGCCCCAGCCCAGCAGAGCAGCACAGTCGTTTCTGGTCCTGCAGCAAGAAAGGGAGGCAATAGAGGACAGGGACAGTGACTGCATGTCTGGACTGCTCAGGAGATCATCAGCTCAGGCGGCAGCTCCTGCAACCCCAGGGCCAGACCCGCTTCCCAGTGGCCCAGGCAGCTGCTGCCACGTGGGCACAAGCTCTGCTGCCCAGGAGGGTCCTGTAGTGCAGGGCTTTGCAGATGGACATGTAGCAGTCGTAGGACATGATGGTGAGAAGGGCAAGCTCCGCTGTGATCAAGAAGAAAAGCAAAAAACACCTGTGCAGCTCATCCTGAGTAGGACATGCCCCTGGTGTTCCAGAGGGAATTGGTCATGGCTTTGGGGAGAGTCGTGCAGAGGCAGCCCAGGTGTGTGAGGGAGAGGTGGAGCAGGAAGAAGTCCCTGGGGGGTGTGCAGGTGGTGGTGGCAGGCTAAGGCGCTGAGGATGAGGCCGTTGCCCAGGAGGGCAGCCAGGGAGATGCCCAGGAAGAAGCAGAAGTGCAAGAGCTGCAACCCGGAGGAGGAAGTGGGGGATGGAGCTGCTGTTGGCCATGAGCTTCCTCCGGGCATCAGGAAATGTCTAAGGAGGAAAAGGCAGTGAAAACTTTGGGACAGGTTTCCTAGATCAAACCCATGAATTCCTCTGAGCATCTACCCTCATCCCAAGTATCTGCAGTCACACATATATAGATTCTGGACTGTAGAAGACAGGCTTAGCATGACTTTAAGATGATTTCTTCTCAATTTTTTGATTTATTTTTCTACTGCCAGGTCTGAGAGGGGCATCGTGGAACCAAAGGAACCCTGAGACATTTCAGAATCCCACATGTGTTGGGTCTGTCTGAGCTGGAGTTCATTTTCTCACTGCAGGCGTCACAGTGCTGTGCTTTGCATTGGGAGCTACAAAGGGGTTAATCGCACCAGTGCTTTGGCAACTGCTGAGCAGGGCTGGTGCAGCATCTGCATTGTCAGCTTCGTCCCCTGAATCGGGGGCAAGATCATGGGAGGCGATACAGACAGGTCAGTTGAGCCAAATGGACCAAAGGGACATTGCAGAATATATGGCGTCAGCTCAGCTACAAGAGCTCAGGAAAGGAACAGGAAAGGGGGAAAATCCATTTTTTTACAATACATGCCTTCTGAGCGGCTTCTCTGTGTGGTGAAGCCCTGCTTCCCATGAAGTGGCCAGGTATCGCTGCTGACAGGAAGTAGAGAGAAAATCTTTTTATTTTCCTCTTCACTTATGCATGCGCAAACTTTGGCTTTTGCTTTAGTAAAGTGCCTGATCTCAAGGTAGAAATAATTTTCCATCTTATTCTGTCTCTTCTGTCTGGCTGGGAAGGGCAGCAATAGAGCAGCTTGGTGGGCACCTGGCATCCAGGTAAGGTCAACCCACTGCAACATTGCAGGGTCTCATGGAACCAAAGGACTGCTGGGAGACTGGGGGAACTCACGGAATCAAGTGGCCGTCGTGGCACTGCCCTGCATCATAGAAGCAAATGTTCCCTGGGAAACTACAGAAACCAGGGACTTAAGGGACATCATTGGGATGTGCGGGACCTCATGGAATTAAACAAACCGTGGGATGTCTTTGGAACTTCATGGAATCAAAGGGATAAAACAAAAGAATTAAACCCCATGACCAGAAACCATTGGATCGAACATTTCTTTAATATGCCAGCTGGGGATTCATGGGGGTACTCTGCCATGCATGAATCAAAGAATCAGTATAAATTTCGGAGTATAAATACAGTGATACTTGAAAGACCCTCCCCTTCACAAGCAGTCCAAAATTCTCTTCTGATTTTAGGGTCAAATAGCCTCTTGGATTTTATTCGTGGAGCAAGACTGCCATCTAGCGTCCATGTCTTCTGCGAGGGGCAGTCATTTTCACAGAGTGGTCTTTCTCCCTTAGCAGGCCTCGTAGCATCTCTGATTGATCTATCCGACCCCTAACCCCTAAACTGAATGCTTTAGGACCAGCTAAGACGCGTCTTAGAACTTCCCATTTGCTTAAACAATGTAAGACTTTCTTCTTAACAGAACAATCTCTTATTAAACAAGTTTTCTGAGGCCTGTAAGCTAATTTCTTGAAGATGGGCATATGATACACTCTCTATTAGTTTCCATGTATCATCTACATTCTCTCTCCTACAACTAATTGTAGTCTTAAAAGAAAAGAAAAGACTGCTACCATGCCAAGAAAGCAAACCCCTTTGTTGATTAGGATTTTTATCTAAGAAAAACTTCTGATTTATGAAGCCATTAAGGATGGAGATCCTCTCTCATTTCAGTGCCATTGTGACAATATGGGGCCTCATGTAACACATGGAACAGAGAACACTGCACATTCCCAAGCAATCATCAAGGGGCCATTGTAACACTCCAGGGCCTCATGGAAGACGGAGGCCCCGCAGAGAGACCTCAAATCAGAGGTTTGGGCAATCCTCAACCAGAGGAAGTTCAACAAGGGGAAGTGCCAGATTCTGTCCCTGTGATGGGGCAACCCCGAATGTCCGGACAGACTGGGAATGATATTCTCCATAACAGCGCTGGAAAATGGCCTCTGGGGTCCTGGTGGATGGCCAGTTGGCCAAGAGTCAGTGGTGCTCTGGCGGGGGCTCACTGCTCGGTCACAGGAGGGTTTTCAGACACACGAGTCCTTCGCTTGCACACAGACACAGACAGTTCATGGCAACAGGGGCAGTATCTCCTGGGGTTCCTGCTGCCACGCCAGGAGCCTGGATGCACCTAAGCCCTTGTGGGGTGCCACCTGCTCTGCCACTATCTGAGATGGCCCACCGCCTGAGAGATGGAAACGCAGAGCTCTGTCCAAGAGAAGCACAGCCCAGAGCTGCACGCATGGGCTTTGCCGGGATTTAGAACCGTAAATGCAATGTGACACCGAGACACTCTTTGTCCCACATAACTTCAAGGTCTCCCCAGGAAGTTGATGGCAATTGTTCTTGCTCAGGGTCATCTCCCCACACCAACAACAGGTGTGTGCTCAAGACTTGTCTGTGCAATGCAAACAGATACACGCTGTCTAGTTCTTCCGGTCTCTCCAAGGAAGGCAAAAGAATTTCTGTGTGCCGGGTGAGAAGCCAGTGCTGGAAGTTGTGGTTCTATTGTGAGTGCCAAGAGCGGATGGCAGGTCTGTGATGAATGCCCTGAGGAGATGACCTGGGTTTTCCAGTGCACATGGCAATAGATCACACCCTGCTTTGGTGGTCATTTATGTCCTACAGAGGTGACAGAGATGGGAAAGAGAATGAAATTTTTGAATGTGCCTCTGAGTGCCCCTCAACCTGCTGCAAATGTGCAGATTCCAGTACCTCCAGTTCAGGTGTGAGAGGTTGTTCCCTGGTCCTCTGAGCAAGAAGAGCTGGACGAGGGACACAGCAGAACTCGCTTACTGAGACTGCATCTCCATGAATCCCAAAGCAAGTGCGAGGGGTTATGCCACGTCCGAGTTTTCTCAGGGGAAGGTGTTTCTCCCATGCATTGCCTCCCCGTGGCACTGGTGCCACAGCCCCCGACAAAACCACAAGTGGTCTTTGTCCCTAGCAAAAGTGCTCCTGCTGTTAGCAGGGATGTTCCACGGGAAAGGCCAGGAGAGGTTGAGCCCGGAGGGCACTGAGCCCGCAGGGATGTTCTGCCTCTCGTGCCCCTCGACCATTCTCGCAAACCCAGCCCGGCCCCGCCGGTTCTACGGTGCAGAGCACAAACCGCTACCGCACTGCCGCCGCTGTCGCCTGGTCTCCGCCTCCAACCAGCACCCGAGGAGAGCCCGAGAGGCGCCGGTACCTGTCCCAGCCCCGGGGTGGATTTGTCGGAGGAGGACAGGGGAGGAGGGAGAGGAAGGCAGAGGAGGTGGAGAGGAGGCGACCCGCCAGGAGTAGAGAGTCGGGGCTGGCGGGGGCAGCGAGGCACCGGGAAGCGGATCGGCGGCTGCGGCGCTGTCGGAGAGCGGGGCTGGTCTCGCTGGCCGCGGTTTTGATCTGTGCACAGGGCGGGCGGCCGGAGACCGTAGGGTCCGGGGCACCCCCCTGGGGTGGACGTGCATATTCCTCGAGTTGCCCTCCTGTCTGGTAGGTTCTTCACAAAGTTCTTCTCCCGAACTATCTTCCCAACCCTCCCTCCCTCTGGTCCATAAAGTATTCCCTGGGAACAATCATCGCTTTTTTCTTTGTCGAGCCGTTATTCTTTCCTTGCTTTACTGTCTGTCCTTCAGTGAATTCATGCAGTCGTCCTTCCGCTTTCCTACTTTTCTTCCTCTCTTCACTTGGCTTAATCCCGCAGCTTTTCATTCTTCAGTGACTTCACCAATCCACTTCTCTTTTCCGCTCACCTCTCTCCAGCAAATATTAATGGACATTTCAACTACTACACACCTTTATATCCTCTTAAAATTCTTCTCCGTATTGGCTTGACTGCTGCTGTGCCCTTTGTTTTGGGAAAAAACATCCAGTGCAAAAACACTTCCGACGTCTTTTCTTCATCTCCCTGCCAGTGTCTGCAGGTAGAGCCCAGGTGCAGCAGGACCCATTGGTAGAGACCAGCGAGAGCAGTGAAATCACCAAGTGCTCACACGCCAACATACGAAACGGTGATTTTATCAATTCCTACTGGCAGCTCCCGGGTCGGTGCTAAATGGTCCAGAGAACTGCTAAATGGTCCAGAGAGTTGCGGGCGCCAACGGGGCGGCTGTGGGTGACGGGTGATGGTCTTTCCACCGTCCTCTGGCTCTCCGGGCACCGTCATGGAGACGAGTTGGGTATTAGCGCTTCTATTAAAACAGGGGTTTTAGCCATACAAAGAGAACAGGCTTGAGTACCTGGGTGCCAAGTGACGTAAAAAGCACAGCGCATCGCAAGAGGCACCAGTGCTAGAACACTGAATTTACCCCTGGCCTATCAAATCCTCATCTCACTAAACTTAATAATGCGTCAGATTCTGCTTCCAGGCTGCCTCTGGCACGACCTCCAGTTTTCTCCAGGCTGCCCAAATAGTTAGAGCTCTCTGTTTTCAGGACAAGCATACGTATTTCAGGTGTTCCCTAGTCTTCTGAGCAGGAGAAGTGACACAACTGGGATCTCATCACGGAGACTGTATCTCCATTGGTCCAAAGCGGGTGGGAGATGCCATGCCGTGATTTCTCATGGGCAGGTGCTTCACCCATGCACTGCTTCGGCGTAGAACTGGTGCCACAGCCCAAGTCTAAAACTAAGGTGCTATTTGTCTCCAGCAGAAATGCTCCTGCTGACAGCTCCGCTCCCCACAGACGTCGATCGGTCTCCCGGTGTATCGCAGCCCCCGTAAGCCATGGCCCACTGCAAACAGAGAGATTTGAATATGTTGCCAGCCGGGGAAAACTGGAAGTCGTGCCAGAGGCAGCCTGCAGGTTGAAAGGGATGCATTAATAAAGTTAGTGAGATAAGAGTTTGATAGACCTGGAGCAACTTTGGAATGATCTCCTGATTTTCTTTAGAAAAGGAGAAATGTGTGACTGCAGAGAGAGCCAAGATATCTTTTGGTGGCAGTATGTGGAGGAGAGGACAGACGGAGAGGGATAGCGAAGTTGAAGTGGCGAGCAGAGAGAGAGAAGGAGGCCTGAGCTTTCTCTTCTTTCCCTCTTTATTTCTTTAGAGAAGTAAGATCACCTGGAGTGAACACATGAAAGACAGCAAGTACATGATCTGCAGCGATGTTTCTCTTTTCAGTTGTATTCCCCCCACGGGGCCTGAAAAGGCAGTTGACTATTTCCTGGGAGGAAAAAGAATGCATTTATGAAAAGCTGGGATATAGAGAGGAGGTGTACCAGGCAGAAAGTGACGACGCTGTAGCCAAAATTCATGCTGAGACGAACCTGCCTGTTTGCCGAGAGTGTCAGAAATCTCCACCCTGTGCCGAGAAAAGAGAGCTGCCAGAAACGAATCTCTTAGAGGGGGAGCAAAGGAAGCAGGAGGGTCGAGAAATGAACTGTACTTTCAGTACCTCAAATGCTCTCTTTGGGTTTCTCCCTCCCCAAGCAACAACCCGTCTGGTTCCCCCAGTCGATGACATTCTGAGCATTGCCTGGCTCTGGGGTCTCATTCATGGGCAGAGATTGTCCCCGGTCAGCTCGCAGTGCAGTCCTCCCCTCCCCAGTTGCAATCGCCTGCTCTGCTGCACACCCACTGATGTGCTTTTGGGACCTCCGGGCTTCTACCCTTCTGCACCTTTCACATCTTCCCGTGCTGTCCTCAGCTCTCTGGGTTGCTTGCAGCTCCCTCGGGGAACACGTGTCTCCTCTGCTTCTGTGGCTTTTCCCCTGTCCTTCTTCATCTGCCTGGGAAGAATGCCTCTCTCCCAGCTCCCCGGGAAAGGGAGATGAGCCCTGCTGGGCAGCAACCCGGTGTCTCTAGATTTGCCTTTCCCTTCTGCGAAAACGCAAAGTCTGAGAGGAACGTGGCTCCAGCAGGGCTGCTGGATATCCCAGCTCCAGTGATGGCAAGGAGAGCATATGCCCTAGGGAATGTACTGAGGGATGAGCAGGGAACAGGATGAAGACCCTGACGCACATGCAGGGAGCACATGAGGCAACTACCAGAGTGCTGCTTGCGAGTGGTGGGGCTAGGAGAGCCCTGGCCCACCCAGGGCAGTTGAAGGTCTGGGGGTTTGGCAGATGGAGACCCTTACACACAGTCCCTTCCCTAAACCAAGTCCAGAGGGATCCCAGGCACCCATCACACCACAGGAAACAGAGGTTTTCACATGCTTCCCAGGTGGAAGAGCATTATCGATTTCACCCTCCTTATGCCTGTGTGCTCCTGAAAATTTTCTACCATCTTAAGTATCAGAGGAGAGAGAACACATTTAGAGGAAGCTGAGAATTCTGCATTTTTACTGAGAGGCTAATGAAGGATGGTCCTGCAACCATCCTTCCTGAGGCCAGGGCCACATGGCTGGAGGTTTTTCCTTTCTTACTGCTTTGCTTTCCTCTCTCACCACCTCTAACACTTGGTCTGGCTTGGTTGCACCTCGCTCCTTCGCACCGTCTGCCTTCACAGTTTCTTCAGAACACGTCCGAGATGTAGTGTCCAGATCCTTGACGAGTGACACTCCAAATCTTGCGGACCCTTACTCTCTGTCTTTACCACACTCTAGGCAAGGCAAGAACCCCTCCTGCTATCCAAAGAGAAAGATCTTCATGAACCAGAGAATCGCGGCTCCTGCCTGGAGTGGATCAGAGTAACCAGGAGACGATGCCTCAAGAGAAGCTAGGGACACACATGGCAGCTGACTGCAGGATGCCCAGATTTGCGCTGCCCTGTGCTGTATAAATCACTTTGCACTCAGGCATTCTGTCGCAAGCCTGCGCTCTGTGTAGGAATGAAAAACCATGTTTTTATAGGGGTGCTAATTTGCTCTGCTGTAGAACCAATTAACCGAGTTTTGTTTCTAAGAGAATCCCCTGAAATCTCTGAAGACGACAGTGTCAATGAGTCCGTGTCCGCCAGGGCCCAGGAATACAGAGCCGCGTTCCCATGATGGGGTCCGGAGAGCCAGAGGACGGTGGAAAGACCGTCTCCCGTCACCAGCAGCCACCCCGTTGGCACCCGCAGCTCTCTGGACAATTTAGCAGCGCGTACGAGGAGCTCCGGGCTGTGACCCGGGAGCTGCCGGTAGGAATGGATACGGTCTCCGGCCACAAGCCCTGCGCACAGATCAAAACCGCGACCAGCGACACCAGCCCCGCTCCCCGACAGCGCCGCAGCCGCCGATCCGCTTCCCGGCGCCTCGCTGCCCCCGCCAGCCCCGACTCTCTACTCCTGGCGGGTCGCCTCCTCTCCACCTCCTCCCCTGTCCTCCTCCGACAAATCCGCCCCGGGGCTGGGACAGACGCCGGCGCCTCTCGGGCTCTCCTCGGGTGCTGGTTGGAGGCGGAGACCAGGCGACAGCGGCGGCAGTGCGGCAACGGTTTGTGCTCTGCACCGTAGAACCGGCGGGGCCGGGCTGGGTTTGCGAGAATGGTCGAGGGGCACGAGAGGCAGAACATCCCTCCGGGCTCAGTGCCCTCCGGGCTCAACCTCTCCTGACCTTTCCCGTGGAACATCCCTGCTAACAGCAGGAGCACTTTTGCTAGGGACAAAGACCACTTGTGGTTTTGTCGGGGGCTGTGGCACCAGTGCCACGGGGAGGCAATGCATGGGAGAAACACCTTCCCCTGAGAAAACTCGGACGTGGCATAACCCCTCGCACTTGCTTTGGGATTCATGGAGATGCAGTCTCCGTAAGCGAGTTCTGCTGTGTCCCTCGTCCAACTCTTCTTGCTCAGAGGACCAGGGAACAACCTCTCACACCTGAACTGGAGGTACTGGAATCTGCACATTTGCAGCAGGTTGAGGGGCACTCAGAGGCACATTCAAAAATTTCATTCTCTTTCCCATCTCTGTCACCTCCGTAGGACATAAATGACCACCAAAGCAGGGTGTGATCTATTGCCATGTGCACTGGAAAACCCAGGTCATCTCCTCAGGGCATTCATCACAGACCTGCCATCCGCTCTTGGCACTCACAATAGAACCACAACTTCCAGCACTGGCTTCTCACCCGGCACACAGAGATTCTTTTGCCTTTCTTGGAGAGACCGGAAGAACTAGACAGCGTGTATCTGTTTGCATTGCACAGACAAGTCTTGAGCACACACCTGCTGTTGGTGTGGGGAGATGACCCTGAGCAAGAACAATTGCCATCAACTTCCTGGGGAGACCTTGAAGTTATGTGGGACAAAGAGTGTCTCGGTGTCACATTGCATTTACGGTTCTAAATCCCGGCAAAGCCCATGCGTGCAGCTCTGGGCTGTGCTTCTCTTGGACAGAGCTCTGCGTTTCCATCTCTCAGGCGGTGGGCCATCTCAGATAGTGGCAGAGCAGGTGGCACCCCACAAGGGCTTAGGTGCATCCAGGCTCCTGGCGTGGCAGCAGGAACCCCAGGAGATACTGCCCCTGTTACCATGAACTGTCTGTGTCTGTGTGCAAGCGAAGGACTCGTGTGTCTGAAAACCCTCCTGTGACCGAGCAGTGAGCCCCCGCCAGAGCACCACTGACTCTTGGCCAACTGGCCATCCACCAGGACCCCAGAGGCCATTTTCCAGCGCTGTTATGGAGAATATCATTCCCAGTCTGTCCGGACATTCGGGGTTGCCCCATCACAGGGACAGAATCTGGCACTTCCCCTTGTTGAACTTCCTCTGGTTGAGGATTGCCCAAACCTCTGATTTGAGGTCTCTCTGCGGGGCCTCCGTCTTCCATGAGGCCCTGGAGTGTTACAATGGCCCCTTGATGATTGCTTGGGAATGTGCAGTGTTCTCTGTTCCATGTGTTACATGAGGCCCCATATTGTCACAATGGCACTGAAATGAGAGAGGATCTCCATCCTTAATGGCTTCATAAATCAGAAGTTTTTCTTAGATAAAAATCCTAATCAACAAAGGGGTTTGCTTTCTTGGCATGGTAGCAGTCTTTTCTTTTCTTTTAAGACTACAATTAGTTGTAGGAGAGAGAATGTAGATGATACATGGAAACTAATAGAGAGTGTATCCCATCTTCAAGAAATTAGCTTACAGGCCTCAGAAAACTTGTTTAATAAGAGATTGTTCTGTTAAGAAGAAAGTCAATTATACATTGTTTAAGCAAATGGGAAGTTCTAAGACACGTCTTAGCTGGTCCTAAAGCATTTAGTTTAGGGGTTAGGGGTCGGATAGATCAATCAGAGATGCTACGAGGCCTGCTAAGGGAGAAGACCACTCTGTGAAAATGACTGCCCCTCGCAGAAGAAATGGACGCTAGATGGCAGTCTTGCTCCACGAATAAAATCCAAGAGGCTATTTGACCCTAAAATCAGAAGAGAATTTTGGACTGCTTGTGAAGGAGAGGGTCTTTCAAGTATCACTGTATTTATACTCTGAAATTTATACTGATTCTTTGATTCATGCATGGCAGAGTACCCCCATGAATCCCCAGCTGGCATATTAAAGAAATGTTCGATCCAATGGTTTCTGGTCATGGGGTTTAATTCTTTTGTTTTATCCCTTTGATTCCATGAAGTTCCAAAGATATCCCATGGTTTGTTTAATTCCATGAGGTCCCGCACATCCCAATGATGTCCCTTAAGTCCCTGGTTTCTGTAGTTTCCCAGGGAACATTTGCTTCTATGATGCAGGGCAGTGCCACGACGGCCACTTGATTCCGTGAGTTCCCCCAGTCTCCCAGCAGTCCTTTGGTTCCATGAGACCCTGCAATGTTGCAGTGGGTTGACCTTACCTGGATGCCAGGTGCCCACCAAGCTGCTCTATTGCTGCCCTTCCCAGCCAGACAGAAGAGACAGAATAAGATGGAAAATTATTTCTACCTTGAGATCAGGCACTTTACTAAAGCAAAAGCCAAAGTTTGCGCATGCATAAGTGAAGAGGAAAATAAAAAGATTTTCTCTCTACTTCCTGTCAGCAGCGATACCTGGCCACTTCATGGGAAGCAGGGCTTCACCACACAGAGAAGCCGCTCAGAAGGCATGTATTGTAAAAAAATGGATTTTCCCCCTTTCCTGTTCCTTTCCTGAGCTCTTGTAGCTGAGCTGACGCCATATATTCTGCAATGTCCCTTTGGTCCATTTGGCTCAACTGACCTGTCTGTATCGCCTCCCATGATCTTGCCCCCGATTCAGGGGACGAAGCTGACAATGCAGATGCTGCACCAGCCCTGCTCAGCAGTTGCCAAAGCACTGGTGCGATTAACCCCTTTGTAGCTCCCAATGCAAAGCACAGCACTGTGACGCCTGCAGTGAGAAAATGAACTCCAGCTCAGACAGACCCAACACATGTGGGATTCTGAAATGTCTCAGGGTTCCTTTGGTTCCACGATGCCCCTCTCAGACCTGGCAGTAGAAAAATAAATCAAAAAATTGAGAAGAAATCATCTTAAAGTCATGCTAAGCCTGTCTTCTACAGTCCAGAATCTATATATGTGTGACTGCAGATACTTGGGATGAGGGTAGATGCTCAGAGGAATTCATGGGTTTGATCTAGGAAACCTGTCCCAAAGTTTTCACTGCCTTTTCCTCCTTGGACATTTCCTGATGCCCGGAGGAAGCTCATGGCCAACAGCAGCTCCATCCCCCACTTCCTCCTCCGGGTTGCAGCTCTTGCACTTCTGCTTCTTCCTGGGCATCTCCCTGGCTGCCCTCCTGGGCAACGGCCTCATCCTCAGCGCCGTAGCCTGCCACCACCACCTGCACACCCCCCAGGGACTTCTTCCTGCTCCACCTCTCCCTCACACCCCCGGGCTGCCTCTGCACCACTCTCCCCAAAGCCATGGCCAATTCCCTCTGGAACACCAGGGGCATGTCCTACTCAGGATGAGCTGCACAGGTGTTTTTTGCTTTTCTTCTTGATCACAGCGGAGCTTGCCCTTCTCACCATCATGTCCTATGACCGCTACGTGGCCATCTGCAAAGTCCTTCACTACAGGACCCTCCTGGGCAGAAGAGCTTGTGCCCACGTGGCAGCAGCTGCCTGGGCCACTGGGAAGCGGGTCTGGCCCTGGGGCTGCAGGAGTTGCCGCCTGAGCTGATGATCTCCTGAGCAGTCCAGACATGCAGTCACTGTCCCTGTCCTCTATTGCCTCCCTTTCTTGCTGCAGGACCAGAAACGACTGTGCTGCTCTGCTGGGCTGGGGCAGGGTAGGGAGATGGGGGGACCAGGGAGGGGCTGGTCTGGGCAGTTCCAGTGACTAGAAAACCCCAATGTTCATCTGAAGTGTAGGAGTGTGCAGGGTGGGAGCATTACGGGGCTGAGGTGGCTCCAGGCTCTGGGAGTGGTAGCAGGAGCCCAGGGAGACACTGCCCCTGCTGCAATGAACTGCCTGTGTGTGTGCCAGGGAAGGACTCGTGTCTCTGAACACCCCCGTGTGTGCATCAGTCCAGCTCAGGGCTGGACACCTCGCAGAGCCCTGACACATTTCTCTGTGTGACTCCAGGAAAACCCCCGCTGTGCCAGGGAGTTACCAGATCCTTTGCTGTCACCCTCCTGGTGTCCTGTGTAATGATGAAACTAGAAAAGGTGATCATCATACCCTGGTAATTTTCTAAGAGGAGAAATGTCACTGCTGGAAAGAAGTGTCACTGAAGAGGGGAGAAGAGGGAACATCATTGTTTCCTTCAGTCTGTTCCACAGCAGGTTCCCCTGGAGCCCCAGGGACACCTGTGGGGAACCCAGAGGGGCAGAGAAAGGGCTGCCTTTGGCTCTTGCTGTGCTGCTCAGCTGGGTCGGGCTCCTGGCACACAGGGAAATCCTGGCAAGCGGGCAGCACTGCAGAGAGACAGCTCTGCCCAGGAGTAGCTCCTCTGCACAGCCCAGCAGGGCCGAGGGCACTGCCTGTAGGCACGAGAGAAGAGAAGAAAGGCAAAGGGAGGTTAAAGGCAGCAGAAAGATGGGAGGTGTTCAGCTGAGACACAACTTGGGGACACAACTTCACACTCCTCTGCAGTGTGAGTCTACAGGTGCAGGGCAATGTCGCTTGTGTTCCTGGAGGAATCTCCTAAAGCTACCACATCCCACAGCCTTGCACATCTGTCAGGACTCTCCCAGTTTCTCTGTTGCGCCACAGGAGGATGTTCTCCAGGGCAGGCCTTCCCTGCAGCACCGTCAGAGGGACAGCGCAGGTGGGCTCCTTCTCCCAGGGATGACTGTGGGGTGGGAAGGTGGGGGTGCAGCCAGGGATGCCCGGGGCTGTCCTGCAGAGCAGGGTCCCTGTGCTCCGGGGTTCTTTGTGCCAGGGCACGGACTTTGCTGCCTGCTGGGGTCAGGTCTCATCCTGCCTGGGTAGTTGCCCACCCCTCTGCAGGGAGAAGCTGTCGGTGGGTGGTGAGAACCCCAGCAGGAGCCAGGCAGGTTCTTCCTGCCGTTGGATGAGGTGTGTGTGGTCAGGGCTGTGGGAGGTCAGGGTTGCTCCCAGATCCAGATCACACCAGCACATTTCCAAGAGCGCTGTCAAATGGGAAGGACAAAGCACAATTATTAGGAAGGAATGGAGCTTTTCTGAGTCAGTGTTTTCAGTTTCCTACTCCTGAGGAATCTGGGGGTTGAGAAATGGAAAAGGAGCTCCCATGTTGGACAAGTCACTGAGACTCCTGAGCTGTAACTTGGAATGCACAAGTGCTTCTGTAAGCAACTTCCTAAAGTGCTTTCAGCCTCTGCTCTGCTTTTGACAGAAGCAGCATCACTTCTGCTGGACCCATCTGTTTTTTCTTTATCTGCCCTTTTCCACCTGCAAAAAGAAAAGTTGCCCAGTCAGTGCGCTGCAAACAGGCAGGTTTCTCTCAGGTCACAGTGAGTGCACAGACATTCGGATGGAGTGGTGACAGGGAAGTCATGAATGGATTTCTGATGTTGAGTCTACTGTTTTGAAATCAGAAAATGTGGTGTTGAAGTCATCGTTAGCCTTTGAGAGGGAAACAGGAGAAAAATCGCATAAATTTGTTGCTAAAAATGAGCTGCTTCAAACTGAGGTTGACCACCTTCAAAGTCTTGTTAAAATTTGGATGATTATGAAACAGTCAGCTCACGGATTACCCCCATCAATACTAGACAATGCCCGCAGTATAAAGGCATAAAGCCCTCCCAGCCCCTCCAGGAACCCTCAAATCCCATCCCGGTCCCACAGGACACTCCCAACTTCCCCTTAAACCCTCCGAGGCCCCCAGACTGCCTCCCAGACCCACAAAAACCCACAAGATGCCCCCAAACCCCTCCCAGTTACCTCCAGCCCTCCCAGGGCCTTTCAAACCCTCTCCTAGTTGCCCCCTTCCCCTTGAGTATGCCCCCAAACTCTCTCCCAGTTCCTTCCCACATCCCCGACGATTCCCCAAAACCCCTCACAGCTGCCCCAATCTCCCCAACCTCCCTCCCAAACCCCCAAACTCCCCCAAACACCTTCCCACTTACCCCCACGACCTCCAACCCCTTCTCAGCCTCCCCATTCCTTCCCAAAGCCCCACCCAGTTGCCGGCCCGTCCCCCAGGTTCGGGTGAGGAGGTGTCCCAGGCTGACGGGCCCGCCCAGGCAGGGGCGGTTCCAGCAGCCTGTCAGGAGCCACCCCTGCCCCGAAAGCTCCCGTCCGCCCTGGAGCCGCCTCAGCTGCCCCTGCAGGGGAGAAATCCAGGCCGGAGCAGAGCAGGGGGCAGGGCCGGGCTGGGACCTCGATGGACGGGGGCACTGGGAGAGCAGGGGAGAGACCGGGATGGGCTGAGGGGGCACTGAGGGAGAGGGGAGACACTGGGATGGGCTGAGGGGGCACTGGGAGGGAGAGGGGAAAGTTTTTTGCCCCTTTCCTGGGCACTTGAACACCCTCTGCACCCCCGTTCCCGGCCGTGCCGGCTGTCCTTCCCCCCCAAGCCATGAACAGGTTTTGGGGCTCCCTCGTGGGTCGCAGCCAATAGAATGGCTCTGCTGGAATGACGTCATTGCCAAATTCTGCTGGGCCCCTGTCCTTGTGCCGGTGAGTCACCCAATAGAACGTCGAAACTTCCGCGGGGGCTGCCGGGAGCGGGGCGGTGATGGCGGGGGAGGGGAGGATCGGGATTGAACCCGATTGGTCCCGATCGATCCCGGCCCCAGGGTCTCCCCCCGCCGCGCTGTTTTTCACGTGCGGCCCCAACGAGGCCATGGTGGTGTGGGGTGAGTTCAGGGGGTGCGGGGGCTCCTGGTGACCCCTCCGAATCTCCCCCAAGACTCTCGGGAACTGCCCAGATCCCCCCAAGAATCCTGGGGACCCTCCGCCTTTCCCCCTCCTCCCCCAAATCTCCTGTGCATCCCCTTAACCCTTGAAAATCTCCTGGGACCACCTCAGACCCCCAGTCTCTCTCCTGGGGACCCCCAAACACTCTTCAGGACTCCGGGGCCCCTCCCAACCCTTGGGCAGGGCCCGGTGCTGCTGCTGGGGCAGGGGGTGAGGCCTTGCTGCCTGCCAGCTGCCTGGGCCCCTGTCCTTGCTGCGCCACATCCCCGAGGCTCCATCCCCGCTCCCCCAGCGCCAGCTCGCTCCTTCCCAGCCCCAACCAAGCCCTTCTCTGTGTCCTCCTGCAGGCCATGGCTTTCACAACATTCCTTTAGGTGCTTGTGCAAAGCATCATCCAGTCCCTGCAGGCGGTCGGGGAGGGGCTGCACAAGACTCAGTGAGCTTGGAGGTCTTTTCCAAGCTGAAGGACTCTTGGATTCTGTGATTGTGTGCTGGATTCAGCTGGGTCCGTGTTAGCAGCATTAGTTTGCTCCCAAAGTTTCCTCGCTGTCAGCTCTTGTGGCCTAAGGCTTGAGCTCCTTTAACTCCTTGTGCTGAGCTACTGATGGGAAACGAGAGGCCTCTGCGAGCTGATTCCTGGTGTTCCCTGTAGAACAGTGAGGGAGAAGGTGTAGTCAAGTGGGAAGAGGAGTACTGTTTGTGTGTGGCCTCCTATGTGGCCTTGGCGCCTTTGAGGGGCTTGAAGGAGAAAAGAGCTTTGTTGTAGTGAGAAGTGAAATAGTGTGTTGGCTGTTCTCTCTGCAGGGAGAAGCTGTCGGTGGGGGAGGGGTCACAGAGTGGGGGAGAGGCCGTAAAGTGGGGGAGGGGCCACCGAGTGGGAGAGGGGTCACAGAATGGGGGAGGGGTCACAGAGTGGGGGAGGAGCCACAGAGTGGGGGAGGGGCCATAAAGTGGATGAGGGGCCATAGAGTGGGGGAGGGGCCAGAGAGTGGGGGAGGGGCCATGAAGTGGGAGAGGGGTCACAGAGTGGGGTAGGGGCTACAGAATGGGGTAGGGGCCACAGAATGGGGAAGGGGCCATAAAGTGTGGGAGCGGCCACGGGGTGGGGGAGGGGTCACAGCCTGGACTCGGGGGGTCAGGGCAGTGACCTCGGGGAGGGGGAGGGGTCAGGGCATGGGGTAGGGGTCTCACCTGATCCCGGGGCTATCGGGGCCATGGTGGGGTCGAACCTGGTGGGGACACCCAAGTTTTTCCCAAATTTCCCCTCATTTTTCCCAGTTTTTCATCCATTTCTCCCAAATTTCCCACTCTTTCCCCAATTTTCCCCCCATTTCCCCCATTTTTCCCAAATTTCCCCATTTTTCTCAATTTTTCCCCATTTCTTTTCCAAATTCCTTCCATTGTTCCCAAATTTCCCCCATTTTTTCCCATTTTCCCCAAATTTCCCCCCATTTTTCCCAACTTTCCCCAATTTTTCATCCAATTTTACCCAAATTCCCCCATTTTTTTCTCAATTCACCCCATTTTTCCCAAATTTCCCCATTTTCCCCAAATTCCGCCATTTTTCCCCAATTTTTTCCTAAATTTCCCCTAATTTTTCCCAATTATCCCCCATTTTTCCTGATTTTTCACCCGTTTTCCCCAAATTTCTTACTTTTTTCCCAGTTTTCCCTCCATTTCCCCTCAAAATCCCCCATTTCCCCAAATTTCTGACTTTTTCCCCAAAATTTCCCCCGTTTTTCCACATTTTCCCAGATTTTCCCCCAGTTTTCCTCCATTTCCCCCCATTTTTCCCCATTTTTATCAATTTTCCCCAAATTTCCCACTTTTTTCTCAAATTTTCCCCCATTTTTCCCAATTTTTCATTCGTGTTCACCAAATTTCCCACTTTTTTCCCCAATTTTTCCCCATTTTCCCCCAAATTCCTGGTTTTTTCCCCCCATTTTTTCCCACTGGGGAAATTTGGGAAATTTGGAAAACTGGGGACCCAAAAATCCAAGAAAATGTGGGGAAATGGGGGAAAAATGTGGGGGAAATCTGGAGAAAAGTCTGTGAAAATGTGGGAAGAATGGGGGGAAAATCAGGAAAATGGTGAAAAATGTGGGAAAATGTGGGAAAATGGGGAAATTGCAGAAAATTCTGGGAAAAATGTGAGAAAAATCCGGGGAAATGGGGAAAAATGGGGGAAAATGTGGGAAATTCTAGGGAAAATGGGGAAAAATCTGGGAAAATATGGAAAAATGAGGAAAAAAACCTGGGAAAATGGGGAAAAATGTGTGAAAATCTGGGAAAATCTGGGAAAAATGGGGGGAAAATCTGGGAAAATGGGGGGAAATGGAGAAAAAATCCGGGAAAATGGGGAAAAAATTGGGAAAAAACTGGGAAAATGGGGAAAAATTGGGAAAAAACCTGGGAAATTCTGGGGAAAATGGGAGAAAATCTGGGAAAAATGTGGAAAAAATGGGGGGGAAAGGGGAAAAAATGGGAAAAATCTGGGAAAATAGGGAAAAAATGGGGGGAAAATGGGGAATATTCTGGGAAAATCTGGAAATATGGGGGAAAAAATGTGAGAAAAATGGGGAAAAATCTGGGAAAAATGGGGGAAAATGAGGAAAAATCTGGGAAAATGTGGAAAAAATGTGGGAAAAATCATGGAAACTGGGGGGAAATTGGGAAAAAATCCAGGGAAATGTGGGAAAAAAAGGGGGGAAATCTGGGAAAATGGGGAAAATAATTGGGAAAAAATCTGGGAATAAATGGGCAAAATGAGGAAAAATCTGGGGAAATAGGGAGAAAATCTGAGAAAATGTGGGAAAAAATTTGGGAAAATGTGGGAAAATGGGGAAAAATCCGAGAAAATGGGGGCAAAATGGGGAAAAATCTGGGGAAAATGGGGAAAAATCTGGGAAAATGTGAAAAAATTGGGAAAAACTGTGGGAAAATGGGGGAAATGAGGAGAAATCTGTAAAAATGGGGGAAAATGAGGAAAAATGTGTGAAAATGGGAAAAAATTTGAAAAAAATCCGGCAAAATGGGGAAAATCGGGAAAAATCATGAAAAATGGGGGGAAATGTGGGAAAATGTGGGAAAATCTGGAAGAAAATCTGGAGAAAAATCTGAGAAAATGTGGGAAAAATCTGGGAAAATGTGGGAAATTCTGGGAAAAGTGGAGGAAAAATCTGGGAAAAATCCGGGAAAATGGGGAAAAAATAGGGAAAAATCTGGGAAAATGTGGGAGAAATCTGGGAAAATGGGGACAAACTGGGGGGGAAATGCTGGAAATTCTGGGGAAAATGGGGGAAAATGGAGAAAAATGGGAAAAAATCCCAGAAAATGGGGAAAAATGGGGAAAGATTTAAAAAAATGGGAAAAAATCTTGGGAAAATCTGGGAAAAATGAGGAAAAATCTGGGAAGATGTGGAAAAAATGGGAGAAAATCCAGGAAATGGGGAAAAATGGGGAAAGATAAAAAAAATTTTGGAAAAATGGGGAAAATATGGGAAATTCTGGGAAAAATCCAGGAAAATGGGGGAAGAAATCTGGGCAAATCTGGGAAAATGTGAGAAAAAATGGGGGAAAATGTGGAAAAAATGGGAAAAAAAATCTGGGAAAATCTGGAGAAAAATGTGTGAAAATCTGGGAAAATGTGGGAAAAATGTGGAAAAAATGGGGAAAAATCTGGGAAAATGGGGGAAAATGGGAAAAATCTGGAAAATGGGGGGGAAATGGGGAAAAATTCAGGAAAATGTGGAAAAATGGGGGAAAAATCTGGGAAAAATGGGGAAAATGGGGGGAAATGTGGAAAAATGGGGGAAAATGTGGAAAAACTGGGTTAAACTGGGAGGAACTGGGAGAAACTGGGCCAGAGGGAAAGGGATGTTGCCATGGAAATGTGAGCCCGCCCCTCCCCCACCCGGCCCAGGGCCCACGGCGGGGGGGGGGAACTGGGTTAAACTGGGACATACTGGGAGCACTGGGGGGGACACTGGGAGTTACTGGGAGCTACTGGAAGCTACTGGGGAGGTCACTGGGGTTACTGGGATGGACACTGGAGTTACTGGGAGCTACTGGGGGGGTCACTGGGGTTACTGGGATGGACACTGGGGTTACTGGGAGCTACTGGGGGGGTCTCTGGGGTTACTGGGAGTTACTGGGAGCTACTGGGGGGCTTACTGGGAGTTACTGGGAGCTACTGGGGTGGACACTGGGGTTACTGGGAGTTACTGGGATGGACACTAGGATTACTGGGAGTTACTGGGAGCTACTGGGATAGACACTGGGGTTACTGGGAGCTACTAGGAGCTACTGGGGGGTCACTGGGGTTACTGGGGGGGTCGCTGGAGATACCGGAGGCATTACTGGGGTTACTGTGAGCTACTGGGAGCCACTGGGAGCGGCCCATCCCCCTCCCTCCCCAAGGTCACCCCAAGGGCACGGAGGGGGGGGAGGGGGGGAAGCCCTGCCCCCTCCCAGTCCCTCCCAGTCCCTCCCAGTTCCCTCCCAGTCCCTCCCAGTACCTGAACTGGTCACACTGGGAGCGGCTCCAGGTCCCCCCTCCAGTTTGGGCCCCCGGGGCTATTTTTGGGACCCGGTGACATCACTGGGGGGGAGGGGCCTCGAGGGGGCGGCCCCTCCCCTCTCCCTTCCCAGTACAGACCAGTAAGGGACCAGTAACGGCCCCAGTGGGGGGGGGAGGGGAAGGAGGGAACACTGAGGGTGGGGATGGAGCAGGATGGTCCTTGAGCGTGGGGGAAGGGCAGGAGGTTCCCTGAGGGTGGGGGAAGGGCAGGACCGTCCCTGAGGGTGGGGGAGGGGTAGGTGGGTCCCTGAGGGTGGGGGAGGGGCAGGAGGGACCCCGAGGTGGGGGGAGGGGCAGGAGGGTCCTGAGGATTGGGGAGGGGCAGGGAGGGACCCCGAAAGTGAAGGAGGGGCCCTGAGGGTCCCTGAGGGTGGGGGAAGGGTAGGAAGTTCCCCGAGGGTGGGGGAGGGGCAGGAGAGTCTCTGAGGTTGGGGGAGGGGTCCTGAGGGCCCCTGAAGGTGGGGGAGGGGCAGGGAGGGCTCCTGAGAGTGGGGGAGGGGTAGCAGGTTCACTGGGGGGAGGGGAAGGAAGGGACCCTGAGGGTGGGGGAGGGACAGGAGGGACCCTGAGGGTTGGGGAGGTGCAGGAAGGGGGGGGAGGGGCTTTGGGGGGGCCCTTAAAGGTGGGGGGAGGGGCTGAAAGTGGGTCCATCATTGGGAGGGGACACACCCACCCAAAACCCAGTAAGTCCCAGTTGAGCTCCCAGTTCAGGGAGGGGGAGAGGATGCAAAAGACATGCCCACTTGCAGAGGCTATGGCCACCTTGGGATGGGACACGCCCACCAGGGAGAGACCACGCCCACCTAAAGAAGGGACACGCCCACCCCCAAACCACTAAGTCCCAGCTGAGTTCTGCCTTAACTGGTCCTTACTGGTCCCACCACCCCATTCCGCGTTCCAGTGACCCGTACTGGTCCATACTGGCTTATACTGGTCTATCCTGGTTTATACTGGTCTGTACTGGTCTGACCTTGATGGAGATGCTGAAGTGCCCCAACCCCCTTAACTGGTCCTTCCTGGTCCCACCACCCCATTCCGTGTTCCAGTGACCCGTACTAGTTTATATTGGTCTATACTGGTCCATACTGGTTTATACTAATCTATACTGGTCTATACTGGTCTGTACTGGTCTGACGTTGACGGAGATGCTGAAGTGCCCCCAACCCCCTTAACTGGTCCTTACTGGTCCCACCGCCCCATTCCCCGTTCCAGTCACCTGTACTGGTCCATACTGGTTTATACCGGTTTATACTGGCCCATACTGGTCTATACGGGTCTATACTGCTTTATACTGACCTGACCTTGATGGAGATGCTGAAGTGCCCCCAACCCCCTTAACTGGTTCTTACTGGTCCCACCACCCCATTCCCCGTTCCAGGGACCCGTACTGGTTTATACTGGTTTATACTGCTCTACCCTGGTTTATACTGGTCTGTACTGGTCTGACCTTGATGGAGATGCTGAAGTGCCCCCAACCCCCTTAACTGGTCCTTACTGGTCCCACTGCCCCATTCCCCATTCCAATGACCCGTCCCGGTCTGTACTGGTTTATACTGGTCTATACCGGTCTATACCAGTCCATACTGGTCTATACTGGTTTATACTGGTCTGTACTGGTCTGACCTTGACGGAGATGATGAAACGCCCCCAACCCCCTTAGCTGGTCCTTACTGATCCCACCACCCCATTCCCTGTTTCAGTGACCCGTACTGGTTTATATCGGTTTATACTGCTCTACCCTGGTTTATACTGGTCTGTACTGGTCTGACCTTGATGGAGATGCTGAAGTGCCCCCAACCCCCTTAACTGGTTCTTACTGGTCCCACCACCCTGCTCGCTGTTCTAGTGACCTGTACTGGTCCATACTGGTCCGTACTGGTTTTTTACTGGTTTTTTACTGGTCTATACTGGTCTATACTGGTCTGTACTGGTCTGTACTGGTCTATACTGGTCTATAATGGTCTGACCTTGATGGAGATGCTGAAGTGCCCCCAAGCGCCTTAACTGGTCCTTATCGGTCCCACTGCCCCATTCCCCATTCCAGTGACCCATATTGGTCTATACTGGTCCATACTGGTTTATACTGGTCTATACCGATCTATACTGGTCTATGCTGCTCTGTACTGGTCTGACCTTGATGGAGATGCTGAAGTGCCCCCAACCCCCTTAACTGGTCCTTACTGGTCCCACCACCCTGCTCCCCATTCCATTGACCCATACTGGGTCGTGGTGGCAAGAACCCCAGCAGGAGCCAGGTGGGGTCTTCCTGCCATTGGATGAGTGCTCTGGGAGGTCAGGGCTGCTCACAGATCCAGATCACAGCAGCACATTTCCAAGAGCACTGTCAAATGGGAAGGACAAAGTACAATTATTAGGAAGGAATGGAGCTTTTCTCAGTCAGTGTTTCCAGTTTCCTGCTCCTGAGGAATCTGGGGGTTGAGAAATGGAAAAGGAGCTCCCATGTTGGACAAGTCACTGAGACTCCTGAGCTGTAACTTGGAATGCACAAGTGCTTCTGTAAGCAACTTCCTAAAGTGCTTTCGGTCTCTGCTCTGCTTTTGACAGAAGCAGCATCACTTCTGCTTGACCCATCTGTTTTTTCTTTATCTGCCCTTTTCCACCTGCCTGAGGTTTCTCTCAGGTCAAAGTGAGAGCACAGACATTTGGATGGAGTGCTGACAGGGAAGTCATGAATGGATTTCTGATGTTGAATCTACTGTTTTGAAATCAGAAAATGTGGTGCTGAAGTCATCGTTAGCCTTTGAGAGGGAAACAGGAGAAAAATCGGATAAACTTGTTGCTAAAAATGAGCTGCTTCAAACTGAGGTTGACCACCTTCAAAGTCTTGTTGCGCCAGAGTGCAGAGAGAAAACTGTTGCTAAAAAAACAGGCTCCTGGTTTGGTCAGGCAACTTCATAAACCAGTGTCTTACCCTGGCATTGAGACTTGGGAAACCACAGAGAACCCTGATTCTAAGTCTCAGGAGAGAAAGAAACAAGGAGAATTTGAAGTTCAACTGATGTTTCTAGAGTCTCCCAGCTTTCCTCACATTAATGAAAATAGACTGAGTGATCCCTGTGATAATGAACAAAGGGAAGATTATTCTTTACCTCCCTCAATTTCCTTTGTGCCTGATACTGAATCCACTAAAAAACCTTGGACTCAAAAAGAGAACCCGACCCAGAAAACAACTCAATTCATTCTGATTCAAGTGGTTTAAGAGCAGAAGCATTATGGCGATAAACCTGGACAAATTAAAAGCCAACCAGTGAAATCCTATCAATATATCACATACCTTGGGATTCCACTTTGTTCTCATCAACAGTTAATACAATTTCCAATGGATATGGGGACAAAATGTTCGCAGCAAAATGCCAAAGATGGGATTAAAACCCAGACAAAAAAGAATTAAAATCACTGGAGAAAAAGAAGAAACCAGTCTTCAACCAAGAGCTTCACCCTGTTACTGTTTTGTTGATATTACCTTTTTGCTTTTTATTCTAATAATCATATTGTATGTTAAAATTTGGATGATTATGAAACAGTCAGCTCACTGATTACCCCCATCAATACTAGACGATGCCCGCAGTATACACCCGTCCCAGCCCCTCCAGGAGCCCTCAAATCCCATCCTGGTCCCACAGGACACTCCCAACTTCCCCTCAAACACTCCGAGGCCCCCAGATTGACTCCCAGATCCAGAAAACTCTTGCTGCCTGCCCATGGAGTGCCCAGTGTGGCCCACCAACTGCACCACAAAGCCAAAGCTTCCAGGCTTTCTTTCCTGGGAATTAGGGCTGTTCTTTCCTATTTTCAGCCATGCCTCCCAACTGATAGCCCAACTCCCAAACTGCTAGCATGCCTGTTGATACAGAATTGTTAAAATAAACCTTGCCAGTATATGTTTTCAGACACCGATTATTTAGTGTCGTTTCACTTTAATCCACCCCAAGGGAATTATTAATAAAAACCTGAGTTACCCCCTCTCCCCTTTTCCTGGGGCGGGTTGTAACACCAATCAGCACTGACTCCGCCCAGTAGGCATAGCAAAGGAAGTTTCCTTTTGGTTTAGGGTTTAGTGTTAGGGTTAGGGTTAGCGTTAGGGTTTAGGGTTAGGGTTAGGGTTAGGGTTAGGTTTTGAGTTAGGGTTAGGGTTAGAAAGGGTTAGGGTTAGGGTTAGGAAATTTAGGGTTAGAGTTATCAAAAGTTAGGGTTAGGGTTAGGTTTAGGGTTAGCAAAAGACAGGGTTACTGTTAGGGTTAGGGTTAGGGTTAGGGTTAGGGGTATAGGTAAGGGTTAGGGTTAGGAAGAATTTGTCTCAGTGCGCGATCTAACAATCGCGGTTTTAGCCCATTCCGGACACGCAGCGGTGCCCAATAAGCCCCTCTCAGGCTATAAGCCCGATTCACTGCCCACCGCTGTCAGAATCTTTTGCTTTTTCTCTTGGGTCTCTGCTTTTGCTGTTGCTGTTCAGTTGCGTGTCTGGCAGAATACCCACCGCCGTCCGGTATGTACTCTGTTTCTATAGAGCACTGTCCCCTAACCCCAACATTAAAAGAGAGACTGGAAGCTATGCGCAAACCCTGTTCCCTAACCCTAACCCTAACCAAGAGACTGCAAGCTATGCGCAAACCTTTTTCCCTAACCCTAACCTTAAAAGTGAGAAAGCAAGCTATGCGCAAACCCTTTTCCCTAACCCTAACCCTAAAAACGAGACTGCAAGTTATGCGCAAACCCTGTTACCTAACCCTAACCTTAAAAAAGAGACTGCAAGCTATACACAAACCCTTTTCTCTGAACCTAACCATAAAAAAGAGACTGCAAGCTATGCGCAAACCCGATTCCCTGACCCTAATCCTAAAAAAGCAAATGCAAGCCATGTGCAAACCCTGTTCCCTAACCTTAACCTTAAAAAAGAGACTGCAAGCTCTGCACAAAACCAGTTCCCTAACCCTAACTTTAAAAAAGAGACTGCAAGCTACTAGGGTTAGGGTTAGGGTTAGGGTAAGGGTTAGGGTTGGGGTTAGGGGTTAGGGTTAGGGTTAGGGTTAGGGTAAGGGTTAGGGGTTAGGTTTGGGGTTAGGGTAAGGGTTAGTCAGAATCTGTCTCAATGCGTGGGTTTACCCCATTCCAGGAACGCAGTGGTGCCCAGTAAACCCCTCTCGGGCTATAAGCCCAATTCAGTGCCCACCGCTGTCAGAATCTTTTGCTTTTTCTCTTGGGTCTCTGCTTTTGCTGTTGCTGTTCTGTTGCGTGTCTGGCAGAATACCCACCGCCATCCGGTATGTACTCTGCTTCTATAGAGCACTGGTCCCGCCCACTGGTTGGAGTCAAGAGGTGGAGTCCGTGTTGATTGTTCTGCGTCACTGGCTCCGCCTCCTGGGCGGAGTCAGTGCTGATTGGTGTTACAACCCGCCCCAGGAAAAGGGGAGAGGGGGTGACTCAGGTTTTTATTAATAATTCCCTTGGGGTGTGTAAGGGGGATATTTTTGAATTAGATGATCAATGGAGCATAGAGGCATGAGAACGAAGTCATATTAGGATGTGAAACCAGCTAGAGTATGGTACAATGTAACTTCATGGCACAAGCTAATTGTAAGGTCCATTGTGCTTTTCAGCAAGTCAGCCTGATATCCCCTATTATCAGAGCTGAGTTTTTCCTTGGTTTTGCTACATATTGCAAGGTAGATACATCTACCCTTGAAACACAATGGTAGAGGTCATCCATAGGGGTGAGAAAGATGATGATGGGAGGAAGATTATGTGGGCAGGGGTCGCTCGCCCCTTGCCCCACAAGTAGGGCATGCGCAGACTGTTGCCATGAGGTAATGATCAGGCGGTGTTTGGCTGCCACTCAGGCATCACCTTATACTGCGTACTGGCCCTACGTAGTGTAATGTGGAACTGATAAAAATGGGGTGTCAGAGCTGCTGAGTTGAGCGATACTCATCCTACCACCGAGACTGTGTTGCTCCGCGGGGACGCCTGCTAAGCATGGGTACCGACCAGCTGCTGCAGATCCTGACAGTCCTGGCCTGTCTGTGTGGGTAAGCACAGTTTATTGATAGGAAGCAACTGAGAGAACAAACTTTTTTAATATCCTTTTAGTGTTCCTTTAATTCTCCTTTTATGTTTATAGTATTTTTCCTTTAGTTTCCCTTTTTACTAACCAATATCGTGTTATCCATAATATTGTGTTAAGATCCTTTTTTGGTATCCCTTTTTCACTAGTTAATACTGTATTAAATGCTGTTCGTAGTATTTGTTTTAATGCCACCCGATAAGATAGTTATTTTGTATCCTTTTTTCCTTTTTTAGTTTTTAATTCCTCTTGCTAAGTTTATTACTATTATTATTATTCTCACTGTAATAAAAGATATTTTGTGTGCTTGAGTATTTTTGGCACTTGTCTTTATTCCGGACATGTATCCGAACGTACTGCTACATAAATTGGCGTAGTCGGCAGGATACATGGAGGAATAAGCAGTGCCCCAGGGAATTCGTTGGTGGAGTGCTCAGCTGACGTGTCCCTGTGTATTGGTGGGAGATCTTCAGGTGGAGTGCACAGCCTGGAGAGCCGCGTCCCCGTGTGTGTTGTGTTAAGGGGGAGATTCTCAGGTGGGGAGCATAGCCTGGGAAGCCGCGTCCCTGTGTGTGTGGTGAACTCTGTGTGGGTGCCGTGAGTGCCAGTGTCTGGGTTCATATCTTCTGCTAGTTTTACTTTGTTTTGAACTGGTTTTTGTTGTTCTTGTTGATTAAGTTACTATATGGGTGGCAGTGTTTGTGTTTTATATGCTTTGTTTTTTGCATATGGGAGGTAGTTCTGAGCAATTAATTGTGAGTATACCACACTTCTTGAGACCTAGAATTAAGATTTGTCCTTTTTTGCAACTGTTGTTTATATGTATGACTTCGTTGTATTAATTGTAATAAGTATATCTTGGGACCTAGAGGCAGCCAGGAGATAAGGCTAGATCGGACTTTAAATTTTTTATTGTATTCGGTGTGGAGCGAATCAAAGCCTAGAAGATACCCAGTGGATTAAGTTTTATTGTTGTTTCACTCATAGATATGTCTTTCTGAGGATTTATTCAGAGTTATTGTAGAGTGTGTATTTTGTGGTTGGTATATAAAGATTTTAGATTTGATGTGTATGTGTAGTTAGGCTTGTTTGTGATGTAAGAGCCATAGTTTGTGGATTAGTGTGTCTCATTGTGTTTAGCTTAAAAATTGAGAATCTTTTGTCATTGTTCTGTTAGTGAGAACATTAGTAGATTAAGATGAAAAAGTGGTTAGGAGGGTCAGCTGCAGGCGGCAATGAACCTAAGAAAGCTCCTCCCCGTGAATTAATAGAATTGGGGCAGGAGCCATAGATTACTTTGTAGAATAAGTGGGAAGCATGTACAAAGATTCCTCTTGAGTATTGGGGGCAGCAGACCCCAATGGAGGTATTGCAATACTGGGAGCAGTTTACCCCTACTACTAAATCAAGCAGTCATCTGGAACAGGCTGGACGAATGGGGGGTGCACTGCTTACTGCATACAAGTTAACTGTGGAAAAATGCAAAAAACTGCAGGAGCAGCTGAATGCTCTAAGAGCCACTCAGCTGGTACAACGCCAGACTTTACTTGACCTTCAGGCCTAAAAGAACAGGGTAGAAGATAAATGTGTTACTTTAGCTGAGAAATATGCTGTGAGAACTGTTCGGCACAGACAAAGGAAAATAGACCCAAGTGATCAGGGACCAGGGGTGCGAGCTATAATCACTTCCCCTGATTGAGATCCAGAGAAGTGGGATAGTAACATATAGAGTAGTAGTGATGATTCTGATGAGGACGATTTTATAGAAAATTCAGAGAAGTTATCAACATCAGATGAGTTGGCACACAGAGCAAGGGGCTGACTCTGTGATAATAGACGATGTTGATGCCACGAAGTTTTTAGGGTTAACTAATGATGTATATGTACAAAATGCCCTTCGGCGTTTAAGACGAACACCAGGAGTTGATAGAACTTTGGTTTCAGTTATTGCTGAAGGTCTCAGTGACCGTTTTACTAATGATGGATCATGGCAGAATGGAAGTTCATCCTGGGTAACTCTGCATCAAGCAATCAAAATATTTAAGGGGGAAGGGATGAAAGTAGCTATTGAGCTGCAGAGCCCTGAACTTTACATGCAACAGCCTTTAATTCCAGTAATGCGAAACAAATTGTTAGAAGGCTGTCCTGTACCCTGGAAACCATACATTCATTATTCCACTGTTAGTGTCTAACTCGGGGGCACCCATAGAAGAGATCATAGAGAGGTTGCAGCAACTTGGTGACCTTCCAGGCCTCCCACCCACAGAACAAAACCTTAAATTATACTGTTGTGACGAGGAGGGGTAATATGACACCTCAAGTAGATATTAAGTTGTTAGTATTTGGAAGGGGGGAGTTGTTTGTGTTTTGTCTCCCACAGGACCCTGCTGGCTTCCAGCATGTTTGATGAAACCTTATCATGAGCGGCAAGAATTCTGGACAGAGATCAGTGAATGCTGAACAGCACAAGACCAACCCGAATATCACATGGAAGAAAAACATATCCTAAATATAATTAATTGTGTCTACTAACTTTTGCTAACTGGTGTAATGACTCAGTTATCGTGTACCTGTCTCTTGTGTGTCTTGTCCACACCTGATGTTGTGATTTATGTAATGAACAATGTCCTGGCCAGAGGCTGGGAGGCTATAGCTACCAAAGCCATGATTACTCCTGCATTAGCCTATTCAGTGCAGGTCATGTATCTTGAATAACAAGATGGATTGGTTATTCTTTTCTGCATAGCAAGTCTCGTGTCCCAATAGATCCCTGGATCTACTGCTCCAGAGATAAGAAGGTTTATATTTCTTAGATGAGTTGCACCAACAATCTGTATGCTTCGTTTTGTATTACTGGTAAGCAACAATCAGAATTGGAATCTTATTCCTGAACAGTGTGCTGCCAAGTTGTTCTGGCAGCAGTGTTAAAGGTAAAGGCTAAAGCTAAGCCCTGGCTTCAAGAAGTGAAGGACATATGTGATGCCGTGTGCAGAGGGACTGCAATTGTACTTGGTTTTGTCTCCTGGGATGGGGCAGACGTGCCATTAAGGGGGGAAAGAAGACAACAGAAAACTATAAAACTTGTAACATCCTGAAGCCTAATGGTCATCACTGTATAGAATGATCTGTTTCTGTGCTATTCATGCCACACCAGTGATGTTTGTGAAGATCAGGCAGAACGGTGTGGTTTGGGAATTCTAAATCAGACACTGATTGTTTTGCAGTGCTCATATTTGTATGTGTTTCATCCCGGTAGTGTTACAGCAAGTGGCAAGAATTATTTGGAATCAACAAATGACAGAAACCTTTTGGCTTACGAGTCTATACAAGAATATATGTGATTGTGAAATAACCATGTGTGAGGTGCTGGGCCTCGCAGAAGAAAAGCTTATGTTGAAAAGCTGGTTGGTAAGACTGCAAATGAAGGACTGATGTTTGTGGACCTCCCTATGGGCTCTGGCTCGCATCATGTTTACAATTTTCTTATGATGAACTGGTAATATTCTAGTTAAGTACAGAAATGATTTCACACTCAATGGTATAGTTAATGTGAAGATGGATAAAATTCTTTTATAGCATGGAGGCAAGAGATAACCTGTACTATCACTCCATGAGGTGAAGGGGGATTGACTGCAGTCAGGGGTAAACTGGGGCAGGACGGTTTGCTCCCGATGAGGCCTGGAATCTGAAAAGAGAGTGCAAGCTTTCTGTGGGAGCGGTTGGTGAGACCAGGATGTTGTCTGGTGTTGCATCAAATTCCAGATATACATTGCCTATGATGGCTCCTAACAGGCCTATAAATGTGTGACTGGCAGTCAACCACTTCATACTATAAAAGATGAATCCAGACTATAAAATTCTGAAATGAGAAGTTCTGTTGTACTAGACTTTATATTTTACAGAAATTCCTGAGATTCATTGCGTTGTCCGAGCCCATACGATTGGACACACCTGTTCACCTGTCCAAACTTAAAAACTAAGTCTGCCAACCAGGAAAAGATTATCTCAAGTACTGTTGACTCCAAGTAAATGACCACTGTAATCCACTTAGATCTCCTCACTGGGGATGGACATGATTATATTATTGTCTGTATTTTCACTGTTACTCAGTTGTTATGTTGTTTACATTTTTAGAAATGACACTTCATCAATACACTGTTCGAGTCATTCACCAGTGTCATGGTCCAACCATGGACCACGCGGTGGGATGGAATCCAACAGCCCCCAGGAGCTGGTTTCTCCCCTGAGGGTGCAGAGCAGCAGGGCCTTTTCCAGACCCAACTGTACCTTCCAGAAAGATATCAGCTATACTTTGCTTCTTTGCTGACTTCTGTTTTAGATGTCAATGTGTGGACCACCCTGACCAACGTGACGAAGATGGACGTGATACGTGTGTCCATGGTAACTCCCACGAGTCTTTTTCGCACCTGTCTGGTTGGAGTACCCATTGATAACTACTGGTGGGGAACTCTATATAATGAGACCGTGTTAGCAAACTGCACATATCCAAGAGTTGACATTTTTTCTTAGAGATATTTACCAGAACGCATCAGCTTGGTGCAATGAGACTCTGCAAAAACGATTTATTCCTGGATCCGATGTGATAGGTCTCCCAAATGATCTGTTTCTCATTTGTAGACAAAGAGCATGGAAAGGTATTCCGGGAAAGGCTGTAGGAGGCCCTTGTACCTTTGGACGATTAACCTTTTTTCATCCTCACAGCCTAACCTTGCCTAAACTAAGAAGACGCAGACGTAGCACACGGCGGTTTACTCTGGACTGTAGCTCTGATGTAGAGTTTTGGAATAAGGCTGAAAGAATAACTGCTAGTATAATATCTCAGATAGAGACTGCTCATGCTTTGGCTTCTTTAAATAAACTAGAATGCTGGTTGGCTAAAGAAGCTAACGCTACTTCTGCTGCTTTGAGTGCATTGCTCACAGATGTAGACTCTGTTAGACATGCAAGTTTACAAAATAGAGCTGCTATTGATTTTTTGTTGTTAGCCCAGGGACATGGCTGTCAAGATTTTGAGGGCATGTGCTGCATGAATTTAAGTGATCATTCTGAATCTGTTCATGCTAACATCCAGAAATTAAAAGCCCTTACTCAACAATTACATGTTCATGATGAATGGAACCTCTTTGGTGATTAGAAATGGAGATGGCCCTGGTTACGAAAAGTGTTGATAAGCTTGTCAGTAGTTGAATGTATAATAACATGCATATTGTGTATGATTCCCTGTATACTAACATGTGTACGTTGAATGATAAACACCAAGCTAAATGCATTACAATCTCGAGTAGTTCGTTATCACCCTCTTGCTACCATTGATCACGCGGTGGTATGTAAGGGGGATATTTTTGAATTAGATGATCAATGGAGCATAGAGGCATGAGAACGAAGTCATATTAGGATGTGAAACCAGCTAGAGTATGGTACAATGTAACTTCATGGCACAAGCTAATTGTAAGGTCCATTGTGCTTTTTAGCAAGTCAGCTTGATATTCCCTATTATCAGAGCTGAGTTTTTCCTTGGTTTTGCTACATATTGCAAGATAGATACATCTACCCTTGAAACACAATGGTAGAGGTCATACATAGGGGTGAGAAAGATGATGATGGGAGGAAGATTATGTGGGCAGGGGTCGCTCGCCCCTTGCCCCACAAGTAGGGCATGCGCAGACTGTTGCCATGAGGTAATGATCAGGCGGTGTTTGGCTGCCACTCAGGCATCACCTTATACTGTGTACTGGCCCTACGTAGTGTAATGTGGAACTGATAAAAATGGGGTGTCAGAGCTGCTGAGTTGAGCGATACTCATCCTACCACCGAGACTGTGTTGCTCCGTGGGGACGCCTGCTAAGCATGGGTACCGACCAGCTGCTGCAGATCCTGACAGTCCTGGCCTGTCTGTGTGGGTAAGCACAGTTTATTGATAGGAAGTAACTGAGAGAACAAACTTTTTTAATATCCTTTTAGTGTTCCTTTAATTCTCCTTTTATGTTTATAGTATTTTTCCTTTAGTTTCCCTTTTTACTAACCAATATCGTGTTATCCATAATATTGTGTTAAGATCCTTTTTTGGTATCCCTTTTTCACTAGTTAATACTGTATTAAATGCTGTTCGTAGTATTTGTTTTAATGCCACCCGATAAGATAGTTATTTTGTATCCTTTTTTCCTTTTTTAGTTTTTAATTCCTCTTGCTAAGTTTATTACTATTATTATTATTCTCACTGTAATAAAAGATATTTTGTGTGCTTGAGTATTTTTGGCACTTGTCTTTATTCCGGACATGTATCCGAACGTACTGCTACAGGGTGGATTAAAGTGAAACGACACTAAATAATCGGTGTCTGAAAACATATACTGGCAAGGTTTATTTTAACAATTCTGTATCAACAGGCATGCTAGCAGTTTGGGTGCTGTCATACCACAATGTGACACAGAGATAACCTTTGGGGGGGGAAAGAAAATGCATAGGGGAGAGAAAGGCAGGAGAAGAGCAAGGGAGAGTAAGAGAAAGAAAAGCTGAGAGTGGACAGATGTATATAGTCACCGCCCACGGGGTCCAGCGATGCTTCCATGTCTGTCAGTTGAAGTGGTGGCCTTGATCTGCCGGGGGTGAAGGAGGGAAATCCCCATACTCCAAGAAGTTATGAGTTATAGCCATGATTAGTGTCACAGACCATGCCTCGAGCCTCCAACATCTCGAGGGTTGCAGTCTCTCTTCTAAGGTTAGGGAACAGGCTTTGGGCATAGCTTGCAGTTACTGTGTGGACCAATTGTCAGAGACTGAAATGGTTAATGATTTATGCATTCTAGGAGACTTTTCAGGCTTTTGACTTGCATGATACCTCTGATGAGCAGTCGGGCCCCTCCCTCCCTCCAGTGCTGACGGTGTGAAGCCCTGCAAAGGCAAGAGCTGAGTTTACAGGTTTTTGACTGTTGATATATCTGATGAGGAATCAGGCCCCTCCCTCCCTCTGCTATGAGATGTTGGGGTTAGGGTTAGGGTTAAGGTTAGCAAGGGTTAGGGTTTAGGTTTTAGGGTTTACGGTTTGCGTTCCTGGAATGGGGTAAACCCACGATAGTTATATCGCGCATTGAGACAGATTCTGACTAACCCTAACCCTAACCCCAACCCTAACCCCTAACCCTTACCCTAACCCTAACCTTAACCCTAACCCGAACCCTAACCCTAACCCTAACCCTAACCCTAACCCTAACCCTAACCCTAACCCTAAACCCTAACCCCAACCCTAACCCTTATCCTAACCCTAACCCTAACCCTAACCCTAGTAGCTTGCAGTCTCTTTTTGAAAGTTAGGGTTAGGGAACTGGTTTTGTGCATAGCTTGCAGTCTCTTTTTTAAGGTTAAGGTTAGGGAACAGGGTTTGCACATAGCTTGCATTCACTTTTTTAGGATTAGGGTCAGGGAATCGGGTTTGCGCATAGCAACACTAACCCTAAAAAAGAGACTGCAAGCTATGCGCAAACCCCGTTCCCTAACCCTAAAAAAACCCCTAACCCTAACGCTAACCCTAACTCTAACCCTAACCCTAAACCCTAACCCCAACCCTAACCCTAACCCTAACCCTAACCCTGATTCTAAGTCTGAGGAGAGACAGAAACCAGGAGACTTTGAAGAACTGATGTTTCTACAGTCTCTCAGCTTTCCTCACATTAATGAAAATTGGCTCATTGAGGATAATGAGGATGCAGCTTCTGCTATGGGGAATTCTAAGCATTCTGGGGTCGGTAAGACAACCTGGTAAGTAACACTTGAGTGAATGGGGGGTTGTCTTGGGGGCTTGTTTCTCTTCTCTTTTCTGTCTCTTGGTTTCTCATTTTGTTTGCTACTTTCTTTGGAATAAATGTTGTTTTGTTCAGCTTTCAACTGTGTACTGGTTTCAGTTTTGGCAATCTCCCTGCTGCCACGGTCCAGGGGGATGGGAAATAGGACTGAGCACTGCAATAACGGTTCTTGGCACAGTTGAGGGTTCGTGCAGCAATGCCACTTTATTCAGGGACAACAGGGGTTTAAATAAGGGGTTTAAAGTCTGAGAGGAGGATTCTGAACTGGGGAGGAGCATGGGACTGACAACTCAGGGAAAAGTGTGATAGGAAGACAGGGAAAAGGTGGGTGGAACTTCGGAGTTCCTCTTTACCTCTTTACTCCTGACGGGGTACTGCGATCCCCCTACACCGCTGACTCTGATGTCAGTGGTCTGGGCTGGCCAGCTGTACGACCAGTCCTTGGAGGCAATTATGGTGACATCCGCCCCCATGTCGAGTAACCCTTCCACCTTGACTTTCTGAGGGTGCCTAGGTTGAGAAAAGTAGATGAGACATGTTAGAAGAGGGCGAGAGGTCTTCACCGAGGTTGTCCAGTGGACTTCCCTCAGTGATCCCTCCCTCCGCTCCTCATCTGGGGACACCACGCAGAGCAGCTCGTTGGTGGAGACCATCTTCGCCACGGGGAAGCGGTCCTCCAACTGCACGGGAGGGAGATGCACAGTTAGGCATATAGCTATATTTGTGTTCGTTAGTCCCGTCAGGAGAGTAGGCACTACAATTATTCCCTTAGCCACTGCTGAAAAGTGCGATATCATGAGGTAAGTCTTATCTGGATCGACCGGGGCAGATGGTCTAACACTGACCTGCTCATAGGAGCTTAGGTGAGTAGACGGGTGAGTAACGGAAAGGATTATCCAATTTAGGGGAACACACTGGTTTTTAACTGAGATAGGGTCTGCTGAATTTAAAGGATCACACTGAACGGGAATGAGGTCTTTCGGAGGCTCTTGGGTAATGGGGTAGCTGGGCGCGGTGTTGGGCGCAGGATGGAGCGGAAAGCAGGGGTTATTTGTGTCGTCGCGCCCCCCTGGGCGCTCTGCTCCCCGTTTCCCTGATGTTCACAGGAGCAAGGGTGAAGATCGGGCAAAGATTGGAAGGTTACCCTTTTCCTCAGCTCTGGGGACCTCCTGGGGGGAAGGGGCTCACCATTGATATTGGTCATTGACCTACAACTAGAAGACCAATGGCGGCCCTTCCCACACCTCCGACATAGGGTCTTAGGCAAATTTGGTTCGGGGACTAACTTAGGACAATGTTTTTTGAAGTGTCCCTTTTCACCACAATTGAAACATGATTGGGGACCCATGAAAGTGGCAGCCAATAGACGCGCTTTATGGGAATTGGAACCTATATTTTTACAAGCGTCTATCATTTTGAGTAGGGAGGGATCCTTTAACATCTTCAAAGCTTTCTGACAGTCCTCATTCGCCTTTTTGATAACCAATTTATTGAATAAAATTTCCTGGCTCTCTTTTTGGTGGACCTGCCTGCTGATTGCCTCTTTTAGCCTGGTTATGAATTCTACAAAAGGTTCTTTTGGGCCTTGGTTAATAAGTGTGAAAGAAGGCGTCCGCACATAGGCATCTGTCACCCTTTTCACGGCCTCTAATGCCAATTCTTTAGTCGCTTCTAAAAATTTGGGGTCAATTCGAGCTTGATCCCCCCTACTCGAATAGTTCCCCTCCCCATAGAGCATGTCTATTGCCTGCTGAATTGGGATTCCCCTTCTTTCCATTTTGTCATTGACATATGCAGTGATTAATTTTTTCCATTCTACCTCAAATACTGAGGACTGTACTGTTGTAAAGAGTCCTCCTATCACTGCTCTTATGTTGTAACGTATCAGCTTATAGACCAGGAAGAAGGATTCTAGCAACTCGATGGTGAAGGGTGCCCCCAACCCATACTCGACGATGACCTTTTTCATATCTTTTAGCATGTCGTTACGAGGCAAGAATGAGATGCTCAATATGAGAATCAGCAAGCTTCGTTTATTGATCATTGCTAACAGCTTAAATATGCTTTATAATTAGTTCATACATATTGCAAAAGCTAAGCTCATTATTGGTTCTGCTTAAATGTTGATCTCACCTCTTACTCATTTCTTTGTTGACACAGGTGGTACTCAGTTGCTTTTTGTTTTGCTAATCACAATGTCCTGTTTACCAGCTAGCTAACAGGGTACAAGGGCACTGTAACCTCGCTATCTAAGATGTTCCCACTGCCTAGGCAAGCCGTGTTCTATAGCCAATTCCCTACAGCCACTCTGGGGCCCTTCCTTCCTCTACATAGATGGGAAATGCTTTTAGGAATTCAGTGTCTTTAGCGCTAGCAGCCTCCTCCCTGAAGGCTCTCCAGATATCTGGTAGCTTAAGCTGCCATTCAGGGGAGTGCTGCATTAAGTCTATGTCCGGTTCAGGGTGGTGGCAGGCGGGGTAGGCCTCGGTGGTGTGAGGCCTATGGGCGCAGCCATCTTGCCGGAAGGAGGCCCTGACCTTCGCCTTGACCCTGTCCTTTGCCACCCTTCCGCCCCTTGAAGGTGATGTATCCGGCGAAGAGGCGGGGCTGGAGGAAGTGGGTGTGCTCGTGGGCATGCCGGGGGAGGGATCTCTGATGCAATCAGGTGGAGGCGGAGGCGGCCTGGAGGGTGGTGCTAAGGGAACCTGCCTCCTCCTTTCCTGCGCTGATTTTTCCCGCGGTGTCCCTTCCCGCCTTTTCTCCGCGTGGTCCCTGGGTCCCTCGTCCTCGACGCCATTTTGAATTCGGCGCGATGGTTTCTTCCCCCTCCCGCCATCTTGTGTGTCTGTCTGCTCAGTGTCCCTCTCTGTCCGCTCAGTGTCTGTCTTGGGGAGGCTGATATTCTTGTTCATCATCTGGTGCTGTAGCACCATCAGAACTAACCTCCATGCGATGAGTGCCTCTTTAGCTATACGGTCCCCCTTATCGCTGTCCCGCCAGAGGCTGTAGCCTATGGCTTGCCACTGCTCTACGCTGGTGTCCTCGGCAAGCTGGTGACCCTTGTGGTCGAGCCATCTGGCGAGTGATTTTGCCAATTTTTTATCTAAGGGGTGACCGTGTTCTATTACAAAGTCTTTTAGGTGCCTGTATACAAATTTTTGGGAGGTTGAGAGTGTGAGTCCCATGTTGATGTTAGTCGGGTCTCAACAACAGTCTCTTGATGGAAAGTCCTCCCTTTGGTGTTCTGCCGGGCTGTGGGTGTTAGGGTAGGGTGAGGAATGTCCTCAGCAGTTCACCTGTCTGGTGCGTCGACCCGTGCAGCTACCGCTGAGCCCACAACCGTCCGCTCTCAATATGAGAGTCCTCAACTGTGCCCCACGTTGGGTGCCACTTGCCATGGTCTGGGGGGATGGGAAATGGGACCGAGCACTGCAATAACGGTTCTTGGCACAGTCGAGGGTTCGTGCAGCAATGCCACTTTATTCAGGGACAACAGGGTTTTAAATAAGGTAAGTCTGAGGGGAGGATTCTGAACTGGGGAGGAGCATGGAACTGACAACTCAGGGAAAAGTGTGATAGGGAGACAGGGAAAAGGCGGGTGGAACTTCGGAGTCTCCAGGAGAAAGGGCCAATGGGAACTCTCTTTGCACTGCAGCAAACTGTAGCCAATCAGTGGCAGAGGAGTGGGAAAGCAGGGGAGGACAGGGTGACAAACAACTTTGGGCAGGAAAATCTGAGGGAGAAAGGGGAACAATATGGAGGTATAACAAACTTCATAAAAATTCAACAGTAAACTGGGGTACATAAAACTCCATGACAATACAGCAATAAACTGGGGTAAAACTGGGGAACAACTGTCAGTCCGGTGGATGAATTGTCCAGTGTATTAAAGTCCATTTTCTGATTTCAAAACAGTAGATTCAACATCAGAAATCCATTCATGACTTCCCTGTCAGCACTCCATCCAAATGTCTGTGCTCTCACTTTGACCTGAGAGAAACCTCAGGCAGGTGGAAAAGGGCAGATAAAGAAAAAACAGATGGGTCAAGCAGAAGTGATGCTGCTTCTGTCAAAAGCAGAGCAGAGACCGAAAGCACTTTAGGAAGTTGCTTACAGAAGCACTTGTGCATTCCAAGTTACAGCTCAGGAGTCTCAGTGACTTGTCCAACATGAGAGTTTCTTTTCCATTTCTCAACCCCCAGATTCCTCAGGAGTAGGAAACTGGAAACACTGACTGAGAAAAGCTCCATTCCTTCCTAATAATTGTGCTTTGTCCTTCCCATTTGACAGTGCTCTTGGAAATGTGCTGCTGTGATCTGGATCTGTGAGCAGCCCTGACCTCCCAGAGCACTCATCCAATGGCAGGAAGACCCCACCTGGCTCCTGCTGGGGTTCTTGCCACCACGACCCAGTATGGGTCAATGGAATGGGGAGCAGGGTGGTGGGACCAGTAAGGACCAGTTAAGGGAGTTGGGGGCACTTCAGCATCTCCATCAAGGTCAGACCAGTACAGAGCAGCATAGACCAGTATAGATCGGTATAGACCAGTATAAACCAGTATGGACCAGTATAGACCAATATGGGTCACTGGAATGGGGAATGGGGCAGTGGGACCGATAAGGACCAGTTAAGGCGCTTGGGGGCACTTCAGCATCTCCATCAAGGTCAGACCATTATAGACCAGTATAGACCAGTATAGACCAGTATAGACCAGTAAAAAACCAGTACGGACCAGTATGGACCAGTATGGACCAGTACAGGTCACTAGAACAGCGAGCAGGGTGGTGGGACCAGTAAGGACCAGTTAAGGGGGTTGGGGGCACTTCAGCATCTCCATCAAGGTCAGACCAGTACAGACCGGTACAAACCAGTATGGACCAGTATAGACCAGTATAAAACAGGGTAGAGCAGTATAAACCGATATAAACCAGTACGGGTCACTGAAACAGGGAATGGGGTGGTGGGATCAGTAAGGACCAGTTAAGGGGGTTGGGGGTGTTTCATCATCTCCGTCAAGGTCAGACCAGTACAGACCAGTATAAACCAGTATAGACCAGTATGGACTGGTATAGACCAGTATAAACCAGTACAGACCGGGACGGGTCATTGGAATGGGGAATGGGGCAGTGGGACCAGTAAGGACTAGTTAAGGGGGTTGGGGGCACTTCAGCATCTCCATCAAGGTCAGGTCAGTATAAAGCAGTATAGACCCGTATAGACCAGTATGGGCCAGTATAAACCGGTATAAACCAGTATGGACCAGTACAGGTGACTGGAACGGGGAATGGGGCGGTGGGACCAGTAAGGACCAGTTAAGGGGGTTGGGGGCACTTCAGCATCTCCGTCAACGTCAAATCAGTACAGACCAGTATAGACCAGTATAGATTAGTATAAACCAGTATGGACCAGTATAGACCAATATAAACCAGTACGGGTCACTGGAACACGGAATGGGGTGGTGGGACCAGGAAGGACCAGTTAAGGGGGTTGGGGCACTTCAGCATCTCCATCAAGGTCAGACCAGTACAGACCAGTATAAACCAGGATAGACCAGTATAAACCAGTATGGACCAGTACGGGTCACTGGAACGCGGAATGGGGTGGTGGGACCAGTAAGGACCAGTTAAGGCAGAACTCAGCTGGGACTTAGTGGTTTGGGGGTGGGCGTGTCCCTTCTTTAGGTGGGCGTGGTCTCTCCCTGGTGGGCATGTCCCATCCCAAGGTGGCCATAGCCTCTGCAAGTGGGCGTGTCTTTTGCATCCTCTCCCCCTCCCTGAACTGGGAGCTCAACTGGGACTTACTAGGTTTTGGGTGGGCGTGTCCCCTCCCAATGATGGACCCACTTTCAGCCCCTCCCCCCACCTTTAAGGGCCCCCCCAAAGCCCCTCCCCCCCCTTCCTGCACCTCCCCAACCCTCAGGGTCCCTCCTGTCCCTCCCCCATCCTCAGGGTCCCTTCCTTCCCCTCCCCCCAGTGAACCTGCTACCCCTCCCCCACTCTCAGGAGCCCTCCCTGCCCCTCCCCCACCTTCAGGGGCCCTCAGGATCCCTCCCCCAACCTCAGAGACTCTCCTGCCCCTCCCCCACCCTCGGGGAACTTCCTACCCTTCCCCCACCCTCAGGGACCCTCAGGGCCCCTCCTTCACTTTCGGGGTCCCTCCCTGCCCCTCCCCAACCCTCAGGACCCTCCTGCTTCTCCCCCCACCTCGGGGTCCCTCCTGCCCCTCCCCCACCCTCAGGGACCCGCCTACCCCTCCCCCACCCTCAGGGACGGTCCTGCCCTTCCCCCACCCTCAGGGAACCTCCTGCCCTTCCCCCACGCTCAAGGACCATCCTGCTCCATCCCCACCCTCAGTGTTCCCTCCTTCCCCTCCCCCCCCCACTGGGGCCGTTACTGGTCCCTTACTGGTCTGTACTGGGAAGGGAGAGGGGAGGGGCCGCCCCCTCGAGGCCCCTCCCCCCAGTGACGTCACCGGGTCCCAAAAATAGCCCCGGGGGCCCAAACTGGAGGGGGGACCTGGAGCCGCTCCCAGTGTGACCAGTTCAGGTACTGGGAGGGACTGGGAGGGAACTGGGAGGGACTGGGAGGGACTGGGAGGGGGCAGGGCTTCCCCCCCTCCCCCCCCTCCGTGCCCTTGGGGTGACCTTGGGGAGGGAGGGGGATGGGCCGCTCCCAGTGGCTCCCAGTAGCTCACAGTAACCCCAGTAATGCCTCCGGTATCTCCAGCGACCCCCCCAGTAACCCCAGTGACCCCCCCAGTAGCTCCTAGTAGCTCCCAGTAACCCCAGTGTCTATCCCAGTAGCTCCCAGTAACTCCCAGTAATCCTAGTGTCCATCCCAGTAACTCCCAGTAACCTCAGTGTCCACCCCAGTAGCTCCCAGTAACTCCCAGTAAGCCCCCCAGTAGCTCCCAGTAACTCCCAGTGACCCCAGTGACCCCCCCAGTAGCTCCCAGTAACCCCAGTGTCCATCCCAGTAACCCCAGTGACCCCCCCAGTAGCTCCCAGTTACTCCAGTGTCCATCCCAGTAACCCCAGTGACCCCCCCAGTAGCTTCCAGTAGCTCCCAGTAACTCCCAGTGTCCCCCCCAGTACTCCCAGTATGTCCCAGTTTAACCCAGTTCCCCCCCCCCCCCCGTGGGCCCTGGGCCGGGTGGGGGAGGGGCGGGCTCACATTTCCATGGCAACATCCCTTTCCCTCTGGCCCAGTTTCTCCCAGTTCCTCCCAGTTTAACCCAGTTTTTCCACATTTTTCCCCATTTTTCCACATTTCCCCCCATTTTCCCCATTTTTCCCAGATTTTCCCCCATTTTTCCACATTTTCCTGAATTTTTCCCCATTTCCCCCCCATTTTCCAGATTTTTCCCAGTTTTCCTACATTTTCCCAGATTTTTTCCCATTTTTTCCCCCATTTTCCCAGATTTTTCCCCATTTTGTCCAGATTTTCCCAGATTTTCCCCCCATTTTCCCAGATTTTTCCCACATTTTCCCAGATTTTCACACATTTTTCTCCAGATTTTCCCAGATCTTTTTTCCCATTTTTTCCACATTTTCCCCGATTTTTTCTCACATTTTTCCCAGATTTGCCCAGATTTCTTCCCCCATTTTCCTGGATTTTTCCCAGAATTTCCCATATTTTCCCCATTTTTCCAAAATTTTTTTTATCTTTCCCCATTTTTCCCCATTTCCTGGATTCTCTCCCATTTTTTCCACATCTTCCCAGATTTTTCCTCATTTTTCCCAGATTTTCCCAGATTTTCCCCCATTTTTCCCAGATTTTCCCAAGATTTTTTCCCATTTTTTTAAATCTTTCCCCATTTTTCCCCATTTTCTGGGATTTTTCCCCATTTTTCTCCATTTCCCCCCATTTTCCCCAGAATTTCCAGCATTTCCCCCCCAGTTTGTCCCCATTTTCCCAGATTTCTCCCAGATTTTCCCAGATTTTTCCCTATTTTTTCCCCATTTTCCCAGATTTTTCCTCCACTTTTCCCAGAATTTCCCACATTTTCCCTGATTTTTCCCACATTTTTTCCCATTTTTCCCAGATTTTCCCACATTTTTCTCCAGATTTTCTTCCAGATTTTCCCACATTTTCCCACATTTTCCCACATTTTTCTTGATTTTTCCCGATTTTCCCCATTTTTCCAGATTTTTTCCCATTTTTTCCCATTTTCACCCATTTTTCCTCATTTTCCCCCATTTTCACGGATTTCTCCTCATTTCCCCCATTTTCCCACAGTTTTTCCCAATTTTTTCACATTTTCCCAGATTTTTCCCCATTTTCCCCATTTTCCCCAGATTTTTCCCCATTTCGTCCCCATTTTCTCAGATTTTTCCCCATTTTCCCACATTTTCCCAAATTTTTTCCCACATTTTCCCAGATTTTCTCCCTATTTCCCCAGATTTTTCCTCATTTTTCCCCAGATTTTTTCCCGATTATTGTCCCTATTTTCCCGGATTTCCCCTTTTTTTCCCCCACATTTCCCTGGATTTTTTCCCAATTTCCCCCCATTTTCCATGATTTTTCCCACATTTTTTCCACATTTTCCCAAATTTTTTCCCACATTTTCCCAGATTTTCTCCCTATTTCCCCAGATTTTTCCTCATTTTGCCCATTTTTTCCCAGATTTTTTCCCAATTATTTTCCCCATTTTCCCAGATTTCCCCCCTTTTTTTTCCCACATTTCCCCGGATTTTTTCCCAATTTCCCCCCAGTTTCCATGATTTTTCCCACATTTTTTCCACATTTTCCCATATTTTTCCTCATTTTCCCCCATTTTTCCCAGATTTTTCCCCATTTTTCTCACATTTTTTTCCCCATATTTCCAGATTTTCCCAGAATATTCCCCATTTTCCCCCCATTTTTTCCCTATTTTCCCAGATTTTTCCCATTTTTTCCCCTTTCCCCCCCATTTTTTCCACATTTTTCCCAGATTTTCTCCCATTTTCCCCAGAATTTCCCAGGTTTTTTCCCAATTTTTCCCCATTTTCCCAGTTTTTTCCCATTTTTTTCCCTATTTTCCCGGATTTTTTCTCCATTTCCCCCCATTTTCCCAGATTTTCCCTCCATTTTTCCCACATTTTCCCAGATTTTCACACATTTTTCCCCATTTCCCCCCTTTTTTCCTCATTTTTCCATATTTTCCCAGATTTTTCCCCATTTTCCCTAGAATTTCCCACATTTTCCCCCATTTTTCCCCATTTCCCCGGATTTTTCTCACATTTTTCCCAGAATTTTCTGCAATTTCCCCGTTTTCCCACATTTTCTCACATTTTTCACCATTTTCCTGATTTTCCCCCCATTTTTCCCACATTTTCACAGACTTTTCTCCAGATTTCCTCCACATTTTTCCCCCATTTCCCCACATTTTCTTGGATTTTTGGGTCCCCAGTTTTCCAAATTTCCCAAATTTCCCCAGTGGGAAAAAATGGGGGGAAAAAACCAGGAATTTGGGGGAAAATGGGGAAAAATTGGGGAAAAAAGTGGGAAATTTGGGGAAAATTGATAAAAATGGGGAAAAATGGGGGGAAATTTAGGAAAACTGGGGGAAAATCCGGGAAAATGTGGAAAAACGGGGGAAATTTTGGGGAAAAAGTCAGAAATTTGGGGAAATGGGGGATTTTGAGGGGAAATGGAGGGAAAACTGGGAAAAAAGTAAGAAATTTGGGGAAAACGGGTGAAAAATCAGGAAAAATGGGGGATAATTGGGAAAAATTAGGGGAAATTTAGGAAAAAATTGGGGAAAAATGGCGGAATTTGGGGAAAATGGGGAAATTTGGGAAAAATGGGGTGAATTGAGAAAAAAATGGGGGAATTTGGGTAAAATTGGATGAAAAATTGGGGAAAGTTGGGAAAAATGGGGAGAAATTTGGGGAAAATGGGAAAAAATGGGGGAAATTTGGGAACAATGGAAGGAATTTGGAAAAGAAATGGGGAAAAATTGAGAAAAATGGGGAAATTTGGGAAAAATGGGGGAAATGGGGGGAAAATTGGGGAAAGAGTGGGAAATTTGGAAGAAATGGATGAAAAACTGGGAAAAATGAGGGGAAATTTGGGAAAAACTTGGGTGTCCCCACCAGGTTCGGCCCCGCCATGGTCCCGATAGCCCCGGGATCAGGTGAGACCCCTACCCCATGCCCTGACCCCTCCCCCTCCCCGAGGTCACTGCCCTGACCCCCCGAGTCCAGGCTGTGACCCCTCCCCCACCCCATGGCCCCTCCCACACTTTATGGCCCCTTCCCCATTCTGTGGCCCCTACCCCACTCTGTGACCCCTCTCCCACTTCATGGCCCCTCCCCCACTCTCTGGCCCCTCCCCCACTCTATGGCCCCTCATCCACTTTATGGCCCCTCCCCCACTCTCAGACCCTTCCCCCACTTTATGGCCCCTCCCCCACTCTGTGACCCCTCCCCCATTCTGTGACCCCTCTCCCACTCGGTGGCCCCTCCCCCACTTTACGGCCTCTCCCCCACTCTGTGACCCCTCCCCCACCGACAGCTTCTCCCTGCAGAGAGAACAGCCAACACACTATTTCACTTCTCACTTTAACAAAGCTCTTTTCTCCTTCAAGCCCCTCAAAGGTGCCAAGGCCACATAGGAGGCCACACACAAACAGTACTCCTCTTCCCACTTGACTACACCTTCTCCCTCACTGTTCTACAGGGAACACCAGGAATCTGCTGGCAGAGGCCTCTCGTTTCCCATCAGTAGCTCAGCACAAGGAGTTAAAGGAGCTCAAGCCTTAGGCCACAAGAGCTGACAGCGAGGAAACTTTGGGAGCAAACTAATGCTGCTAACACGGACCCGGCTGAATCCAGCACACAATCACAGAATCCAAGAGTCCTTCAGCTTGGAAAAGACCTCCAAGCTCACTGAGTCTTGTACAGCCCCTCCCCGACCGCCTGCAGGGACTGGATGATGCTTTGCACAAGCACCAAAAGGAATGTTGTGAAAGCCATGGCCTGCAGGAGGACACAGAGAAGGGCTTGGTTGGGGCTGGGAAGGAGGGAGCTGGCGCTGGGGGAGCGGGGATGGAGCCTTGGGGATGTGGTGCAGCAAGGACAGGGGCCCAGGCAGCTGGCAGGCAGCAAGGCCTCACCCCCTGCCCCAGCAGCAGCACCGGGCCCTGCCCAAGGGTCGGGAGGGGCCCCGGAGTCCTGAAGAGTGTTTGGGGGTCCCCAGGAGGGAGTCTGGGGGTCTGAGGTGGTCCCAGGAGATTTTCAAGGGTTAAGGGGATGCACAGGAGATTTGGGGGAGGAGGGGGAAAGGCGGAGGGTCCCCAGGATTCTTGGGGGGATCTGGGCAGTTCCCGAGAGTCTTGGGGGAGATTCGGAGGGGTCACCAGGAGCCCCCGGACCCCCTGAACTCACCCCACACCACCATGGCCTCGCTGGGGCCGCACGTGAAAAACAGCGCGGCGGGGGGAGACCCTGGGGCCGGGATCGATCGGGACCAATCGGGTTCAATCCCGATCCTCCCCTCCCCCGCCCCCCCCCGCCCCGCTCCCGGCAGCCCCCGCGGAAGTTTCGACGTTCTATTGGGTGACTCACCGGCACAAGGACAGGGGCCCAGCAGAATTTGGCAATGACGTCATTCCAGCAGAGCCGTTCTATTGGCTGCGACCCACGAGGGAGCCCCAAAACCTGTTCATGGCTTGGGGGGGAAGGACAGCCGGCACGGCCGGGAACGGGGGTGCAGAGGGTGTTCAAGTGCCCAGGAAAGGGGCAAAAAACTTTCCCCTCTCCCTCCCAGTGCCCCCTCAGCCCATCCCAGTGTCTCCCCTCTCCCTCAGTGCCCCCTCAGCCCATCCCGGTCTCTCCCCTGCTCTCCCAGTGCCCCCGTCCATCGAGGTCCCAGCCCGGCCCTGCCCCCTGCTCTGCTCCGGCCTGGATTTCTCCCCTGCAGGGGCAGCTGAGGCGGCTCCAGGGCGGGCGGGAGCTTTTGGGGCACGGGGTGGCTCCTGACATGCTGCTGGAACCGCCCCTGCCTGGGCGGGCCCGTCAGCCTGGGGCACCTCCTCACCCGAACCTGGGGGACGGGCCGGCAATTGGGAGGGGCTTTGGGAAGGAATGGGGAGGCTGAGAAGGGGTTGGAGGTCGTGGGGGTAAGTGGGAAGGTGTTTGGGGGAGTTTGGGGGTTTGGGAGGGAGGTTGTGGAGATTGGGGCAGCTGTGAGGGGTTTTGGGGAATCGTCGGGGATGTGGGAAGGAACTGGGAGAGAGTTTGGGGGCATACTCAAGGGGAAGGGGGCAACTAGGAGAGGGTTTGAAAGGCCCTGGGAGGGCTGGAGGTAACTGGGAGGGGTTTGGGGGCATCTTGTGGGTTTTTGTGGGTCTGGGAGGCAGTCTGGGGGCCTCGGAGGGTTTAAGGGGAAGTTGGGAGTGTCCTGTGGGACCGGGATGGGATTTGAGGGTTCCTGGAGGGGCTGGGAGGGCTTTATGCCTTTATACTGCGGGCATCGTCTAGTATTGATGGGGGTAATCCGTGAGTTGACTGTTTCATAATCATCCAAATTTTAACAAGACTTTGAAGGTGGTCAACCTCAGTTTGAAGCAGCTCATTTTTAGCAACAAATTTATCCGATTTTTCTCCTGTTTCCCTCTCAAAGGCTAACGATGACTTCAACACCACATTTTCTGATTTCAAAACAGTAGACTCAACATCAGAAATCCATTCATGACTTCCCTGTCACCACTCCATCCGAATGTCTGTGCACTCACTGTGACCTGAGAGAAACCTGCCTGTTTGCAGCGCACTGACTGGGCAACTTTTCTTTTTGCAGGTGGAAAAGGGCAGATAAAGAAAAAACAGATGGGTCCAGCAGAAGTGATGCTGCTTCTGTCAAAAGCAGAGCAGAGGCTGAAAGCACTTTAGGAAGTTGCTTACAGAAGCACTTGTGCATTCCAAGTTACAGCTCAGGAGTCTCAGTGACTTGTCCAACATGGGAGCTCCTTTTCCATTTCTCAACCCCCAGATTCCTCAGGAGTAGGAAACTGAAATCACTGACTCAGAAAAGCTCCTTTCCTTCCTAATAATTGTGCTTTGCCCTTCCCATTTGACAGCGCTCCTGGAAATGTGCTGGTGTGATCTGGATCTGGGAGCAACCCTGACCTCCCACAGCCCTGACCACACACATCTCATCCAACGGCAGGAAGAACCTGCCTGGCTCCTGCTGGGGTTCTCACCACCCACCGACAGCTTCTCCCTGCAGAGGGGTGGGCAACTACCCAGGCAGGATGAGACCTGACCCCAGCAGGCAGCAAAGTCCCTGCCCTGGCACAAAGAACCCCGGAGCACAGGGACCCTGCTCTGCAGGACAGCCCCGGGCATCCCTGGCTGCACCCCCACCTTCCCACCCCGCAGCCATCCCTGGGAGAAGGAGCCCACCTGTGCTGTCCCTCTGACGGTGCTGCAGGGAAGGCCTGCCCTGGAGAACATCCTCCTGTGGCGCAACAGAGAAACTGGGAGAGTCCTGACAGATGTGCAAGGCTGTGGGATGTGGTAGCTTTAGGAGATTCCTCCAGGAACACAAGCGACATTGCCCTGCACCTGTAGACTCACACTGCAGAGGAGTGTGAAGTTGTGTCCCCAAGTTGTGTCTCAGCTGAACACCTCCCATCTTTCTGCTGCCTTTAACCTCCCTTTGCCTTTCTTCTCTTCTCTCGTGCCTACAGGCAGTGCCCTCGGCCCTGCTGGGCTGTGCAGAGGAGCTGCTCCTGGGCAGAGCTGTCTCTCTGCAGTGCTGCCCGCTTGCCAGGATTTCCCTGTGTGCCAGAAGCCCGGCCCAGCTGAGCAGCACAGCAAGAGCCAAAGGCAGCCCTTTCTCTGCCCCTCTGGGTTCCCCACAGGTGTCCCTGGCGCTCCAGGGGAACCTGCTGTGGGACAGACTGAAGGAAACAATGATGTTCCCTCTTCTCCCCTCTTCAGTGACACTTCTTTCCAGCAGTGACACTTCTTTCCAGCAGTGACATTTCTCCTCTTAGAAAATTACCAGGGTATGATGATCACCTTTTCTAGTTTCATCATTACACAGGACACCAGGAGGGTGACAGCAAAGGATCTGGTAACTCCCTGGCACAGCGGGGGTTTTCCTGGAGTCACACAGAGAAATGTGTCAGGGCTCTGAGAGGTGTCCAACCCTGAGCTGGACTGATGCACACACGGGGGTGTTCAGAGACACGAGTCCTTCCCTGGCACACACACAGGCAGTTCATTGCAGCAGGGGCAGTGTCTCCCTGGGCTCCTGCTACCACTCCCAGAGCCTGGAGCCACCTCAGCCCTGTAATGCTCCCACCCTGCCCACTCCTACACTTCAGATGAACATTGGGGTTTTCTAGTCACTGGAACTGCCCAGACCAGCCCCTCCCTGGTCCCCCCATCTCCCTGCCCTGCCCCAGCCCAGCAGAGCAGCACAGTCGTTTCTGGTCCTGCAGCAAGAAAGGGAGGCAATAGAGGACAGGGACAGTGACTGCATGTCTGGACTGCTCAGGAGATCATCAGCTCAGGCGGCAGCTCCTGCAACCCCAGGGCCAGACCCGCTTCCCAGTGGCCCAGGCAGCTGCTGCCACGTGGGCACAAGCTCTGCTGCCCAGGAGGGTCCTGTAGTGCAGGGCTTTGCAGATGGACATGTAGCAGTCGTAGGACATGATGGTGAGAAGGGCAAGCTCCGCTGTGATCAAGAAGAAAAGCAAAAAACACCTGTGCAGCTCATCCTGAGTAGGACATGCCCCTGGTGTTCCAGAGGGAATTGGTCATGGCTTTGGGGAGAGTGGTGCAGATGCAGCCCAGGTGTGTGAGGGAGAGGTGGAGCAGGAAGAAGTCCCTGGGGGGTGTGCAGGTGGTGGTGGCAGGCTACGGCGCTGAGGATGAGGCCGTTGCCCAGGAGGGCAGCCAGGGAGATGCCCAGGAAGAAGCAGAAGTGCAAGAGCTGCAACCCGGAGGAGGAAGTGGGGGATGGAGCTGCTGTTGGCCATGAGCTTCCTCCGGGCATCAGGAAATGTCCAAGGAGGAAAAGGCAGTGAAAACTTTGGGACAGGTTTCCTAGATCAAACCCATGAATTCCTCTGAGCATCTACCCTCATCCCAAGTATCTGCAGTCACACATATATAGATTCTGGACTGTAGAAGACAGGCTTAGCATGACTTTAAGATGATTTCTTCTCAATTTTTTGATTTATTTTTCTACTGCCAGGTCTGAGAGGGGCATCGTGGAACCAAAGGAACCCTGAGACATTTCAGAATCCCACATGTGTTGGGTCTGTCTGAGCTGGAGTTCATTTTCTCACTGCAGGCGTCACAGTGCTGTGCTTTGCATTGGGAGCTACAAAGGGGTTAATCGCACCAGTGCTTTGGCAACTGCTGAGCAGGGCTGGTGCAGCATCTGCATTGTCAGCTTCGTCCCCTGAATCGGGGGCAAGATCATGGGAGGCGATACAGACAGGTCAGTTGAGCCAAATGGACCAAAGGGACATTGCAGAATATATGGCGTCAGCTCAGCTACAAGAGCTCAGGAAAGGAACAGGAAAGGGGGAAAATCCATTTTTTTACAATACATGCCTTCTGAGCGGCTTCTCTGTGTGGTGAAGCCCTGCTTCCCATGAAGTGGCCAGGTATCGCTGCTGACAGGAAGTAGAGAGAAAATCTTTTTATTTTCCTCTTCACTTATGCATGCGCAAACTTTGGCTTTTGCTTTAGTAAAGTGCCTGATCTCAAGGTAGAAATAATTTTCCATCTTATTCTGTCTCTTCTGTCTGGCTGGGAAGGGCAGCAATAGAGCAGCTTGGTGGGCACCTGGCATCCAGGTAAGGTCAACCCACTGCAACATTGCAGGGTCTCATGGAACCAAAGGACTGCTGGGAGACTGGGGGAACTCACGGAATCAAGTGGCCGTCGTGGCACTGCCCTGCATCATAGAAGCAAATGTTCCCTGGGAAACTACAGAAACCAGGGACTTAAGGGACATCATTGGGATGTGCGGGACCTCATGGAATTAAACAAACCGTGGGATGTCTTTGGAACTTCATGGAATCAAAGGGATAAAACAAAAGAATTAAACCCCATGACCAGAAACCATTGGATCGAACATTTCTTTAATATGCCAGCTGGGGATTCATGGGGGTACTCTGCCATGCATGAATCAAAGAATCAGTATAAATTTCGGAGTATAAATACAGTGATACCTGAGAGACCCTCCCCTTCACAAGCAGTCCAAAATTCTCTTCTGATTTTAGGGTCAAATAGCCTCTTGGATTTTATTCGTGGAGCAAGACTGCCATCTAGCGTCCATTTCTTCTGGGAGGGGCAGTCATTTTCACAGAGTGGTCTTCTCCCTTAGCAGGCCTCGTAGCATCTCTGATTGATCTATCCGACCCCTAACCCCTAAACTAAATGCTTTAGGACCAGCTAAGACGTGTCTTAGAACTTCCCATTTGCTTAAACAATGTATAATTGACTTTCTTCTTAACAGAACAATCTCTTATTAAACAAGTTTTCTGAGGCCTGTAAGCTAATTTCTTGAAGATGGGATACACTCTCTATTAGTTTCCATGTATCATCTACATTCTCTCTCCTACAACTAATTGTAGTCTTAAAAGAAAAGAAAAGACTGCTACCATGCCAAGAAAGCAAACCCCTTTGTTGATTAGGATTTTTATCTAAGAAAAACTTCTGATTTATGAAGCCATTAAGGATGGAGATCCTCTCTCATTTCAGTGCCATTGTGACAATATGGGGCCTCATGTAACACATGGAACAGAGAACACTGCACATTCCCAAGCAATCATCAAGGGGCCATTGTAACACTCCAGGGTCTCATGGAAGACGGAGGCCCCGCAGAGAGACCTCAAATCAGAGGTTTGGGCAATCCTCAACCAGAGGAAGTTCAACAAGGGGAAGTGCCAGATTCTGTCCCTGTGATGGGGCAACCCCGAATGTCCGGACAGACTGGGAATGATATTCTCCATAACAGCGCTGGAAAATGGCCTCTGGGGTCCTGGTGGATGGCCAGTTGGCCAAGAGTCAGTGGTGCTCTGGCGGGGGCTCACTGCTCGGTCACAGGAGGGTTTTCAGACACACGAGTCCTTCGCTTGCACACAGACACAGACAGTTCATGGCAACAGGGGCAGTATCTCCTGGGGTTCCTGCTGCCACGCCAGGAGCCTGGATGCACCTAAGCCCTTGTGGGGTGCCACCTGCTCTGCCACTATCTGAGATGGCCCACCGCCTGAGAGATGGAAACGCAGAGCTCTGTCCAAGAGAAGCACAGCCCAGAGCTGCACGCATGGGCTTTGCCGGGATTTAGAACCGTAAATGCAATGTGACACCGAGACACTCTTTGTCCCACATAACTTCAAGGTCTCCCCAGGAAGTTGATGGCAATTGTTCTTGCTCAGGGTCATCTCCCCACACCAACAGCAGGTGTGTGCTCAAGACTTGTCTGTGCAATGCAAACAGATACACGCTGTCTAGTTCTTCCGGTCTCTCCAAGAAAGGCAAAAGAATCTCTGTGTGCCGGGTGAGAAGTCAGTGCTGGAAGTTGTGGTTCTATTGTGAGTGCCAAGAGCGGATGGCAGGTCTGTGATGAATGCCCTGAGGAGATGACCTGGGTTTTCCAGTGCACATGGCAATAGATCACACCCTGCTTTGGTGGTCATTTATGTCCTACGGAGGTGACAGAGATGGGAAAGAGAATGAAATTTTTGAATGTGCCTCTGAGTGCCCCTCAACCTGCTGCAAATGTGCAGATTCCAGTACCTCCAGTTCAGGTGTGAGAGGTTGTTCCCTGGTCCTCTGAGCAAGAAGAGTTGGACGAGGGACACAGCAGAACTCGCTTACTGAGACTGCATCTCCATGAATCCCAAAGCAAGTGCGAGGGGTTATGCCACGTCCGAGTTTTCTCAGGGGAAGGTGTTTCTCCCATGCATTGCCTCCCCGTGGCACTGGTGCCACAGCCCCCGACAAAACCACAAGTGGTCTTTGTCCCTAGCAAAAGTGCTCCTGCTGTTAGCAGGGATGTTCCACGGGAAAGGCCAGGAGAGGTTGAGCCCGGAGGGCACTGAGCCCGCAGGGATGTTCTGCCTCTCGTGCCCCTCGACCATTCTCGCAAACCCAGCCCGGCCCCGCCGGTTCTACGGTGCAGAGCACAAACCGTTGCCGCACTGCCGCCGCTGTCGCCTGGTCTCCGCCTCCAACCAGCACCCGAGGAGAGCCCGAGAGGCGCCGGCGTCTGTCCCAGCCCCGGGGCGGATTTGTCGGAGGAGGACAGGGGAGGAGGTGGAGAGGAGGCGACCCGCCAGGAGTAGAGAGTCGGGGCTGGCGGGGGCAGCGTGGCACCGGGAAGCGGATCGGCGGCTGCGGCGCTGTCGGAGAGCGGGGCTGGTCTCGCTGGCCGCGGTTTTGATCTGTGCACAGGGCGGGCGGCCGGAGACCGTAGGGTCCGGGGCAACCCCCTGGGGTGGACGTGCATATTCCTCGAGGTTGCCCTCCTGTCTGGTAGGTTCTTCACAAAGTTCTTCTCCCGAACTATCTTCCCAACCCTCCCTCCCTCTGGTCCATAAAGTATTCCCTGGGAACAATCATCGCTTTTTTCTTTGTCGAGCCGTTATTCTTTCCTTGCTTTACTGTCTGTCCTTCAGTGAATTCATGCAGTCGTCCTTCCGCTTTCCTACTTTTCTTCCTCTCTTCGCTTGGCTTAATCCCGCAGCTTTTCATTCTTCAGTGACTTCACCAATCCACTTCTCTTTTCCGCTCACCTCTCTCCAGCAAATATTAATGGACATTTCAACTACTACACACCTTTATATCCTCTTAAAATTCTTCTCCGTATTGGCTTGACTGCTGCTGTGCCCTTTGTTTTGGGAAAAAACATCCAGTGCAAAAACACTTCCGACGTCTTTTCTTCATCTCCCTGCCAGTGTCTGCAGGTAGAGCCCAGGTGCAGCAGGACCCATTGGTAGAGACCAGCGAGAGCAGTGAAATCACCAAGTGCTCACACGCCAACATACGAAACGGTGATTTTATCAATTCCTACTGGCAGCTCCCGGGTCGGTGCTAAATGGTCCAGAGAGCTGCTAAATGGTCCAGAGAGTTGCGGGCGCCAACGGGGCGGCTGTGGGTGACGGGTGATGGTCTTTCCACCGTCCTCTGGCTCTCCGGGCACCGTCATGGAGACGAGTTGGGTATTAGCGCTTCTATTAAAACAGGGGTTTTAGCCATACAAAGAGAACAGGCTTGAGTACCTGGGTGCCAAGTGACGTAAAAAGCACAGCGCATCGCAAGAGGCACCAGTGCTAGAACACTGAATTTACCCCTGGCCTATCAAATCCTCATCTCACTAAACTTAATAATGCGTCAGATTCTGCTTCCAGGCTGCCTCTGGCACGACCTCCAGTTTTCTCCAGGCTGCCCAAATAGTTAGAGCTCTCTGTTTTCAGGACAAGCATACGTATTTCAGGTGTTCCCTAGTCTTCTGAGCAGGAGAAGTGACACAACTGGGATCTCATCACGGAGACTGTATCTCCATTGGTCCAAAGCGGGTGGGAGATGCCATGCCGTGATTTCTCATGGGCAGGTGCTTCACCCATGCACTGCTTTGGCGTAGAACTGGTGCCACAGCCCAAGTCTAAAACTAAGGTGCTATTTGTCTCCAGCAGAAATGCTCCTGCTGACAGCTCCGCTCCCCACAGACGTCGATCGGTCTCCCGGTGTATCGAAACCCCCGTAAGCCATGGCCCACTGCAAACAGAGAGATTTGAATATGTTGCCAGCCGGGGAAAACTGGAAGTCGTGCCAGAGGCAGCCTGCAGGTTGAAAGGGATCCATTAATAAAGTTAGTGAGATAAGAGTTTGATAGACCTGGAGCAACTTTGGAATGATCTCCTGATTTTCTTTAGAAAAGGAGAAATGTGTGACTGCAGAGAGAGCCAAGATATCTTTTGGTGGCAGCATGTGGAGGAGAGGACAGACGGAGAGGGATAGCGAAGTTGAAGTGGCGAGCAGAGAGAGAGAAGGAGGCCTGAGCTTTCTCTTCTTTCCCTCTTTATTTCTTTAGAGAAGTAAGATCACCTGGAGTGAACACATGAAAGACAGCAAGTACATGATCTGCAGCGATGTTTCTCTTTTCAGTTGTATTCCCCCCACGGGGCCTGAAAAGGCAGTTGACTATTTCCTGGGAGGAAAAAGAATGCATTTATGAAAAGCTGGGATATAGAGAGGAGGTGTACCAGGCAGAAAGTGACGACGCTGTAGCCAAAATTCATGCTGAGACGAACCTGCCTGTTTGCCGAGAGTGTCAGAAATCTCCACCCTGTGCCGAGAAAAGAGAGCTGCCAGAAACGAATCTCTTAGAGGGGGAGCAAAGGAAGCAGGAGGGTCGAGAAATGAACTGTACTTTCAGTACCTCAAATGCTCTCTTTGGGTTTCTCCCTCCCCAAGCAACAACCCGTCTGGTTCCCCCAGTCGATGGCATTCTGAGCATTGCCTCGCTCTGGGGTCTCACTCATGGGCAGAGATTGTCCCCGGTCAGCTCGCAGTGCAGTCCTCCCCTCCCCAGTTGCAATCGCCTGCTCTGCTGCACACCCACTGATGTGCTTTTGGGAGCTCCGGGCTTCTACCCTTCTGCACCTTTCACATCTTCCCGTGCTGTCCTCAGCTCTCTGGGTTACTTGCAGCTCCCTCGGGGAACACGTGTCTCCTCTGCTTCTGTGGCTTTTCCCCTGTCCTTCTTCATCTGCCTGGGAAGAATGCCTCTCTCCCAGCTCCCCGGGAAAGGGAGATGAGCCCTGCTGGGCAGCAACCCGGTGTCTCTAGATTTGCCTTTCCCTTCTGCGAAAACGCAAAGTCTGAGAGGAACGTGGCTCCAGCAGGGCTGCTGGATATCCCAGCTCCAGTGATGGCAAGGAGAGCATATGCCCTAGGGAATGTACTGAGGGATGAGCAGGGAACAGGATGAAGACCCTGACGCACATGCAGGGAGCACATGGGGCAACTACCAGAGTACTGCTTGCGAGTGGTGGGGCTAGGAGAGCCCTGGCCCACCCAGGGCAGTTGAAGGTCTGGGGGTTTGGCACCCATCACACCACAGGAAACAGAGGTCTTCACATGCTTCCCAGGTGGAAGAGCATTATCGATTTCACCCTCCTTATGCCTGTGTGCTCCTGAAAATTTTCTACCATCTTAAGTATCAGAGGAGAGAGAACACATTTAGAGGAAGCTGAGAATTCTGCATTTTTACTGAGAGGCTAATGAAGGATGGTCCTGCAACCATCCTTCCTGAGGCCAGGGCCACATGGCTGGAGGTTTTTCCTTTCTTACTGCTTTGCTTTCCTCTCTCACCACCTCTAACACTTGGTCTGGCTTGGTTGCACCTCGCTCCTTCGCACCGTCTGCCTTCACAGCTTCTTCAGAACACGTCCGAGATGTAGTGTCCAGATCCTTGACGAGTGACACTCCAAATCTTGCGGACCCTTACTCTCTGTCTTTACCACACTCTAGGCAAGGCAAGAACCCCTCCTGCTATCCAAAGAGAAAGATCTTCATGAACCAGAGAATCGCGGCTCCTGCCTGGAGTGGATCAGAGTAACCAGGAGACGATGCCTCAAGAGAAGCTAGGGACACACATGGCAGCTGACTGCAGGATGCCCAGATTTGCGCTGCCCTGTGCTGTATAAATCACTTTGCACTCAGGCATTCTGTCGCAAGCCTGCGCTCTGTGTAGGAATGAAAAGCCATGTTTTTATAGGGGTGCTAATTTGCTCTGCCGTAGAACCAATTAACCGAGTTTTGTTTCTAAGAGAATCCCCTGAAATCTCTGAAGACGACAGTGTCAATGAGTCCGTGTCCGCCAGGGCCCAGGAATACAGAGCCGCGTTCCCATGATGGGGTCCGGAGAGCCAGAGGACGGTGGAAAGACCGTCTCCCGTCACCAACAGCCACCCCGTTGGCACCCGCAGCTCTCTGGACAATTTAGCAGCGCGTACGAGGAGCTCCGGGCTGTGACCCGGGAGCTGCCGGTAGGAATGGATACGGTCTCCGGCCACCAGCCCTGCGCACAGACCAAAACCACGACCAGCGACACCAGCCCCGCTCCCCGACAGCGCCGCAGCCGCCGATCCGCTTCCCGGCGCCTCGCTGCCCCCGCCAGCCTCGACTCTCTGCTCCTGGTGGGCCGCCTCCTCTCCGCCTCCTCCCCTGTCCTCCTCCGACAAATCCGCCCCGGGGCTGGGACAGGTGCCGGCGCCTCTCGGGCTCTCCTCGGGTGCTGGCTGGAGGCAGAGGCCAGGCGACAGCGGCGGCAGCGCGGCGGCGGTCCGTGCTCTGCACCCTAGAACCGGCGGGGCCGGGTTGGGTGGCACGGGTCGTGTTGTTATCGAGGATCTTCAGATTGACAGGCCATGTGCTTCTTACACCGCCATCGTCTCTTCCCTCACATCTCTCTTTTGGCACGTGGAGGCTCCTGAATTGTCCTCCAGGGCAAGCGCTTGAGAGAATGGTCGAGGGGCACGAGAGGCAGAACATCCCTCCGGGTTCAGTGCCCTCCGGGCTCAACCTCTCCTGGCCTTTCCCGTGGAACATCCCTGCTAGCAGCAGGAGCACTTTTGCTAGGGACAAAGACCACTTGTGGTTTTGTCGGGGGCTGTGGCACCAGCGCCACGGGGAGGCAATGCATGGGAGAAACACCTTCCCCTGAGAAAACTCGGACGTGGCATAACCCCTCACACTTGCTTTGGGATTCATGGAGATGCAGTCTCAGTAAGCGAGTTCTGCTGTGTCCCTCGTCCAGCTCTTCTTGCTCAGAGGACCAGGGAACAACCTCTCACACCTGAACTGGAGGTACTGGAATCTGCACATTTGCAGCAGGTTGAGGGGCACTCAGAGGCACATTCAAAAATTTCATTCTCTTTCCCATCTCTGTCACCTCCGTAGGACATAAATGACCACCAAAGCAGGGTGTGATCTATTGCCATGTGCACTGGAAAACCCAGGTCATCTCCTCAGGGCATTCATCACAGACCTGCCATCCGCTCTTGGCACTCACAATAGAACCACAACTTCCAGCACTGGCTTCTCACCCGGCACACAGAGATTCTTTTGCCTTCCTTGGAGAGACCGGAAGAACTAGACAGCGTGTATCTGTTTGCATTGCACAGACAAGTCTTGAGCACACACCTGCTGTTGGTGTGGGGAGATGACCCTGAGCAAGAACAATTGCCATCAACCTCCTGGGGAGACCTTGAAGTTATGTGGGACAAAGAGTGTCTCGGTGTCACATTGCATTTACGGTTCTAAATCCCGGCAAAGCCCATGCGTGCAGCTCTGGGATGTGCTTCTCTTGGACAGAGCTCTGCGTTTCCATCTCTCAGGCGGTGGGTCATCTCAGATAGTGGCAGAGCAGGTGGCACCCCACAAGGGCTTAGGTGCATCCAGGCTCCTGGCGTGGCAGCAGGAACCCCAGGAGATACTGCCCCTGTTACCATGAACTGTCTGTGTCTGTGTGCAAGCGAAGGACTCGTGTGTCTGAAAACCCTCCTGTGACCGAGCAGTGAGCCCCCGCCAGAGCACCACTGACTCTTGGCCAACTGGCCATCCACCAGGACCCCAGAGGCCATTTTCCAGCGCTGCTATGGAGAATATCATTCCCAGTCTGTCCGGACATTCGGGGTTGCCCCATCACAGGGACAGAATCTGGCACTTCCCCTTGTTGAACTTCCTCTGGTTGAGGATTGCCCAAACCTCTGATTTGAGGTCTCTCTGCGGGGCCTCCGTCTTCCATGAGGCCCTGGAGTGTTACAATGGCCCCTTGATTGCTTGGGAATGTGCAGTGTTCTCTGTTCCATGTGTTACATGAGGCCCCATATTGTCACAATGGCACTGAAATGAGAGAGGATCTCCATCCTTAATGGCTTCATAAATTAGAAGTTTTTCTTAGATAAAAATCCTAATCAACAAAGGGGTTTGCTTTCTTGGCATGGTAGCAGTCTTTTCTTTTCTTTTAAGACTACAATTAGTTGTAGGAGAGAGAATGTAGATGATACATGGAAACTAATAGAGAGTGTATCATATGCCCATCTTCAAGAAATTAGCTTACAGGCCTCAGAAAACTTGTTTAATAAGAGATTGTTCTGTTAAGAAGAAAGTCAATTATACATTGTTTAAGCAAATGGGAAGTTCTAAGACACGTCTTAGCTGGTCCTAAAGCATTTAGTTTAGGGGTTAGGGGTCGGATAGATCAATCAGAGATGCTACGAGGCCTGCTAAGGGAGAAGACCACTCTGTGAAAATGACTGCCCCTCGCAGAAGAAATGGACGCTAGATGGCAGTCTTGCTCCACGAATAAAATCCAAGAGGCTATTTGACCCTAAAATCAGAAGAGAATTTTGGACTGCTTGTGAAGGGGAGGGTCTTTCAAGTATCACTGTATTTATACTCTGAAATTTATACTGATTCTTTGATTCATGCATGGCAGAGTACCCCCATGAATCCCCAGTTGGCATATTAAAGAAATGTTCGATCCAATGGTTTCTGGTCATGGGGTTTAATTCTTTTGTTTTATCCCTTTGATTCCATGAAGTTCCAAAGATATCCCATGGTTTGTTTAATTCCATGAGGTCCCGCACATCCCAATGATGTCCCTTAAGTCCCTGGTTTCTGTAGTTTCCCAGGGAACATTTGCTTCTATGATGCAGGGCAGTGCCACGACGGCCACTTGATTCCGTGAGTTCCCCCAGTCTCCCAGCAGTCCTTTGGTTCCATGAGACCCTGCAATGTTGCAGTGGGTTGACCTTACCTGGATGCCAGGTGCCCACCAAGCTGCTCTATTGCTGCCCTTCCCAGCCAGACAGAAGAGACAGAATAAGATGGAAAATTATTTCTACCTTGAGATCAGGCACTTTACTAAAGCAAAAGCCAAAGTTTGCGCATGCATAAGTGAAGAGGAAAATAAAAAGATTTTCTCTCTACTTCCTGTCAGCAGCGATACCTGGCCACTTCATGGGAAGCAGGGCTTCACCACACAGAGAAGCCGCTCAGAAGGCATGTATTGTAAAAAAATGGATTTTCCCCCTTTCCTGTTCCTTTCCTGAGCTCTTGTCGCTGAGCTGACGCCATATATTCTGCAATGTCCCTTTGGTCCATTTGGCTCAACTGACCTGTCTGTATCACCTCCCATGATCTTGCCCCCGATTCAGGGGAGGAAGCTGACAATGCAGATGCTGCACCAGCCCTGCTCAGCAGTTGCCAAAGCACTGGTGCGATTAACCCCTTTGTAGCTCCCAATGCAAAGCACAGCACTGTGACGCCTGCAGTGAGAAAATGAACTCCAGCTCAGACAGACCCAACACATGTGGGATTCTGAAATGTCTCAGGGTTCCTTTGGTTCCACGATGCCCCTCTCAGACCTGGCAGTAGAAAAATAAATCAAAAAATTGAGAAGAAATCATCTTAAAGTCATGCTAAGCCTGTCTTCTACAGTCCAGAATCTATATATGTGTGACTGCAGATACTTGGGATGAGGGTAGATGCTCAGAGGAATTCATGGGTTTGATCTAGGAAACCTGTCCCAAAGTTTTCACTGCCTTTTCCTCCTTGGACATTTCCTGATGCCCGGAGGAAGCTCATGGCCAACAGCAGCTCCATCCCCCACTTCCTCCTCCGGGTTGCAGCTCTTGCACTTCTGCTTCTTCCTGGGCATCTCCCTGGCTGCCCTCCTGGGCAACGGCCTCATCCTCAGCGCCGTAGCCTGCCACCACCACCTGCACACCCCCCAGGGACTTCTTCCTGCTCCACCTCTCCCTCACACTCCCGGGCTGCCTCTGCACCACTCTCCCCAAAGCCATGGCCAATTCCCTCTGGAACACCAGGGGCATGTCCTACTCAGGATGAGCTGCACAGGTGTTTTTTGCTTTTCTTCTTGATCACAGCGGAGCTTGCCCTTCTCACCATCATGTCCTATGACCGCTACGTGGCCATCTGCAAAGTCCTTCACTACAGGACCCTCCTGGGCAGAAGAGCTTGTGCCCACGTGGCAGCAGTTGCCTGGGCCACTGGGAAGCAGGTCTGGCCCTGGGGCTGCAGGAGCTGCCGCCTGAGCTGATGATCTCCTGAGCAGTCCAGACATGCAGTCACTGTCCCTGTCCTCTATTGCCTCCCTTTCTTGCTGCAGGACCAGAAACGACTGTGCTGCTCTGCTGGGCTGGGGCGGGGTAGGGAGATGGGGGGACCAGGGAGGGGCTGGTCCGGGCAGTTCCAGTGACTAGAAAACCCCAATGTTCATCTGAAGTGTAGGAGTGTGCAGGGTGGGAGCATTACGGGGCTGAGGTGGCTCCAGGCTCTGGGAGTGGTAGCAGGAGCCCAGGGAGACACTGCCCCTGCTGCAATGAACTGCCTGTGTGTGTGCCAGGGAAGGACTCGTGTCTCTGAACACCCCCGTGTGTGCATCAGTCCAGCTCAGGGCTGGACACCTCGCAGAGCCCTGACACATTTCTCTGTGTGACTCCAGGAAAACCCCCGCTGTGCCAGGGAGTTACCAGATCCTTTGCTGTCACCCTCCTGGTGTCCTGTGTAATGATGAAACTAGAAAAGGTGATCATCATACCCTGGTAATTTTCTAAGAGGAGAAATGTCACTGCTGGAAAGAAGTGTCACTGCTGGAAAGAAGTGTCACTGAAGAGGGGAGAAGAGGGAACATCATTGTTTCCTTCAGTCTGTTCCACAGCAGGTTCCCCTGGAGCCCCAGGGACACCTGTGGGGAACCCAGAGGGGCAGACAAAGGGTTGCCTTTGGCTCTTGCTGTGCTGCTCAGCTGGGTCGGGCTCCTGGCACACAGGGAAATCCTGGCAAGCGGGCAGCACTGCAGAGAGACAGCTCTGCCCAGGAGTAGCTCCTCTGCACAGCCCAGCAGGGCCGAGGGCACTGCCTGTAGGCACGAGGGAAGAGAAGAAAGGCAAAGGGAGGTTAAAGGCAGCAGAAAGATGGGAGGTGTTCAGCTGAGACACAACTTGGGGACACAACTTCACACTCCTCTGCAGTGTGAGTCTACAGGTGCAGGGCAATGTCGCTTGTGTTCCTGGAGGAATCTCCTAAAGCTACCACATCCCACAGCCTTGCACATCTGTCAGGACTCTCCCAGTTTCTCTGTTGCGCCACAGGAGGATGTTCTCCAGGGCAGGCCTTCCCTGCAGCACCGTCAGAGGGACAGCGCAGGTGGGCTCCTTCTCCCAGGGATGACTGCGGGGTGGGAAGGTGGGGGTGCAGCCAGGGATGCCCGGGGTTGTCCTGCAGAGCAGGGTCCCTGTGCTCCGGGGTTCTTTGTGCCAGGGCACGGACTTTGCTGCCTGCTGGGGTCAGGTCTCATCCTGCCTGGGTAGTTGCCCACCCCTCTGCAGGGAGAAGCTGTCGGTGGGTGGTGAGAACCCCAGCAGGAGCCAGGCAGGTTCTTCCTGCCGTTGGATGAGGTGTGTGTGGTCAGGGCTGTGGGAGGTCAGGGTTGCTCCCAGATCCAGATCACACCAGCACATTTCCAAGAGCGCTGTCAAATGGGAAGGACAAAGTACAATTATTAGGAAGGAATGGAGCTTTTCTGAGTCAGTGTTTTCAATTTCCTACTTCTGAGGAATCTGGGGGTTGAGAAATGGAAAAGGAGCTCCCATGTTGGACAAGTCACTGAGACTCCTGAGCTGTAACTTGGAATGCACAAGTGCTTCTGTAAGCAACTTCCTAAAGTGCTTTCGGCCTCTGCTCTGCTTTTGACAGAAGCAGCATCACTTCTGCTGGACCCATCTGTTTTTTCTTTATCTGCCCTTTTCCACCTGCAAAAAGAAAAGTTGCCCAGTCAGTGCGCTGCAAACAGGCAGGTTTCTCTCAGGTCACAGTGAGTGCACAGACATTCGGATGGAGTGGTGACAGGGAAGTCATGAATGGATTTCTGATGTTGAGTCTACTGTTTTGAAATCAGAAAATGTGGTGTTGAAGTCATCGTTAGCCTTTGAGAGGGAAACAGGAGAAAAATCGGATAAATTTGTTGCTAAAAATGAGCTGCTTCAAACTGAGGTTGACCACCTTCAAAGTCTTGTTAAAATTTGGATGATTATGAAACAGTCAACTCACGGATTACCCCCATCAATACTAGACGATACCCGCAGTATAAAGGCATAAAGCCCTCCCAGCCCCTCCAGGAACCCTCAAATCCCATCCCGGTCCCACAGGACACTCCCAACTTCCCCTTAAACCCTCCGAGGCCCCCAGACTGCCTCCCAGACCCACAAAAACCCACAAGATGCCCCCAAACCCCTCCCAGTTACCTCCAGCCCTCCCAGGGCCTTTCAAACCCTCTCCTAGTTGCCCCCTTCCCCTTGAGTATGCCCCCAAACTCTCTCCCAGTTCCTTCCCACATCCCCGACGATTCCCCAAAACCCCTCACAGCTGCCCCAATCTCCCCAACCTCCCTCCCAAACCCCCAAACTCCCCCAAACACCTTCCCACTTACCCCCACGACATCCAACCCCTTCTCAGCCTCCCCATTCCTTCCCAAAGCCCCTCCCAGTTGCCGGCCCGTCCCCCAGGCTCGGGTGAGGAGGTGCCCCAGGCTGACGGGCCCGCCCAGGCAGGGGCGGTTCCAGCAGCCTGTCAGGAGCCACCCCTGCCCCAAAAGCTCCCGCCCGCCCTGGAGCCGCCTCAGCTGCCCCTGCAGGGGAGAAATCCAGGCCGGAGCAGAGCAGGGGGCAGGGCCGGGCTGGGACCTCGATGGACGGGGGCACTGGGAGAGCAGGGGAGAGACCGGGATGGGCTGAGGGGGCACTGAGGGAGAGGGGAGACACTGGGATGGGCTGAAGGGGCACTGGGAGGGAGAGGGGAAAGTTTTTTGCCCCTTTCCTGGGCACTTGAACACCCTCTGCACCCCCGTTCCCGGTCGTGCCGGCTGTCCTTCCCCCCCAAGCCATGAACAGGTTTTGGGGCTCCCTCGTGGGTCGCAGCCAATAGAATGGCTCTGCTGGAATGACGTCATTGCCAAATTCTGCTGGGCCCCTGTCCTTGTGCCGGTGAGTCACCCAATAGAACGTCGAAACTTCCGCGGGGGCTGCCGGGAGCGGGGCGGTGATGGCGGGGGAGGGGAGGATCGGGATTGAACCCGATTGGTCCCGATCGATCCCGGCCCCAGGGTCTCCCCCCGCCGCGCTGTTTTTCACGTGCGGCCCCAACGAGGCCATGGTGGTGTGGGGTGAGTTCAGGGGGTCCGGGGGCTCCTGGTGACCCCTCCGAATCTCCCCCAAGACTCTCGGGAACTGCCCAGATCCCCCCAAGAATCCTGGGGACCCTCCGCCTTTCCCCCTCCTCCCCCAAATCTCCTGTGCATCCCCTTAACCCTTGAAAATCTCCTGGGACCACCTCAGACCCCCAGACTCCCTCCTGGGGACCCCCAAACACTCTTCAGGACTCCGGGGCCCCTCCCGACCCTTGGGCAGGGCCCGGTGCTGCTGCTGGGGCAGGGGGTGAGGCCTTGCCGCCTGCCAGCTGCCTGGGCCCCTGTCCTTGCTGCGCCACATCCCCGAGGCTCCATCCCCACTCCCCCAGCGCCAGCTCGCTCCTTCCCAGCCCCAACCAAGCCCTTCTCTGTGTCCTCCTGCAGGCCATGGCTTTCACAACATTCCTTTAGGTGCTTGTGCAAAGCATCATCCAGTCCCTGCAGGTGGTCGGGGAGGGGCTGCACAAGACTCAGTGAGCTTGGAGGTCTTTTCCAAGCTGAAGGACTCTTGGATTCTGTGATTGTGTGCTGGATTCAGCTGGGTCCGTGTTAGCAGCATTAGTTTGCTCCCAAAGTTTCCTCGCTGTCAGCTCTTGTGGCCTAAGGCTTGAGCTCCTTTAACTCCTTGTGCTGAGCTACTGATGGGAAACGAGAGGCCTCTGCGAGCAGATTCCTGGTGTTCCCTGTAGAACAGTGAGGGAGAAGGTGTAGTCAAGTGGGAAGAGGAGTACTGTTTGTGTGTGGCCTCCTATGTGGCCTTGGCGCCTTTGAGGGGCTTGAAGGAGAAAAGAGCTTTGTTGTAGTGAGAAGTGAAATAGTGTGTTGGCTGTTCTCTCTGCAGGGAGAAGCTGTCGGTGGGGGAGGGGTCACAGAGTGGGGGAGAGGCCGTAAAGTGGGGGAGGGGCCACCGAGTGGGAGAGGGGTCACAGAATGGGGGAGGGGTCACAGAGTGGGGGAGGAGCCACAGAGTGGGGGAGGGGCCATAAAGTGGATGAGGGGCCATAGAGTGGGGGAGGGGCCAGAGAGTGGGGGAGGGGCCATGAAGTGGGAGAGGGGTCACAGAGTGGGGTAGGGGCTACAGAATGGGGTAGGGGCCACAGAATGGGGAAGGGGCCATAAAGTGTGGGAGCGGCCACGGGGTGGGGGAGGGGTCACAGCCTGGACTCGGGGGGTCAGGGCAGTGACCTCGGGGAGGGGGAGGGGTCAGGGCATGGGGTAGGGGTCTCACCTGATCCCGGGGCTATCGGGGCCATGGTGGGGTCGAACCTGGTGGGGACACCCAAGTTTTTCCCAAATTTCCCCTCATTTTTCCCAGTTTTTCATCCATTTCTCCCAAATTTCCCACTCTTTCCCCAATTTTCCCCCCATTTCCCCCATTTTTCCCAAATTTCCCCATTTTTCTCAATTTTTCCCCATTTCTTTTCCAAATTCCTTCCATTGTTCCCAAATTTCCCCCATTTTTTCCCATTTTCCCCAAATTTCCCCCCATTTTTCCCAACTTTCCCCAATTTTTCATCCAATTTTACCCAAATTCCCCCATTTTTTTCTCAATTCACCCCATTTTTCCCAAATTTCCCCATTTTCCCCAAATTCCGCCATTTTTCCCCAATTTTTTCCTAAATTTCCCCTAATTTTTCCCAATTATCCCCCATTTTTCCTGATTTTTCACCCGTTTTCCCCAAATTTCTTACTTTTTTCCCAGTTTTCCCTCCATTTCCCCTCAAAATCCCCCATTTCCCCAAATTTCTGACTTTTTCCCCAAAATTTCCCCCGTTTTTCCACATTTTCCCAGATTTTCCCCCAGTTTTCCTCCATTTCCCCCCATTTTTCCCCATTTTTATCAATTTTCCCCAAATTTCCCACTTTTTTCTCAAATTTTCCCCCATTTTTCCCAATTTTTCATTCGTGTTCACCAAATTTCCCACTTTTTTCCCCAATTTTTCCCCATTTTCCCCCAAATTCCTGGTTTTTTCCCCCCATTTTTTCCCACTGGGGAAATTTGGGAAATTTGGAAAACTGGGGACCCAAAAATCCAAGAAAATGTGGGGAAATGGGGGAAAAATGTGGGGGAAATCTGGAGAAAAATCTGTGAAAATGTGGGAAGAATGGGGGGAAAATCAGGAAAATGGTGAAAAATGTGGGAAAATGTGGGAAAACGGGGAAATTGCAGAAAATTCTGGGAAAAATGTGAGAAAAATCCGGGGAAATGGGGAAAAATGGGGGAAAATGTGGGAAATTCTAGGGAAAATGGGGAAAAATCTGGGAAAATATGGAAAAATGAGGAAAAAAACCTGGGAAAATGGGGAAAAATGTGTGAAAATCTGGGAAAATGTGGGAAAAATGGGGGGAAAATCTGGGAAAATGGGGGGAAATGGAGAAAAAATCCGGGAAAATGGGGAAAAAATTGGGAAAAAACTGGGAAAATGGGGAAAAATTGGGAAAAAACCTGGGAAATTCTGGGGAAAATGGGAGAAAATCTGGGAAAAATGTGGAAAAAATGGGGGGGAAAGGGGAAAAAATGGGAAAAATCTGGGAAAATAGGGAAAAAATGGGGGGAAAATGGGGAATATTCTGGGAAAATCTGGAAATATGGGGAAAAAAATGTGAGAAAAATGGGGAAAAATCTGGGAAAAATGGGGGAAAATGAGGAAAAATCTGGGAAAATGTGGAAAAAATGTGGGAAAAATCATGGAAACTGGGGGGAAATTGGGAAAAAATCCAGGGAAATGTGGGAAAAAAAGGGGGGAAATCTGGGAAAATGGGGAAAATAATTGGGAAAAAATCTGGGAAAAAATGGGCAAAATGAGGAAAAATCTGGGGAAATAGGGAGAAAATCTGGGAAAATATGGGAAAAAATTTGGGAAAATGTGGGAAAATGGGGAAAAATCCGAGAAAATGGGGGCAAAATGGGGAAAAATCTGGGGAAAATGGGGAAAAATCTGGGAAAATGTGAAAAAATTGGGAAAAACTGTGGGAAAATGGGGGAAATGAGGAGAAATCTGTAAAAATGGGGGAAAATGAGGAAAAATGTGTGAAAATGGGAAAAAATTTGAAAAAAATCCGGCAAAATGGGGAAAATCGGGAAAAATCATGAAAAATGGGGGGAAATGTGGGAAAATGTGGGAAAATCTGGAAGAAAATCTGGAGAAAAATCTGAGAAAATGTGAGAAAAATCTGGGAAAATGTGGGAAATTCTGGGAAAAGTGGAGGAAAAATCTGGGAAAAATCCGGGAAAATGGGGAAAAAATAGGGAAAAATCTGGGAAAATGTGGGAGAAATCTGGGAAAATGGCGACAAACTGGGGGGGAAATGCTGGAAATTCTGGGGAAAATGGGGGAAAATGGAGAAAAATGGGAAAAAATCCCAGAAAATGGGGAAAAATGGGGAAAGATTTAAAAAAATGGGAAAAAATCTTGGGAAAATCTGGGAAAAATGAGGAAAAATCTGGGAAGATGTGGAAAAAATGGGAGAAAATCCAGGAAATGGGGAAAAATGGGGAAAGATAAAAAAAATTTTGGAAAAATGGGGAAAATATGGGAAATTCTGGGAAAAATCCAGGAAAATGGGGGAAGAAATCTGGGCAAATCTGGGAAAATGTGAGAAAAAATGGGGGAAAATGTGGAAAAAATGGGAAAAAAAATCTGGGAAAATCTGGAGAAAAATGTGTGAAAATCTGGGAAAATGTGGGAAAAATGTGGAAAAAATGGGGAAAAATCTGGGAAAATGGGGGAAAATGGGAAAAATCTGGAAAATGGGGGGGAAATGGGGAAAAATTCAGGAAAATGTGGAAAAATGGGGGAAAAATCTGGGAAAAATGGGGAAAATGGGGGGAAATGTGGAAAAATGGGGGAAAATGTGGAAAAACTGGGTTAAACTGGGAGGAACTGGGAGAAACTGGGCCAGAGGGAAAGGGATGTTGCCATGGAAATGTGAGCCCGCCCCTCCCCCACCCGGCCCAGGGCCCACGGCGGGGGGGGGAACTGGGTTAAACTGGGACATACTGGGAGCACTGGGGGGGACACTGGGAGTTACTGGGAGCTACTGGAAGCTACTGGGGAGGTCACTGGGGTTACTGGGATGGACACTGGAGTTACTGGGAGCTACTGGGGGGGTCACTGGGGTTACTGGGATGGACACTGTGGTTACTGGGAGCTACTGGGGGGGTCTCTGGGGTTACTGGGAGTTACTGGGAGCTACTGGGGGGCTTACTGGGAGTTACTGGGAGCTACTGGGGTGGACACTGGGGTTACTGGGAGTTACTGGGATGGACACTAGGATTACTGGGAGTTACTGGGAGCTACTGGGATAGACACTGGGGTTACTGGGGGGGTCGCTGGAGATACCGGAGGCATTACTGGGGTTACTGTGAGCTACTGGGAGCCACTGGGAGCGGCCCATCCCCCTCCCTCCCCAAGGTCACCCCAAGGGCACGGAGGGGGGGGAGGGGGGGAAGCCCTGCCCCCTCCCAGTCCCTCCCAGTCCCTCCCAGTTCCCTCCCAGTCCCTCCCAGTACCTGAACTGGTCACACTGGGAGCGGCTCCAGGTCCCCCCTCCAGTTTGGGCCCCCGGGGCTATTTTTGGGACCCGGTGACATCACTGGGGGGGAGGGGCCTCGAGGGGGCGGCCCCTCCCCTCTCCCTTCCCAGTACAGACCAGTAAGGGACCAGTAACGGCCCCAGTGGGGGGGGGAGGGGAAGGAGGGAACACTGAGGGTGGGGATGGAGCAGGATGGTCCTTGAGCGTGGGGGAAGGGCAGGAGGTTCCCTGAGGGTGGGGGAAGGGCAGGACCGTCCCTGAGGGTGGGGGAGGGGTAGGCGGGTCCCTGAGGGTGGGGGAGGGGCAGGAGGGACCCCGAGGTGGGGGGAGGGGCAGGAGGGTCCTGAGGATTGGGGAGGGGCAGGGAGGGACCCCGAAAGTGAAGGAGGGACCCTGAGGGTCCCTGAGGGTGGGGGAAGGGTAGGAAGTTCCCCGAGGGTGGGGGAGGGGCAGGAGAGTCTCTGAGGTTGGGGGAGGGATCCTGAGGGCCCCTGAAGGTGGGGGAGGGGCAGAGAGGGCTCCTGAGAGTGGGGGAGGGGTAGCAGGTTCACTGGGGGGAGGGGAAGGAAGGGACCCTGAGGGTGGGGGAGGGACAGGAGGGACCCTGAGGGTTGGGGAGGTGCAGGAAGGGGGGGGAGGGGCTTTGGGGGGGCCCTTAAAGGTGGGGGGAGGGGCTGAAAGTGGGTCCATCATTGGGAGGGGACACGCCCACCCAAAACCCAGTAAGTCCCAGTTGAGCTCCCAGTTCAGGGAGGGGGAGAGGATGCAAAAGACACGCCCACTTGCAGAGGCTATGGCCACCTTGGGATGGGACACGCCCACCAGGGAGAGACCACGCCCACCTAAAGAAGGGACACGCCCACCCCCAAAACACTAAGTCCCAGCTGAGTTCTGCCTTAACTGGTCCTTACTGGTCCCACCACCCCATTCCGCGTTCCAGTGACCCGTACTGGTCCATACTGGCTTATACTGGTCTATCCTGGTTTATACTGGTCTGTACTGGTCTGACCTTGATGGAGATGCTGAAGTGCCCCAACCCCCTTAACTGGTCCTTACTGGTCCCACCGCCCCATTCCCCGTTCCAGTCACCTGTACTGGTCCATACTGGTTTATACCGGTTTATACTGGCTCATACTGGTCTATACGGGTCTATACTGCTTTATACTGACCTGACCTTGATGGAGATGCTGAAGTGCCCCCAACCCCCTTAACTGGTTCTTACTGGTCCCACCACCCCATTCCCCGTTCCAGGGACCCGTACTGGTTTATACTGGTTTATACTGCTCTACCCTGGTTTATACTGGTCTGTACTGGTCTGACCTTGATGGAGATGCTGAAGTGCCCCCAACCCCCTTAACTGGTCCTTACTGGTCCCACCACCCTGCTCGCTGTTCTAGTGACCTGTACTGGTCCATACTGGTCCGTACTGGTTTTTTACTGGTTTTTTACTGGTCTATACTGGTCTATACTGGTCTATACTGGTCTGTACTGGTCTGTACTGGTCTATACTGGTCTATAATGGTCTGACCTTGATGGAGATGCTGAAGTGCCCCCAAGCGCCTTAACTGGTCCTTATCGGTCCCACTGCCCCATTCCCCATTCCAGTGACCCATATTGGTCTATACTGGTCCATACTGGTTTATACTGGTCTATACCGATCTATACTGGTCTATGCTGCTCTGTACTGGTCTGACCTTGATGGAGATGCTGAAGTGCCCCCAACCCCCTTAACTGGTCCTTACTGGTCCCACCACCCTGCTCCCCATTCCATTGACCCATACTGGGTCGTGGTGGCAAGAACCCCAGCAGGAGCCAGGTGGGGTCTTCCTGCCATTGGATGAGTGCTCTGGGAGGTCAGGGCTGCTCACAGATCCAGATCACAGCAGCACATTTCCAAGAGCACTGTCAAATGGGAAGGACAAAGCACAATTATTAGGAAGGAATGGAGCTTTTCTCAGTCAGTGTTTCCAGTTTCCTGCTCCTGAGGAATCTGGGGGTTGAGAAATGGAAAAGAAACTCTCATGTTGGACAAGTCACTGAGACTCCTGAGCTGTAACTTGGAATGCACAAGTGCTTCTGTAAGCAACTTCCTAAAGTGCTTTCAGTCTCTGCTCTGCTTTTGACAGAATCAGCATCACTTCTGCTGGACCCATCTGTTTTTTCTTTATCTGCCCTTTTCCACCTGCCTGAGGTTTCTCTCAGGTCAAAGTGAGAGCACAGACATTTGGATGGAGTGCTGACAGGGAAGTCATGAATGGATTTCTGATGTTGAATCTACTGTTTTGAAATCAGAAAATGTGGTGCTGAAGTCATCGTTAGCCTTTGAGAGGGAAACAGGAGAAAAATCGGATAAACTTGTTGCTAAAAATGAGCTGCTTCAAACTGAGGTTGACCACCTTCAAAGTCTTGTTGCGCCAGAGTGCAGAGAGAAAACTGTTGCTAAAAAAACAGGCTCCTGGTTTGGTCAGGCAACTTCATAAACCAGTGTCTTACCCTGGCATTGAGACTTGGGAAACCACAGAGAACCCTGATTCTAAGTCTCAGGAGAGAAAGAAACAAGGAGAATTTGAAGTTCAACTGATGTTTCTAGAGTCTCCCAGCTTTCCTCACATTAATGAAAATAGACTGAGTGATCCCTGTGATAATGAACAAAGGGAAGATTATTCTTTACCTCCCTCAATTTCCTTTGTGCCTGATACTGAATCCACTAAAAAACCTTGGACTCAAAAAGAGAACCCGACCCAGAAAACAACTCAATTCATTCTGATTCAAGTGGTTTAAGAGCAGAAGCATTATGGCGATAAACCTGGACAAATTAAAAGCCAACCAGTGAAATCCTATCAATATATCACATACCTTGGGATTCCACTTTGTTCTCATCAACAGTTAATACAATTTCCAATGGATATGGGGACAAAATGTTCGCAGCAAAATGCCAAAGATGGGATTAAAACCCAGACAAAAAAGAATTAAAATCACTGGAGAAAAAGAAGAAACCAGTCTTCAACCAAGAGCTTCACCCTGTTACTGTTTTGTTGATATTACCTTTTTGCTTTTTATTCTAATAATCATATTGTATGTTAAAATTTGGATGATTATGAAACAGTCAGCTCACTGATTACCCCCATCAATACTAGACGATGCCCGCAGTATACACCCGTCCCAGCCCCTCCAGGAGCCCTCAAATCCCATCCTGGTCCCACAGGACACTCCCAACTTCCCCTCAAACACTCTGAGGCCCCCAGATTGACTCCCAGATCCAGAAAACTCTTGCTGCCTGCCCATGGAGTGCCCAGTGTGGCCCACCAACTGCACCACAAAGCCAAAGCTTCCAGGCTTTCTTTCCTGGGAATTAGGGCTGTTCTTTCCTATTTTCAGCCATGCCTCCCAACTGATAGCCCAACTCCCAAACTGCTAGCATGCCTGTTGATACAGAATTGTTAAAATAAACCTTGCCAGTATATGTTTTCAGACACCGATTATTTAGTGTCGTTTCACTTTAATCCACCCCAAGGGAATTATTAATAAAAACCTGAGTTACCCCCTCTCCCCTTTTCCTGGGGCGGGTTGTAACACCAATCAGCACTGACTCCGCCCAGTAGGCATAGCAAAGGAAGTTTCCTTTTGGTTTAGGGTTTAGTGTTAGGGTTAGGGTTAGCGTTAGGGTTTAGGGTTAGGGTTAGGGTTAGGGTTAGGTTTTGAGTTAGGGTTAGGGTTAGAAAGGGTTAGGGTTAGGGTTAGGAAATTTAGGGTTAGAGTTATCAAAAGTTAGGGTTAGGGTTAGGTTTAGGGTTAGCAAAAGACAGGGTTACTGTTAGGGTTAGGGTTAGGGTTAGGGTTAGGGGTATAGGTAAGGGTTAGGGTTAGGAAGAATTTGTCTCAGTGCGTGATCTAACAATCGCGGTTTTAGCCCATTCCGGACACGCAGCGGTGCCCAATAAGCCCCTCTCAGGCTATAAGCCCGATTCACTGCCCACCGCTGTCAGAATCTTTTGCTTTTTCTCTTGGGTCTCTGCTTTTGCTGTTGCTGTTCAGTTGCGTGTCTGGCAGAATACCCACCGCCGTCCGGTATGTACTCTGTTTCTATAGAGCACTGTCCCCTAACCCCAACATTAAAAGAGAGACTGGAAGCTATGCGCAAACCCTGTTCCCTAACCCTAACCCTAACCAAGAGACTGCAAGCTATGCGCAAACCTTTTTCCCTAACCCTAACCTTAAAAGTGAGAAAGCAAGCTATGCGCAAACCCTTTTCCCTAACCCTAACCCTAAAAACGAGACTGCAAGTTATGCGCAAACCCTCTTCCCTAACCCGAACCTTAAAAAAGAGACTGCAAGCTATGCGCAAACCCTGTTACCTAACCCTAACCTTAAAAAAGAGACTGCAAGCTATACGCAAACCCTTTTCTCTGAACCTAACCATAAAAAAGAGACTGCAAGCTATGCGCAAACCCGATTCCCTGACCCTAATCCTAAAAAAGCAAATGCAAACCATGTGCAAACCCTGTTCCCTAACCTTAACCTTAAAAAAGAGACTGCAAGCTCTGCACAAAACCAGTTCCCTAACCCTAACTTTAAAAAAGAGACTGCAAGCTACTAGGGTTAGGATTAGGGTTAGGGTAAGGGTTAGGGTTGGGGTTAGGGTTTAGGGTTAGGGTTAGGGTTAGGGTTAGGGTAAGGGTTAGGGGTTAGGTTTGGGGTTAGGGTAAGGGTTAGTCAGAATCTGTCTCAATGCGCGATCTAACCATCGTGGGTTTACCCCATTCCAGGAACGCAGTGGTGCCCAGTAAACCCCTCTCGGGCTATAAGCCCAATTCAGTGCCCACCGCTGTCAGAATCTTTTGCTTTTTCTCTTGGGTCTCTGCTTTTGCTGTTGCTGTTCTGTTGCGTGTCTGGCAGAATACCCACCGCCATCCGGTATGTACTCTGCTTCTATAGAGCACTGGTCCCGCCCACTGGTTGGAGTCAAGAGGTGGAGTCCGTGTTGATTGTTCTGCGTCACTGGCTCCGCCTCCTGGGCGGAGTCAGTGCTGATTGGTGTTACAACCCGCCCCAGGAAAAGGGGAGAGGGGGTGACTCAGGTTTTTATTAATAATTCCCTTGGGGTGTGTAAGGGGGATATTTTTGAATTAGATGATCAATGGAGCATAGAGGCATGAGAACGAAGTCATATTAGGATGTGAAACCAGCTAGAGTATGGTACAATGTAACTTCATGGCACAAGCTAATTGTAAGGTCCATTGTGCTTTTCAGCAAGTCAGCCTGATATCCCCTATTATCAGAGCTGAGTTTTTCCTTGGTTTTGCTACATATTGCAAGGTAGATACATCTACCCTTGAAACACAATGGTAGAGGTCATCCATAGGGGTGAGAAAGATGATGATGGGAGGAAGATTATGTGGGCAGGGGTCACTCGCCCCTTGCCCCACAAGTAGGGCATGCGCAGACTGTTGCCATGAGGTAATGATCAGGCGGTGTTTGGCTGCCACTCAGGCATCACCTTATACTGCGTACTGGCCCTACGTAGTGTAATGTGGAACTGATAAAAATGGGGTGTCAGAGCTGCTGAGTTGAGCGATACTCATCCTACCACCGAGACTGTGTTGCTCCGCGGGGACGCCTGCTAAGCATGGGTACCGACCAGCTGCTGCAGATCCTGACAGTCCTGGCCTGTCTGTGTGGGTAAGCACAGTTTATTGATAGGAAGCAACTGAGAGAACAAACTTTTTTAATATCCTTTTAGTGTTCCTTTAATTCTCCTTTTATGTTTATAGTATTTTTCCTTTAGTTTCCCTTTTTACTAACCAATATCGTGTTATCCATAATATTGTGTTAAGATCCTTTTTTGGTATCCCTTTTTCACTAGTTAATACTGTATTAAATGCTGTTCGTAGTATTTGTTTTAATGCCACCCGATAAGATAGTTATTTTGTATCCTTTTTTCCTTTTTTAGTTTTTAATTCCTCTTGTTAAGTTTATTACTATTATTATTATTCTCACTGTAATAAAAGATATTTTGTGTGCTTGAGTATTTTTGGCACTTGTCTTTATTCCGGACATGTATCCGAACGTACTGCTACATAAATTGGCGTAGTCGGCAGGATACATGGAGGAATAAGCAGTGCCCCAGGGAATTCGTTGGTGGAGTGCTCAGCTGACGTGTCCCTGTGTATTGGTGGGAGATCTTCAGGTGGAGTGCACAGCCTGGAGAGCCGCGTCCCCGTGTGTGTTGTGTTAAGGGGGAGATTCTCAGGTGGGGAGCATAGCCTGGGAAGCCGCGTCCCTGTGTGTGTGGTGAACTCTGTGTGGGTGCCGTGAGTGCCAGTGTCTGGGTTCATATCTTCTGCTAGTTTTACTTTGTTTTGAACTGGTTTTTGTTGTTCTTGTTGATTAAGTTACTATATGGGTGGCAGTGTTTGTGTTTTATATGCTTTGTTTTTTGCATATGGGAGGTAGTTCTGAGCAATTAATTGTGAGTATACCACACTTCTTGAGACCTAGAATTAAGATTTGTCCTTTTTTGCAACTGTTGTTTATATGTATGACTTCGTTGTATTAATTGTAATAAGTATATCTTGGGACCTAGAGGCAGCCAGGAGATAAGGCTAGATCGGACTTTAAATTTTTTATTGTATTCGGTGTGGAGCGAATCAAAGCCTAGAAGATACCCAGTGGATTAAGTTTTATTGTTGTTTCACTCATAGATATGTCTTTCTGAGGATTTATTCAGAGTTATTGTAGAGTGTGTATTTTGTGGTTGGTATATAAAGATTTTAGATTTGATGTGTATGTGTAGTTAGGCTTGTTTGTGATGTAAGAGCCATAGTTTGTGGATTAGTGTGTCTCATTGTGTTTAGCTTAAAAATTGAGAATCTTTTGTCATTGTTCTGTTAGTGAGAACATTAGTAGATTAAGATGAAAAAGTGGTTAGGAGGGTCAGCCGCAGGCGGCAATGAACCTAAGAAAGCTCCTCCCCGTGAATTAATAGAATTGGGGCAGGAGCCATAGATTACTTTGTAGAATAAGTGGGAAGCATGTACAAAGATTCCTCTTGAGTATTGGGGGCAGCAGACCCCAATGGAGGTATTGCAATACTGGGAGCAGTTTACCCCTACTACTAAATCAAGCAGTCATCTGGAACAGGCTGGACGAATGGGGGGTGCACTGCTTACTGCATACAAGTTAACTGTGGAAAAATGCAAAAAACTGCAGGAGCAGCTGAATGCTCTAAGAGCCACTCAGCTGGTACAACGCCAGACTTGACCTTCAGGCCTAAAAGAACAGGGTAGAAGATAAATGTGTTACTTTAGCTGAGAAATATGCTGTGAGAACTGTTCGGCACAGACAAAGGAAAATAGACCCAAGTGATCAGGGACCAGGGGTGCGAGCTATAATCACTTCCCCTGATTGAGATCCAGAGAAGTGGGATAGTAACATATAGAGTAGTAGTGATGATTCTGATGAGGACGATTTTATAGAAAATTCAGAGAAGTTATCAACATCAGATGAGTTGGCACACAGAGCAAGGGGCTGACTCTGTGATAATAGACGATGTTGATGCCACGAAGTTTTTAGGGTTAACTAATGATGTATATGTACAAAATGCCCTTCGGCGTTTAAGACGAACACCAGGAGTTGATAGAACTTTGGTTTCAGTTATTGCTGAAGGTCTCAGTGACCGTTTTACTAATGATGGATCATGGCAGAATGGAAGTTCATCCTGGGTAACTCTGCATCAAGCAATCAAAATATTTAAGGGGGAAGGGATGAAAGTAGCTATTGAGCTGCAGAGCCCTGAACTTTACATGCAACAGCCTTTAATTCCAGTAATGCGAAACAAATTGTTAGAAGGCTGTCCTGTACCCTGGAAACCATACATTCATTATTCCACTGTTAGTGTCTAACTCGGGGGCACCCATAGAAGAGATCATAGAGAGGTTGCAGCAACTTGGTGACCTTCCAGGCCTCCCACCCACAGAACAAAACCTTAAATTATACTGTTGTGACGAGGAGGGGTAATATGACACCTCAAGTAGATATTAAGTTGTTAGTATTTGGAAGGGGGGAGTTGTTTGTGTTTTGTCTCCCACAGGACCCTGCTGGCTTCCAGCATGTTTGATGAAACCTTATCATGAGCGGCAAGAATTCTGGACAGAGATCAGTGAATGCTGAACAGCACAAGACCAACCCGAATATCACATGGAAGAAAAACATATCCTAAATATAATTAATTGTGTCTACTAACTTTTGCTAACTGGTGTAATGACTCAGTTATCGTGTACCTGTCTCTTGTGTGTCTTGTCCACACCTGATGTTGTGATTTATGTAATGAACAATGTCCTGGCCAGAGGCTGGGAGGCTATAGCTACCAAAGCCATGATTACTCCTGCATTAGCCTATTCAGTGCAGGTCATGTATCTTGAATAACAAGATGGATTGGTTATTCTTTTCTGCATAGCAAGTCTCGTGTCCCAATAGATCCCTGGATCTACTGCTCCAGAGATAAGAAGGTTTATATTTCTTAGATGAGTTGCACCAACAATCTGTATGCTTCGTTTTGTATTACTGGTAAGCAACAATCAGAATTGGAATCTTATTCCTGAACAGTGTGCTGCCAAGTTGTTCTGGCAGCAGTGTTAAAGGTAAAGGCTAAAGCTAAGCCCTGGCTTCAAGAAGTGAAGGACATATGTGATGCCGTGTGCAGAGGGACTGCAATTGTACTTGGTTTTGTCTCCTGGGATGGGGCAGACGTGCCATTAAGGGGGGAAAGAAGACAACAGAAAACTATAAAACTTGTAACATCCTGAAGCCTAATGGTCATCACTGTATAGAATGATCTGTTTCTGTGCTATTCATGCCACACCAGTGATGTTTGTGAAGATCAGGCAGAACGGTGTGGTTTGGGAATTCTAAATCAGACACTGATTGTTTTGCAGTGCTCATATTTGTATGTGTTTCATCCCGGTAGTGTTACAGCAAGTGGCAAGAATTATTTGGAATCAACAAATGACAGAAACCTTTTGGCTTACGAGTCTATACAAGAATATATGTGATTGTGAAATAACCATGTGTGAGGTGCTGGGCCTCGCAGAAGAAAAGCTTATGTTGAAAAGCTGGTTGGTAAGACTGCAAATGAAGGACTGATGTTTGTGGACCTCCCTATGGGCTCTGGCTCGCATCATGTTTACAATTTTCTTATGATGAACTGGTAATATTCTAGTTAAGTACAGAAATGATTTCACACTCAATGGTATAGTTAATGTGAAGATGGATAAAATTCTTTTATAGCATGGAGGCAAGAGATAACCTGTACTATCACTCCATGAGGTGAAGGGGGATTGACTGCAGTCAGGGGTAAACTGGGGCAGGACGGTTTGCTCCCGATGAGGCCTGGAATCTGAAAAGAGAGTGCAAGCTTTCTGTGGGAGCGGTTGGTGAGACCAGGATGTTGTCTGGTGTTGCATCAAATTCCAGATATACATTGCCTATGATGGCTCCTAACAGGCCTATAAATGTGTGACTGGCAGTCAACCACTTCATACTATAAAAGATGAATCCAGACTATAAAATTCTGAAATGAGAAGTTCTGTTGTACTAGACTTTATATTTTACAGAAATTCCTGAGATTCATTGCGTTGTCCGAGCCCATACGATTGGACACACCTGTTCACCTGTCCAAACTTAAAAACTAAGTCTGCCAACCAGGAAAAGATTATCTCAAGTACTGTTGACTCCAAGTAAATGACCACTGTAATCCACTTAGATCTCCTCACTGGGGATGGACATGATTATATTATTGTCTGTATTTTCACTGTTACTCAGTTGTTATGTTGTTTACATTTTTAGAAATGACACTTCATCAATACACTGTTCGAGTCATTCACCAGTGTCATGGTCCAACCATGGACCACGCGGTGGGATGGAATCCAACAGCCCCCAGGAGCTGGTTTCTCCCCTGAGGGTGCAGAGCAGCAGGGCCTTTTCCAGACCCAACTGTACCTTCCAGAAAGATATCAGCTATACTTTGCTTCTTTGTTGACTTCTGTTTTAGATGTCAATGTGTGGACCACCCTGACCAACGTGACGAAGATGGACGTGATACGTGTGTCCATGGTAACTCCCACGAGTCTTTTTCGCACCTGTCTGGTTGGAGTACCCATTGATAACTACTGGTGGGGAACTCTATATAATGAGACCGTGTTAGCAAACTGCACATATCCAAGAGTTGACATTTTTTCTTAGAGATATTTACCAGAACGCATCAGCTTGGTGCAATGAGACTCTGCAAAAACGATTTATTCCTGGATCCGATGTGATAGGTCTCCCAAATGATCTGTTTCTCATTTGTAGACAAAGAGCATGGAAAGGTATTCCGGGAAAGGCTGTAGGAGGCCCTTGTACCTTTGGACGATTAACCTTTTTTCATCCTCACAGCCTAACCTTGCCTAAACTAAGAAGACGCAGACGTAGCACACGGCGGTTTACTCTGGACTGTAGCTCTGATGTAGAGTTTTGGAATAAGGCTGAAAGAATAACTGCTAGTATAATATCTCAGATAGAGACTGCTCATGCTTTGGCTTCTTTAAATAAACTAGAATGCTGGTTGGCTAAAGAAGCTAACGCTACTTCTGCTGCTTTGAGTGCATTGCTCACAGATGTAGACTCTGTTAGACATGCAAGTTTACAAAATAGAGCTGCTATTGATTTTTTGTTGTTAGCCCAGGGACATGGCTGTCAAGATTTTGAGGGCATGTGCTGCATGAATTTAAGTGATCATTCTGAATCTGTTCATGCTAACATCCAGAAATTAAAAGCCCTTACTCAACAATTACATGTTCATGATGAATGGAACCTCTTTGGTGATTAGAAATGGAGATGGCCCTGGTTACGAAAAGTGTTGATAAGCTTGTCAGTAGTTGAATGTATAATAACATGCATATTGTGTATGATTCCCTGTATACTAACATGTGTACGTTGAATGATAAACACCAAGCTAAATGCATTACAATCTCGAGTAGTTCGTTATCACCCTCTTGCTACCATTGATCACGTGGTGGTATGTAAGGGGGATATTTTTGAATTAGATGATCAATGGAGCATAGAGGCATGAGAACGAAGTCATATTAGGATGTGAAACCAGCTAGAGTATGGTACAATGTAACTTCATGGCACAAGCTAATTGTAAGGTCCATTGTGCTTTTTAGCAAGTCAGCTTGATATTCCCTATTATCAGAGCTGAGTTTTTCCTTGGTTTTGCTACATATTGCAAGATAGATACATCTACCCTTGAAACACAATGGTAGAGGTCATCCATAGGGGTGAGAAAGATGATGATGGGAGGAAGATTATGTGGGCAGGGGTCGCTCGCCCCTTGCCCCACAAGTAGGGCATGCGCAGACTGTTGCCATGAGGTAATGATCAGGCGGTGTTTGGCTGCCACTCAGGCATCACCTTATACTGCGTACTGGCCCTACGTAGTGTAATGTGGAACTGATAAAAATGGGGTGTCAGAGCTGCTGAGTTGAGCGATACTCATCCTACCACCGAGACTGTGTTGCTCCGTGGGGACGCCTGCTAAGCATGGGTACCGACCAGCTGCTGCAGATCCTGACAGTCCTGGCCTGTCTGTGTGGGTAAGCACAGTTTATTGATAGGAAGCAACTGAGAGAACAAACTTTTTTAATATCCTTTTAGTGTTCCTTTAATTCTCCTTTTATGTTTATAGTATTTTTCCTTTAGTTTCCCTTTTTACTAACCAATATCGTGTTATCCATAATATTGTGTTAAGATCCTTTTTTGGTATCCCTTTTTCACTAGTTAATACTGTATTAAATGCTGTTCATAGTATTTGTTTTAATGCCACCCGATAAGATAGTTATTTTGTATCCTTTTTTCCTTTTTTAAATTCCTCTTGCTAAGTTTATTACTATTATTATTATTCTCACTGTAATAAAAGATATTTTGTGTGCTTGAGTATTTTTGGCACTTGTCTTTATTCCGGACATGTATCCGAACGTACTGCTACAGGGTGGATTAAAGTGAAACGACACTAAATAATCGGTGTCTGAAAACATATACTGGCAAGGTTTATTTTAACAATTCTGTATCAACAGGCATGCTAGCAGTTTGGGTGCTGTCATACCACAATGTGACACAGAGATAACCTTTGGGGGGGGAAAGAAAATGCATAGGGGAGAGAAAGGCAGGAGAAGAGCAAGGGAGAGTAAGAGAAAGAAAAGCTGAGAGTGGACAGATGTATATAGTCACCGCCCACGGGGTCCAGCGATGCTTCCATGTCTGTCAGTTGAAGTGGTGGCCTTGATCTGCCGGGGGTGAAGGAGGGAAGTCCCCATACTCCAAGAAGTTATGAGTTATAGCCATGATTAGTGTCACAGACCATGCCTCGAGCCTCCAACATCTCGAGGGTTGCAGTCTCTCTTCTAAGGTTAGGGAACAGGCTTTGGGCATAGCTTGCAGTTACTGTGTGGACCAATTGTCAGAGACTGAAATGGTTAATGATTTATGCATTCTAGGAGACTTTTCAGGCTTTTGACTTGCATGATACCTCTGATGAGCAGTCGGGCCCCTCCCTCCCTCCAGTGCTGACGGTGTGAAGCCCTGCAAAGGCAAGAGCTGAGTTTACAGGTTTTTGACTGTTGATATATCTGATGAGGAATCAGGCCCCTCCCTCCCTCTGCTATGAGATGTTGGGGTTAGGGTTAGGGTTAAGGTTAGCAAGGGTTAGGGTTTAGGTTTTAGGGTTTACGGTTTGCGTTCCTGGAATGGGGTAAACCCACGATAGTTATATCGCGCATTGAGACAGATTCTGACTAACCCTAACACTAACCCCAACCCTAACCCCTAACCCTTACCCTAACCCTAACCTTAACCCTAACCCGAACCCTAACCCTAACCCTAACCCTAACCCTAACCCTAACCCTAAACCCTAACCCCAACCCTAACCCTTATCCTAACCCTAACCCTAACCCTAACCCTAGTAGCTTGCAGTCTCTTTTTGAAAGTTAGGGTTAGGGAACTGGTTTTGTGCATAGCTTGCAGTCTCTTTTTTAAGGTTAAGGTTAGGGAACAGGGTTTGCACATAGCTTGCATTCACTTTTTTAGGATTAGGGTCAGGGAATCGGGTTTGCGCATAGCAACACTAACCCTAAAAAAGAGACTGCAAGCTATGCGCAAACCCCGTTCCCTAACCCTAAAAAAACCCCTAACCCTAACCCTAACCCTAACTCTAACCCTAACCCTAAACCCTAACCCCAACCCTAACCCTAACCCTAACCCTAACCCTGATTCTAAGTCTGAGGAGAGACAGAAACCAGGAGACTTTGAAGAACTGATGTTTCTACAGTCTCTCAGCTTTCCTCACATTAATGAAAATTGGCTCATTGAGGATAATGAGGATGCAGCTTCTGCTATGGGGAATTCTAAGCATTCTGGGGTCGGTAAGACAACCTGGTAAGTAACACTTGAGTGAATGGGGGGTTGTCTTGGGGGCTTGTTTCTCTTCTCTTTTCTGTCTCTTGGTTTCTCATTTTGTTTGCTACTTTCTTTGGAATAAATGTTGTTTTGTTCAGCTTTCAACTGTGTACTGGTTTCAGTTTTGGCAATCTCCCTGCTGCCACGGTCCAGGGGGATGGGAAATAGGACTGAGCACTGCAATAACGGTTCTTGGCACAGTTGAGGGTTCGTGCAGCAATGCCACTTTATTCAGGGACAACAGGGGTTTAAATAAGGGGTTTAAAGTCTGAGAGGAGGATTCTGAACTGGGGAGGAGCATGGGACTGACAACTCAGGGAAAAGTGTGATAGGAAGACAGGGAAAAGGTGGGTGGAACTTCGGAGTTCCTCTTTACCTCTTTACTCCTGACGGGGTACTGCGATCCCCCTACACCGCTGACTCTGATGTCAGTGGTCTGGGCTGGCCAGCTGTACGACCAGTCCTTGGAGGCAATTATGGTGACATCCGCCCCCATGTCGAGTAACCCTTCCACCTTGACTTTCTGAGGGTGCCTAGGTTGAGAAAAGTAGATGAGACATGTTAGAAGAGGGCGAGAGGTCTTCACCGAGGTTGTCCAGTGGACTTCCCTCAGTGATCCCTCCCTCCGCTCCTCATCTGGGGACACCACGCAGAGCAGCTCGTTGGTGGAGACCATCTTCGCCACGGGGAAGCGGTCCTCCAACTGCACGGGAGGGAGATGCACAGTTAGGCATATAGCTATATTTGTGTTCGTTAGTCCCGTCAGGAGAGTAGGCACTACAATTATTCCCTTAGCCACTGCTGAAAAGTGCGATATCATGAGGTAAGTCTTATCTGGATCGACCGGGGCAGATGGTCTAACCCTGACCTGCTCATAGGAGCTTAGGTGAGTAGACGGGTGAGTAACGGAAAGGATTATCCAATTTAGGGGAACACACTGGTTTTTAACTGAGATAGGGTCTGCTGAATTTAAAGGATCACACTGAACGGGAATGAGGTCTTTCGGAGGCTCTTGGGTAATGGGGTAGCTGGGCGCGGTGTTGGGCGCAGGATGGAGCGGAAAGCAGGGGTTATTTGTGTCGTCGCGCCCCCCTGGGCGCTCTGCTCCCCGTTTCCCTGATGTTCACAGGAGCAAGGGTGAAGATCGGGCAAAGATTGGAAGGTTACCCTTTTCCTCAGCTCTGGGGACCTCCTGGGGGGAAGGGGCTCACCATTGATATTGGTCATTGACCTACAACTAGAAGACCAATGGCGGCCCTTCCCACACCTCCGACATAGGGTCTTAGGCAAATTTGGTTCGGGGACTAACTTAGGACAATGTTTTTTGAAGTGTCCCTTTTCACCACAATTGAAACATGATTGGGGACCCATGAAAGTGGCAGCCAATAGACGCGCTTTATGGGAATTGGAACCTATATTTTTACAAGCGTCTATCATTTTGAGTAGGGAGGGATCCTTTAACATCTTCAAAGCTTTCTGACAGTCCTCATTCGCCTTTTTGATAACCAATTTATTGAATAAAATTTCCTGGCTCTCTTTTTGGTGGACCTGCCTGCTGATTGCCTCTTTTAGCCTGGTTATGAATTCTACAAAAGGTTCTTTTGGGCCTTGGTTAATAAGTGTGAAAGAAGGCGTCCGCACATAGGCATCTGTCACCCTTTTCACGGCCTCTAATGCCAATTCTTTAGTCGCTTCTAAAAATTTGGGGTCAATTCGAGCTTGATCCCCCCTACTCGAATAGTTCCCCTCCCCATAGAGCATGTCTATTGCCTGCTGAATTGGGATTCCCCTTCTTTCCATTTTGTCATTGACATATGCAGTGATTAATTTTTTCCATTCTACCTCAAATACTGAGGACTGTACTGTTGTAAAGAGTCCTCCTATCACTGCTCTTATGTTGTAACGTATCAGCTTATAGGCCAGGAAGAAGGATTCTAGCAACTCGATGGTGAAGGGTGCCCCCAACCCATACTCGACGATGACCTTTTTCATATCTTTTAGCATGTCGTTACGAGGCAAGAATGAGATGCTCAATATGAGAATCAGCAAGCTTCGTTTATTGATCATTGCTAACAGCTTAAATATGCTTTATAATTAGTTCATACATATTGCAAAAGCTAAGCTCATTATTGGTTCTGCTTAAATGTTGATCTCACCTCTTACTCATTTCTTTGTTGACACAGGTGGTACTCAGTTGCTTTTTGTTTTGCTAATCACAATGTCCTGTTTACCAGCTAGCTAACAGGGTACAAGGGCACTGTAACCTCGCTATCTAAGATGTTCCCACTGCCTAGGCAAGCCGTGTTCTATAGCCAATTCCCTACAGCCACTCTGGGGCCCTTCCTTCCTCTACATAGATGGGAAATGCTTTTAGGAATTCAGTGTCTTTAGCGCTAGCAGCCTCCTCCCTGAAGGCTCTCCAGATATCTGGTAGCTTAAGCTGCCATTCAGGGGAGTGCTGCATTAAGTCTATGTCCGGTTCAGGGTGGTGGCAGGCGGGGTAGGCCTCGGTGGTGTGAGGCCTATGGGCGCAGCCATCTTGCCGGAAGGAGGCCCTGACCTTCGCCTTGACCCTGTCCTTTGCCACCCTTCCGCCCCTTGAAGGTGATGTATCCGGCGAAGAGGCGGGGCTGGAGGAAGTGGGTGTGCTCGTGGGCATGCCGGGGGAGGGATCTCTGATGCAATCAGGTGGAGGCGGAGGCGGCCTGGAGGGTGGTGCTAAGGGAACCTGCCTCCTCCTTTCCTGCGCTGATTTTTCCCGCGGTGTCCCTTCCCGCCTTTTCTCCGCGTGGTCCCTGGGTCCCTCGTCCTCGACGCCATTTTGAATTCGGCGCGATGGTTTCTTCCCCCTCCCGCCATCTTGTGTGTCTGTCTGCTCAGTGTCCCTCTCTGTCCGCTCAGTGTCTGTCTTGGGGAGGCTGATATTCTTGTTCATCATCTGGTGCTGTAGCACCATCAGAACTAACCTCCATGCGATGAGTGCCTCTTTAGCTATACGGTCCCCCTTATCGCTGTCCCGCCAGAGGCTGTAGCCTATGGCTTGCCACTGCTCTACGCTGGTGTCCTCGGCAAGCTGGTGACCCTTGTGGTCGAGCCATCTGGCGAGTGATTTTGCCAATTTTTTATCTAAGGGGTGACCGTGTTCTATTACAAAGTCTTTTAGGTGCCTGTATACAAATTTTTGGGAGGTTGAGAGTGTGAGTCCCATGTTGATGTTAGTCGGGTCTCAACAACAGTCTCTTGATGGAAAGTCCTCCCTTTGGTGTTCTGCCGGGCTGTGGGTGTTAGGGTAGGGTGAGGAATGTCCTCAGCAGTTCACCTGTCTGGTGCGTCGACCCGTGCAGCTACCGCTGAGCCCACAACCGTCCGCTCTCAATATGAGAGTCCTCAACTGTGCCCCACGTTGGGTGCCACTTGCCATGGTCTGGGGGGATGGGAAATGGGACCGAGCACTGCAATAACGGTTCTTGGCACAGTCGAGGGTTCGTGCAGCAATGCCACTTTATTCAGGGACAACAGGGTTTTAAATAAGGTAAGTCTGAGGGGAGGATTCTGAACTGGGGAGGAGCATGGAACTGACAACTCAGGGAAAAGTGTGATAGGGAGACAGGGAAAAGGCGGGTGGAACTTCGGAGTCTCCAGGAGAAAGGGCCAATGGGAACTCTCTTTGCACTGCAGCAAACTGTAGCCAATCAGTGGCAGAGGAGTGGGAAAGCAGGGGAGGACAGGGTGACAAACAACTTTGGGCAGGAAAATCTGAGGGAGAAAGGGGAACAATATGGAGGTATAACAAACTTCATAAAAATTCAACAGTAAACTGGGGTACATAAAACTCCATGACAATACAGCAATAAACTGGGGTAAAACTGGGGAACAACTGTCAGTCCGGTGGATGAATTGTCCAGTGTATTAAAGTCCATTTTCTGATTTCAAAACAGTAGATTCAACATCAGAAATCCATTCATGACTTCCCTGTCAGCACTCCATCCAAATGTCTGTGCTCTCACTTTGACCTGAGAGAAACCTCAGGCAGGTGGAAAAGGGCAGATAAAGAAAAAACAGATGGGTCAAGCAGAAGTGATGCTGCTTCTGTCAAAAGCAGAGCAGAGACCGAAAGCACTTTAGGAAGTTGCTTACAGAAGCACTTGTGCATTCCAAGTTACAGCTCAGGAGTCTCAGTGACTTGTCCAACATGAGAGTTTCTTTTCCATTTCTCAACCCCCAGATTCCTCAGGAGTAGGAAACTGGAAACACTGACTGAGAAAAGCTCCATTCCTTCCTAATAATTGTGCTTTGTCCTTCCCATTTGACAGTGCTCTTGGAAATGTGCTGCTGTGATCTGGATCTGTGAGCAGCCCTGACCTCCCAGAGCACTCATCCAATGGCAGGAAGACCCCACCTGGCTCCTGCTGGGGTTCTTGCCACCACGACCCAGTATGGGTCAATGGAATGGGGAGCAGGGTGGTGGGACCAGTAAGGACCAGTTAAGGGAGTTGGGGGCACTTCAGCATCTCCATCAAGGTCAGACCAGTACAGAGCAGCATAGACCAGTATAGATCGGTATAGACCAGTATAAACCAGTATGGACCAGTATAGACCAATATGGGTCACTGGAATGGGGAATGGGGCAGTGGGACCGATAAGGACCAGTTAAGGCGCTTGGGGGCACTTCAGCATCTCCATCAAGGTCAGACCATTATAGACCAGTATAGACCAGTATAGACCAGTATAGACCAGTAAAAAACCAGTACGGACCAGTATGGACCAGTATGGACCAGTACAGGTCACTAGAACAGCGAGCAGGGTGGTGGGACCAGTAAGGACCAGTTAAGGGGGTTGGGGGCACTTCAGCATCTCCATCAAGGTCAGACCAGTACAGACCGGTACAAACCAGTATGGACCAGTATAGACCAGTATAAACCAGGGTAGAGCAGTATAAACCGATATAAACCAGTACGGGTCACTGAAACAGGGAATGGGGTGGTGGGATCAGTAAGGACCAGTTAAGGGGGTTGGGGGTGTTTCATCATCTCCGTCAAGGTCAGACCAGTACAGACCAGTATAAACCAGTATAGACCAGTATGGACTGGTATAGACCAGTATAAACCAGTACAGACCGGGACGGGTCATTGGAATGGGGAATGGGGCAGTGGGACCAGTAAGGACTAGTTAAGGGGGTTGGGGGCACTTCAGCATCTCCATCAAGGTCAGGTCAGTATAAAGCAGTATAGACCCGTATAGACCAGTATGGGCCAGTATAAACCGGTATAAACCAGTATGGACCAGTACAGGTGACTGGAACGGGGAATGGGGCGGTGGGACCAGTAAGGACCAGTTAAGGGGGTTGGGGGCACTTCAGCATCTCCGTCAACGTCAAATCAGTACAGACCAGTATAGACCAGTATAGATTAGTATAAACCAGTATGGACCAGTATAGACCAATATAAACCAGTACGGGTCACTGGAACACGGAATGGGGTGGTGGGACCAGGAAGGACCAGTTAAGGGGGTTGGGGCACTTCAGCATCTCCATCAAGGTCAGACCAGTACAGACCAGTATAAACCAGGATAGACCAGTATAAACCAGTATGGACCAGTACGGGTCACTGGAACGCGGAATGGGGTGGTGGGACCAGTAAGGACCAGTTAAGGCAGAACTCAGCTGGGACTTAGTGGTTTGGGGGTGGGCGTGTCCCTTCTTTAGGTGGGCGTGGTCTCTCCCTGGTGGGCATGTCCCATCCCAAGGTGGCCATAGCCTCTGCAAGTGGGTGTGTCTTTTGCATCCTCTCCCCCTCCCTGAACTGGGAGCTCAAGTGGGACTTACTAGGTTTTGGGTGGGCGTGTCCCCTCCCAATGATGGACCCACTTTCAGCCCCTCCCCCCACCTTTAAGGGCCCCCCCCAAAGCCCCTCCCCCCCCTTCCTGCACCTCCCCAACCCTCAGGGTCCCTCCTGTCCCTCCCCCACCCTCAGGGTCCCTTCCTTCCCCTCCCCCCAGTGAACCTGCTACCCCTCCCCCACTCTCAGGAGCCCTCCCTGCCCCTCCCCCACCTTCAGGGGCCCTCAGGACCCCTCCCCCAACCTCAGAGACTCTCCTGCCCCTCCCCCACCCTCGGGGAACTTCCTACCCTTCCCCCACCCTCAGGGACCCTCAGGGCCCCTCCTTCACTTTCGGGGTCCCTCCCTGCCCCTCCCCAACCCTCAGGACCCTCCTGCTTCTCCCCCCACCTCGGGGTCCCTCCTGCCCCTCCCCCACCCTCAGGGACCCGCCTACCCCTCCCCCACCCTCAGGGACGGTCCTGCCCTTCCCCCACCCTCAGGGAACCTCCTGCCCTTCCCCCACGCTCAAGGACCATCCTGCTCCATCCCCACCCTCAGTGTTCCCTCCTTCCCCTCCCCCCCCCACTGGGGCCGTTACTGGTCCCTTACTGGTCTGTACTGGGAAGGGAGAGGGGAGGGGCCGCCCCCTCGAGGCCCCTCCCCCCCAGTGACGTCACCGGGTCCCAAAAATAGCCCCGGGGGCCCAAACTGGAGGGGGGACCTGGAGCCGCTCCCAGTGTGACCAGTTCAGGTACTGGGAGGGACTGGGAGGGAACTGGGAGGGACTGGGAGGGACTGGGAGGGGGCAGGGCTTCCCCCCCTCCCCCCCCTCCGTGTCCTTGGGGTGACCTTGGGGAGGGAGGGGGATGGGCCGCTCCCAGTGGCTCCCAGTAGCTCACAGTAACCCCAGTAATGCCTCCGGTATCTCCAGCGACCCCCCCAGTAACCCCAGTGACCCCCCAGTAGCTCCTAGTAGCTCCCAGTAACCCCAGTGTCTATCCCAGTAGCTCCCAGTAACTCCCAGTAATCCTAGTGTCCATCCCAGTAACTCCCAGTAACCCCAGTGTCCACCCCAGTAGCTCCCAGTAACTCCCAGTAAGCCCCCCAGTAGCTCCCAGTAACTCCCAGTAACCCCAGTGACCCCCCCAGTAGCTCCCAGTAACCCCAGTGTCCATCCCAGTAACCCCAGTGACCCCCCCAGTAGCTCCCAGTTACTCCAGTGTCCATCCCAGTAACCCCAGTGACCCCCCCAGTAGCTTCCAGTAGCTCCCAGTAACTCCCAGTGTCCCCCCCAGTACTCCCAGTATGTCCCAGTTTAACCCAGTTCCCCCCCCCCCCGTGGGCCCTGGGCCGGGTGGGGGAGGGGCGGGCTCACATTTCCATGGCAACATCCCTTTCCCTCTGGCCCAGTTTCTCCCAGTTCCTCCCAGTTTAACCCAGTTTTTCCACATTTTTCCCCATTTTTCCACATTTCCCCCCATTTTCCCCATTTTTCCCAGATTTTCCCCCATTTTTCCACATTTTCCTGAATTTTTCCCCATTTCCCCCCCATTTTCCAGATTTTTCCCAGTTTTCCTACATTTTCCCAGATTTTTTCCCATTTTTTCCCCCATTTTCCCAGATTTTTCCCCATTTTGTCCAGATTTTCCCAGATTTTCCCCCCATTTTCCCAGATTTTTCCCACATTTTCCCAGATTTTCACACATTTTTCTCCAGATTTTCCCAGATCTTTTTTCCCATTTTTTGCACATTTTCCCCCATTTTTTCTCACATTTTTCCCAGATTTGCCCAGATTTCTTCCCCCATTTTCCTGGATTTTTCCCAGAATTTCCCATATTTTCCCCATTTTTCCAAAATTTTTTTTATCTTTCCCCATTTTTCCCCATTTCCTGGATTCTCTCCCATTTTTTCCACATCTTCCCAGATTTTTCCTCATTTTTCCCAGATTTTCCCAGATTTTCCCCCATTTTTCCCAGATTTTCCCAAGATTTTTTCCCATTTTTTTAAATCTTTCCCCATTTTTCCCCATTTTCTGGGATTTTTCCCCATTTTTCTCCATTTCCCCCCATTTTCCCCAGAATTTCCAGCATTTCCCCCCCAGTTTGTCCCCATTTTCCCAGATTTCTCCCAGATTTTCCCAGATTTTTCCCTATTTTTTCCCCATTTTCCCAGATTTTTCCTCCACTTTTCCCAGAATTTCCCACATTTTCCCTGATTTTTCCCACATTTTTTCCCATTTTTCCCAGATTTTCCCACATTTTTCTCCAGATTTTCTTCCAGATTTTCCCACATTTTCCCACATTTTCCCCCATTTTTCTTGATTTTTCCCGATTTTCCCCATTTTTCCAGATTTTTTCCCATTTTTTCCCATTTTCACCCATTTTTCCTCATTTTCCCCCATTTTCACGGATTTCTCCTCATTTCCCCCATTTTCCCACAGTTTTTCCCAATTTTTTCACATTTTCCCAGATTTTTCCCCATTTTCCCCATTTTCCCCAGATTTTTCCCCATTTCGTCCCCATTTTCTCAGATTTTTCCCCATTTTCCCACATTTTCCCAAATTTTTTCCCACATTTTCCCAGATTTTCTCCCTATTTCCCCAGATTTTTCCTCATTTTTCCCCAGATTTTTTCCCGATTATTGTCCCTATTTTCCCGGATTTCCCCTTTTTTTCCCCCACATTTCCCTGGATTTTTTCCCAATTTCCCCCCATTTTCCATGATTTTTCCCACATTTTTTCCACATTTTCCCAAATTTTTTCCCACATTTTCCCAGATTTTCTCCCTATTTCCCCAGATTTTTCCTCATTTTGCCCATTTTTTCCCAGATTTTTTCCCAATTATTTTCCCCATTTTCCCAGATTTCCCCCCTTTTTTTCCCCACATTTCCCCGGATTTTTTCCCAATTTCCCCCCAGTTTCCATGATTTTTCCCACATTTTTTCCACATTTTCCCAGATTTTTCCTCATTTTCCCCATTTTTTCCCTATTTTCCCAGATTTTTCCAATTTTTTCCTCTTCCCCCCCCATTTTTTCCACATTTTTCCCAGATTTTCTCCCATTTTCCCCAGAATTTCCCAGGTTTTTTCCCAATTTTTCCCCATTTTCCCAGTTTTTTCCCAATTTTTTCCCCATTTTACCGGATTTTTTCTCCATTTCCCCCCATTTTCCCAGATTTTCCCTCCATTTTTCCCACATTTTCCCAGATTTTCACACATTTTTCCCCATTTCCCCCCTTTTTTCCTCATTTTTCCATATTTTCCCAGATTTTTCCCCATTTTCCCCAGAATTTCCCACATTTTCCCCCATTTTTCCCCATTTCCCCGGATTTTTCTCACATTTTTCCCAGAATTTTCTGCAATTTCCCCGTTTTCCCACATTTTCTCACATTTTTCACCATTTTCCTGATTTTCCCCCCATTTTTCCCACATTTTCACAGATTTTTCTCCAGATTTCCCCCACATTTTTCCCCCATTTCCCCACATTTTCTTGGATTTTTGGGTCCCCAGTTTTCCAAATTTCCCAAATTTCCCCAGTGGGAAAAAATGGGGGGAAAAAACCAGGAATTTGGGGGAAAATGGGGAAAAATTGGGGAAAAAAGTGGGAAATTTGGGGAAAATTGATAAAAATGGGGAAAAATGGGGGGAAATTTAGGAAAACTGGGGGAAAATCCGGGAAAATGTGGAAAAACGGGGGAAATTTTGGGGAAAAAGTCAGAAATTTGGGGAAATGGGGGATTTTGAGGGGAAATGGAGGGAAAACTGGGAAAAAAGTAAGAAATTTGGGGAAAACGGGTGAAAAATCAGGAAAAATGGGGGATAATTGGGAAAAATTAGGGGAAATTTAGGAAAAAATTGGGGAAAAATGGCGGAATTTGGGGAAAATGGGGAAATTTGGGAAAAATGGGGTGAATTGAGAAAAAAATGGGGGAATTTGGGTAAAATTGGATGAAAAATTGGGGAAAGTTGGGAAAAATGGGGAGAAATTTGGGGAAAATGGGAAAAAATGGGGGAAATTTGGGAACAATGGAAGGAATTTGGAAAAGAAATGGGGAAAAATTGAGAAAAATGGGGAAATTTGGGAAAAATGGGGGAAATGGGGGGAAAATTGGGGAAAGAGTGGGAAATTTGGAAGAAATGGATGAAAAACTGGGAAAAATGAGGGGAAATTTGGGAAAAACTTGGGTGTCCCCACCAGGTTCGGCCCCGCCATGGTCCCGATAGCCCCGGGATCAGGTGAGACCCCTACCCCATGCCCTGACCCCTCCCCCTCCCCGAGGTCACTGCCCTGACCCCCCGAGTCCAGGCTGTGACCCCTCCCCCACCCCATGGCCCCTCCCACACTTTATGGCCCCTTCCCCATTCTGTGGCCCCTACCCCACTCTGTGACCCCTCTCCCACTTCATGGCCCCTCCCCCACTCTCTGGCCCCTCCCCCACTCTATGGCCCCTCATCCACTTTATGGCCCCTCCCCCACTCTGTGACCCCTCCCCCATTCTGTGACCCCTCTCCCACTCGGTGGCCCCTCCCCCACTTTACGGCCTCTCCCCCACTCTGTGACCCCTCCCCCACCGACAGCTTCTCCCTGCAGAGAGAACAACCAACACACTATTTCACTTCTCACTTTAACAAAGCTCTTTTCTCCTTCAAGCCCCTCAAAGGTGCCAAGGCCACATAGGAGGCCACACACAAACAGTACTCCTCTTCCCACTTGACTACACCTTCTCCCTCACTGTTCTACAGGGAACACCAGGAATCTGCTCGCAGAGGCCTCTCGTTTCCCATCAGTAGCTCAGCACAAGGAGTTAAAGGAGCTCAAGCCTTAGGCCACAAGAGCTGACAGCGAGGAAACTTTGGGAGCAAACTAATGCTGCTAACACGGACCCAGCTGAATCCAGCACACAATCACAGAATCCAAGAGTCCTTCAGCTTGGAAAAGACCTCCAAGCTCACTGAGTCTTGTGCAGCCCCTCCCCGACCGCCTGCAGGGACTGGATGATGCTTTGCACAAGCACCTAAAGGAATGTTGTGAAAGCCATGGCCTGCAGGAGGACACAGAGAAGGGCTTGGTTGGGGCTGGGAAGGAGGGAGCTGGCGCTGGGGGAGCGGGGATGGAGCCTCGGGGATGTGGCGCAGCAAGGACAGGGGCCCAGGCAGCTGGCAGGCAGCAAGGCCTCACCCCCTGCCCCAGCAGCAGCACCGGGCCCTGCCCAAGGGTCGGGAGGGGCCCCGGAGTCCTGAAGAGTGTTTGGGGGTCCCCAGGAGGGAGTCTGGGGGTCTGAGGTGGTCCCAGGAGATTTTCAAGGGTTAAGGGGATGCACAGGAGATTTGGGGGAGGAGGGGGAAAGGCGGAGGGTCCCCAGGATTCTTGGGGGGATCTGGGCAGTTCCCGAGTCTTGGGGGAGATTCGGAGGGGTCACCAGGAGCCCCCGGACCCCCTGAACTCACCCCACACCACCATGGCCTCGTTGGGGCCGCACGTGAAAAACAGCGCGGCGGGGGGAGACCCTGGGGCCGGGATCGATCGGGACCAATCGGGTTCAATCCCGATCCTCCCCTCCCCCGCCCCCCCCGCCCCGCTCCCGGCAGCCCCCGCGGAAGTTTCGACGTTCTATTGGGTGACTCACCGGCACAAGGACAGGGGCCCAGCACAATTTGGCAATGACGTCATTCCAGCAGAGCCGTTCTATTGGCTGCGACCCACGAGGGAGCCCCAAAACCTGTTCATGGCTTGGGGGGGAAGGACAGCCGGCACGGCCGGGAACGGGGGTGCAGAGGGTGTTCAAGTGCCCAGGAAAGGGGCAAAAAACTTTTCCCTCTCCCTCCCAGTGCCTCTCAGCCCATCCCAGTGTCTCCCCTCTCCCTCAGTGCCCCCTCAGCCCATCCCGGTCTCACCCCTGCTCTCCCAGTGCCCCCGTCCATTGAGGTCCCAGCCCGGCCCTGCCCCCTGCTCTGCTCCGGCCTGGATTTCTCCCCTGCAGGGGCAGCTGAGGCGGCTCCAGGGCGGGCGGGAGCTTTCGGGGCAGGGGTGGCTCCTGACATGCTGCTGGAACCGCCCCTGCCTGGGCGGGCCCGTCAGCCTGGGGCACCTCCTCAGCCGAGCCTGGGGGACGGGCCGGCAACTGGGAGGGGCTTTGGGAAGGAATGGGGAGGCTGAGAAGGGGTTGGATGTCGTGGGGGTAAGTGGGAAGGTGTTTGGGGGAGTTTGGGGGTTTGGGAGGGAGGTTGGGGAGATTGGGGCAGCTGTGAGGGGTTTTGGGGAATCGTCGGGGATGTGGGAAGGAACTGGGAGAGAGTTTGGGGGCATACTCAAGGGGAAGGGGGCAACTAGGAGAGGGTTTGAAAGGCCCTGGGAGGGCTGGAGGTAACTGGGAGGGGTTTGGGGGCATCTTGTGGGTTTTTGTGGGTCTGGGAGGCAGTCTGGGGGCCTCGGAGGGTTTAAGGGGAAGTTGGGAGTGTCCTGTGGGACCGGGATGGGATTTGAGGGTTCCTGGAGGGGCTGGGAGGGCTTTATGCCTTTATACTGCGGGCATCGTCTAGTATTGATGGGGGTAATCCGTGAGTTGACTGTTTCATAATCATCCAAATTTTAACAAGACTTTGAAGGTGGTCAACCTCAGTTTGAAGCAGCTCATTTTTAGCAACAAATTTATCCGATTTTTCTCCTGTTTCCCTCTCAAAGGCTAACGATGACTTGAACACCACATTTTCTGATTTCAAAACAGTAGACTCAACATCAGAAATCCATTCATGACTTCCCTGTCACCACTCCATCCGAATGTCTGTGCACTCACTGTGACCTGAGAGAAACCTGCCTGTTTGCAGCGCACTGACTGGGCAACTTTTCTTTTTGCAGGTGGAAAAGGGCAGATAAAGAAAAAACAGATGGGTCCAGCAGAAGTGATGCTGCTTCTGTCAAAAGCAGAGCAGAGGCTGAAAGCACTTTAGGAAGTTGCTTACAGAAGCACTTGTGCATTCCAAGTTACAGCTCAGGAGTCTCAGTGACTTGTCCAACATGGGAGCTCCTTTTCCATTTCTCAACCCCCAGATTCCTCAGGAGTAGGAAACTGAAATCACTGACTCAGAAAAGCTCCTTTCCTTCCTAATAATTGTGCTTTGCCCTTCCCATTTGACAGCGCTCCTGGAAATGTGCTGGTGTGATCTGGATCTGGGAGCAACCCTGACCTCCCACAGCCCTGACCACACACACCTCATCCAACGGCAGGAAGAACCTGCCTGGCTCCTGCTGGGGTTCTCACCACCCACCGACAGCTTCTCCCTTCAGAGGGGTGGGCAACTACCCAGGCAGGATGAGACCTGACCCCAGCAGGCAGCAAAGTCCCTGCCCTGGCACAAAGAACCCCGGAGCACAGGGACCCTGCTCTGCAGGACAGCCCCGGGCATCCCTGGCTGCACCCCCACCTTCCCACCCCGCAGCCATCCCTGGGAGAAGGAGCCCACCTGCGCTGTCCCTCTGACGGTGCTGCAGGGAAGGCCTGCCCTGGAGAACATCCTCCTGTGGCGCAACAGAGAAACTGGGAGAGTCCTGACAGATGTGCAAGGCTGTGGGATGTGGTAGCTTTAGGAGATTCCTCCAGGAACACAAGCGACATTGCCCTGCACCTGTAGACTCACTCTGCAGAGGAGTGTGAAGTTGTGTCCCCAAGTTGTGTCTCAGCTGAACACCTCCCATCTTTCTGCTGCCTTTAACCTCCCTTTGCCTTTCTTCTCTTCTCTCGTGCCTACAGGCAGTGCCCTCGGCCCTGCTGGGCTGTGCAGAGGAGCTGCTCCTGGGCAGAGCTGTCTCTCTGCAGTGCTGCCCGCTTGCCAGGATTTCCCTGTGTGCCAGAAGCCCGGCCCAGCTGAGCAGCACAGCAAGAGCCAAAGGCAGCCCTTTCTCTGCCCCTCTGGGTTCCCCACAGGTGTCCCTGGCGCTCCAGGGGAACCTGCTGTGGGACAGACTGAAGGAAACAATGATGTTCCCTCTTCTCCCCTCTTCAGTGACACTTCTTTCCAGCAGTGACACTTCTTTCCAGCAGTGACATTTCTCCTCTTAGAAAATTACCAGGGTATGATGATCACCTTTTCTAGTTTCATCATTACACAGGACACCAGGAGGGTGACAGCAAAGGATCTGGTAACTCCCTGGCACAGCGGGGGTTTTCCTGGAGTCACACAGAGAAATGTGTCAGGGCTCTGAGAGGTGTCCAACCCTGAGCTGGACTGATGCACACACGGGGGTGTTCAGAGACACGAGTCCTTCCCTGGCACACACACAGGCAGTTCATTGCAGCAGGGGCAGTGTCTCCCTGGGCTCCTGCTACCACTCCCAGAGCCTGGAGCCACCTCAGCCCTGTAATGCTCCCACCCTGCCCACTCCTACACTTCAGATGAACATTGGGGTTTTCTAGTCACTGGAACTGCCCAGACCAGCCCCTCCCTGGTCCCCCCATCTCCCTGCCCCGCCCCAGCCCAGCAGAGCAGCACAGTCGTTTCTGGTCCTGCAGCAAGAAAGGGAGGCAATAGAGGACAGGGACAGTGACTGCATGTCTGGACTGCTCAGGAGATCATCAGCTCAGGCGGCAGCTCCTGCAGCCCCAGGGCCAGACCCGCTTCCCAGTGGCCCAGGCAGCTGCTGCCACGTGGGCACAAGCTCTGCTGCCCAGGAGGGTCCTGTAGTGCAGGGCTTTGCAGATGGACATGTAGCAGTCGTAGGACATGATGGTGAGAAGGGCAAGCTCCGCTGTGATCAAGAAGAAAAGCAAAAAACACCTGTGCAGCTCATCCTGAGTAGGACATGCCCCTGGTGTTCCAGAGGGAATTGGTCATGGCTTTGGGGAGAGTGGTGCAGATGCAGCCCAGGTGTGTGAGGGAGAGGTGGAGCAGGAAGAAGTCCCTGGGGGGTGTGCAGGTGGTGGTGGCAGGCTACGGCGCTGAGGATGAGGCCGTTGCCCAGGAGGGCAGCCAGGGAGATGCCCAGGAAGAAGCAGAAGTGCAAGAGCTGCAACCCGGAGGAGGAAGTGGGGGATGGAGCTGCTGTTGGCCATGAGCTTCCTCCGGGCATCAGGAAATGTCCAAGGAGGAAAAGGCAGTGAAAACTTTGGGACAGGTTTCCTAGATCAAACCCATGAATTCCTCTGAGCATCTACCCTCATCCCAAGTATCTGCAGTCACACATATATAGATTCTGGACTGTAGAAGACAGGCTTAGCATGACTTTAAGATGATTTCTTCTCAATTTTTTGATTTATTTTTCTACTGCCAGGTCTGAGAGGGGCATCGTGGAACCAAAGGAACCCTGAGACATTTCAGAATCCCACATGTGTTGGGTCTGTCTGAGCTGGAGTTCATTTTCTCACTGCAGGCGTCACAGTGCTGTGCTTTGCATTGGGAGCTACAAAGGGGTTAATCGCACCAGTGCTTTGGCAACTGCTGAGCAGGGCTGGTGCAGCATCTGCATTGTCAGCTTCGTCCCTTGAATCAGGGGCAAGATCATGGGAGGCGATACAGACGGGTCAGTTGAGCCAAATGGACCAAAGGGACATTGCAGAATATATGGCGTCAGCTCAGCTACAAGAGCTCAGGAAAGGAACAGGAAAGGGGGAAAATCCATTTTTTTACAATACATGCCTTCTGAGCGGCTTCTCTGTGTGGTGAAGCCCTGCTTCCCATGAAGTGGCCAGGTATCGCTGCTGACAGGAAGTAGAGAGAAAATCTTTTTATTTTCCTCTTCACTTATGCATGCGCAAACTTTGGCTTTTGCTTTAGTAAAGTGCCTGATCTCAAGGTAGAAATAATTTTCCATCTTATTCTGTCTCTTCTGTCTGGCTGGGAAGGGCAGCAATAGAGCAGCATCCAGGTAAGGTCAACCCACTGCAACATTGCAGGGTCTCATGGAACCAAAGGACTGCTGGGAGACTGGGGGAACTCACGGAATCAAGTGGCCGTCGTGGCACTACCCTGCATCATAGAAGCAAATGTTCCCTGGGAAACTACAGAAACCAGGGACTTAAGGGACATCATTGGGATGTGCGGGACCTCATGGAATTAAACAAACCATGGGATGTCTTTGGAACTTCATGGAATCAAAGGGATAAAACAAAAGAATTAAACCCCATGACCAGAAACCATTGGATCGAACATTTCTTTAATATGCCAGCTGGGGATTCATGGGGGTACTCTGCCATGCATGAATCAAAGAATCAGTATAAATTTCGGAGTATAAATACAGTGATACTTGAAAGACCCTCCCCTTCACAAGCAGTCCAAAATTCTCTTCTGATTTTAGGGTCAAATAGCCTCTTGGATTTTATTCGTGGAGCAAGACTGCCATCTAGCGTCCATTTCTTCTGCGAGGGGCAGTCATTTTCACAGAGTGGTCTTCTCCCTTAGCAGGCCTCGTAGCATCTCTGATTGATCTATCCGACCCCTAACCCCTAAACTAAATGCTTTAGGACCAGCTAAGACGTGTCTTAGAACTTCCCATTTGCTTAAACAATGTATAATTGACTTTCTTCTTAACAGAACAATCTCTTATTAAACAAGTTTTCTGAGGCCTGTAAGCTAATTTCTTGAAGATGGGCATATGATACACTCTCTATTAGTTTCCATGTATCATCTACATTCTCTCTCCTACAACTAATTGTAGTCTTAAAAGAAAAGAAAAGACTGCTACCATGCCAAGAAAGCAAACCCCTTTGTTGATTAGGATTTTTATCTAAGAAAAACTTCTGATTTATGAAGCCATTAAGGATGGAGATCCTCTCTCATTTCAGTGCCATTGTGACAATATGGGGCCTCATGTAACACATGGAACAGAGAACACTGCACATTCCCAAGCAATCAAGGGGCCATTGTAACACTCCAGGGCCTCATGGAAGACGGAGGCCCCGCAGAGAGACCTCAAATCAGAGGTTTGGGCAATCCTCAACCAGAGGAAGTTCAACAAGGGCAAGTGCCAGATTCTGTCCCTGTGATGGGGCAACCCCGAATGTCCGGACAGACTGGGAATGATATTCTCCATAGCAGCGCTGGAAAATGGCCTCTGGGGTCCTGGTGGATGACCAGTTGGCCAAGAGTCAGTGGTGCTCTGGCGGGGGCTCACTGCTCGGTCACAGGAGGGTTTTCAGGCACACGAGTCCTTCGCTTGCACACAGACACAGACAGTTCATGGCAACAGGGGCAGTATCTCCTGGGGTTCCTGCTGCCACGCCAGGAGCCTGGATGCACCTAAGCCCTTGTGGGGTGCCACCTGCTCTGCCACTATCTGAGATGGCCCACCGCCTGAGAGATGGAAACGCAGAGCTCTGTCCAAGAGAAGCACATCCCAGAGCTGCACGCATGGGCTTTGCCAGGATTTAGAACCGTAAATGCAATGTGACACCGAGACACTCTTTGTCCCACATAACTTCAAGGTCTCCCCAGGAGGTTGATGGCAATTGTTCTTGCTCAGGGTCATCTCCCCACACCAACAGCAGGTGTGTGCTCAAGACTTGTCTGTGCAATGCAAACAGATACACGCTGTCTAGTTCTTCCGGTCTCTCCAAGGAAGGCAAAAGAATCTCTGTGTGCCGGGTGAGAAGCCAGTGCTGGAAGTTGTGGTTCTATTGTGAGTGCCAAGAGCGGATGGCAGGTCTGTGATGAATGCCCTGAGGAGATGACCTGGGTTTTCCAGTGCACATGGCAATAGATCACACCCTGCTTTGGTGGTCATTTATGTCCTACGGAGGTGACAGAGATGGGAAAGAGAATGAAATTTTTGAATGTGCCTCTGAGTGCCCCTCAACCTGCTGCAAATGTGCAGATTCCAGTACCTCCAGTTCAGGTGTGAGAGGTTGTTCCCTGGTCCTCTGAGCAAGAAGAGCTGGACGAGGGACACAGCAGAACTCGCTTACTGAGACTGCATCTCCATGAATCCCAAAGCAAGTGCGAGGGGTTATGCCACGTCCGAGTTTTCTCAGGGGAAGGTGTTTCTCCCATGCATTGCCTCCCCGTGGCACTGGTGCCACAGCCCCCGACAAAACCACAAGTGGTCTTTGTCCCTAGCAAAAGTGCTCCTGCTGCTAGCAGGGATGTTCCACGGGAAAGGCCAGGAGAGGTTGAGCCCGGAGGGCACTGAGCCCGGAGGGATGTTCTGCCTCTCGTGCCCCTCGACCATTCTCGCAAACCCAGCCCGGCCCCGCCGGTTCTAGGGTGCAGAGCACAAACCGCTGCCGCAATGCCGCCGCTGTCGCCTGGCCTCCGCCTCCAACCAGCACCCGAGGAGAGCCCGAGAGGCGCCGGTACCTGTCCCAGCCCCGGGGTGGATTTGTCGGAGGAGGACAGGGGAGGAGGGAGAGGAAGGCAGAGGAGGTGGAGAGGAGGCGACCCGCCAGGAGTAGAGAGTCGGGGCTGGCGGGGGCAGCGAGGCACCGGGAAGCGGATCGGCGGCTGCGGCGCTGTCGGAGAGCGGGGCTGGTCTCGCTGGCCGCGGTTTTGATCTGTGCGCAGGGCTGGCGGCCGGAGACCGTAGGGTCCGGGGCAACCCCCTGGGGTGGACGTGCATATTCCTCGAGGTTACCCTCCTGTCTGGTAGGTTCTTCACAAAGTTCTTCTCCCGAACTATCTTCCCAACCCTCCCTCCCTCTGGTCCATAAAGTATTCCCTGGGAACAATCATCGCTTTTTTCTTTGTCGAGCCGTTATTCTTTCCTTGCTTTACTGTCTGTCCTTCAGTGAATTCATGCAGTCGTCCTTCCGCTTTCCTACTTTTCTTCCTCTCTTCGCTTGGCTTAATCCCGCAGCTTTTCATTCTTCAGTGACTTCACCAATCCACTTCTCTTTTCCGCTCACCTCTCTCCAGCAAATATTAATGGACATTTCAACTACTACACACCTTTATATCCTCTTAAAATTCTTCTCCGTATTGGCTTGACTGCTGCTGTGCCCTTTGTTTTGGGAAAAAACATCCAGTGCAAAAACACTTCCGACGTCTTTTCTTCATCTCCCTGCCAGTGTCTGCAGGTAGAGCCCAGGTGCAGCAGGACCCATTGGTAGAGACCAGCGAGAGCAGTGAAATCACCAAGTGCTCACACGCCAACATACGAAACGGTGATTTTATCAATTCCTACTGGCAGCTCCCGGGTCGGTGCTAAATGGTCCAGAGAGCTGCTAAATGGTCCAGAGAGCTGCGGGCACCAACGGGGCGGCTGTGGGTGACGGGTGATGGTCTTTCCACCGTCCTCTGGCTCTCCGGGCACCGTCATGGAGACGAGTTGGGTATTAGCGCTTCTATTAAAACAGGGGTTTTAGCCATACAAAGAGAACAGGCTTGAGTACCTGGGTGCCAAGTGACGTAAAAAGCACAGCGCATCGCAAGAGGCACCAGTGCTAGAACACTGAATTTACCCCTGGCCTATCAAATCCTCATCTCACTAAACTTAATAATGCGTCAGATTCTGCTTCCAGGCTGCCTCTGGCACGACCTCCAGTTTTCTCCAGGCTGCCCAAATAGTTAGAGCTCTCTGTTTTCAGGACAAGCATACGTATTTCAGGTGTTCCCTAGTCTTCTGAGCAGGAGAAGTGACACAACTGGGATCTCATCACGGAGACTGTATCTCCATTGGTCCAAAGCGGGTGGGAGATGCCATGCCGTGATTTCTCATGGGCAGGTGCTTCACCCATGCACTGCTTCGGCGTAGAACTGGTGCCACAGCCCAAGTCTAAAACTAAGGTGCTATTTGTCTCCAACAGAAATGCTCCTGCTGACAACTCCGCTCCCCACAGACGTCGATCGGTCTCCCGGTGTATCGAAACCCCCGTAAGCCATGGCCCATTGCAAACAGAGAGATTTGAATATGTTGCCAGCCGGGGAAAACTGGAAGTCGTGCCAGAGGCAGCCTGCAGGTTGAAAGGGATGCATTAATAAAGTTAGTGAGATAAGAGTTTGATAGACCTGGAGCAACTTTGGAATGATCTCCTGATTTTCTTTAGAAAAGGAGAAATGTGTGACTGCAGAGAGAGCCAAGATATCTTTTGGTGGCAGCATGTGGAGGAGAGGACAGACGGAGAGGGATAGCGAAGTTGAAGTGGCGAGCAGAGAGAGAGAAGGAGGCCTGAGCTTTCTCTTCTTTCCCTCTTTATTTCTTTAGAGAAGTAAGATCACCTGGAGTGAACACATGAAAGACAGCAAGTACATGATCTGCAGCGATGTTTCTCTTTTCAGTTGTATTCCCCCCACGGGGCCTGAAAAGGCAGTTGACTATTTCCTGGGAGGAAAAAGAATGCATTTATGAAAAGCTGGGATATAGAGAGGAGGTGTACCAGGCAGAAAGTGACGACGCTGTAGCCAAAATTCATGCTGAGACGAACCTGCCTGTTTGCCGAGAGTGTCAGAAATCTCCACCCTGTGCCGAGAAAAGAGAGCTGCCAGAAACGAATCTCTTAGAGGGGGAGCAAAGGAAGCAGGAGGGTCGAGAAATGAACTGTACTTTCAGTACCTCAAATGCTCTCTTTGGGTTTCTCCCTCCCCAAGCAACAACCCGTCTGGTTCCCCCAGTCGATGGCATTCTGAGCATTGCCTGGCTCTGGGGTCTCACTCATGGGCAGAGATTGTCCCCGGTCAGCTCGCAGTGCAGTCCTCCCCTCCCCAGTTGCAATCGCCTGCTCTGCTGCACACCCACTGATGTGCTTTTGGGAGCTCCGGGCTTCTGCCCTTCTGCACCTTTCACATCTTCCCGTGCTGTCCTCAGCTCTCTGGGTTGCTTGCAGCTCCCTCGGGGAACACGTGTCTCCTCTGCTTCTATGGCTTTTCCCCAGTCCTTCTTCATCTGCCTGGGAAGAATGCCTCTCTCCCAGCTCCCCGGGAAAGGGAGATGAGCCCTGCTGGGCAACAACCCGGTGTCTCTAGATTTGCCTTTCCCTTCTGCGAAAACACAAAGTCTGAGAGGAACGTGGCTCCAGCAGGGCTGCTGGATATCCCAGCTCCAGTGATGGCAAGGAGAGCATATGCCCTAGGGAATGTACTGAGGGATGAGCAGGGAACAGGATGAAGACCCTGACGCACATGCAGGGAGCACATGGGGCAACTACCAGAGTGCTGCTTGCGAGTGGTGGGGCTAGGAGAGCCCTGGCCCACCCAGGGCAGTTGAAGGTCTGGGGGTTTGGCAGATGGAGACCCTTACACACAGTCCCTTCCCTAAACCAAGTCCAGAGGGATCCCAGGCACCCATCACACCACAGGAAACAGAGGTCTTCACATGCTTCCCAGGTGGAAGAGCATTATCGATTTCACCCTCCTTATGCCTGTGTGCTCCTGAAAATTTTCTACCATCTTAAGTATCAGAGGAGAGAGAACACATTTAGAGGAAGCTGAGAATTCTGCATTTTTACTGAGAGGCTAATGAAGGATGGTCCTGCAACCATCCTTCCTGAGGCCAGGGCCACATGGCTGGAGGTTTTTCCTTTCTTACTGCTTTGCTTTCCTCTCTCACCACCTCTAACACTTGGTCTGGCTTGGTTGCACCTCGCTCCTTCGCACCGTCTGCCTTCACAGCTTCTTCAGAACACGTCCGAGATGTAGTGTCCAGATCCTTGACGAGTGACACTCCAAATCTTGCGGACCCTTACTCTCTGTCTTTACCACACTCTAGGCAAGGCAAGAACCCCTCCTGCTATCCAAAGAGAAAGATCTTCATGAACCAGAGAATCGCGGCTCCTGCCTGGAGTGGATCAGAGTAACCAGGAGACGATGCCTCAAGAGAAGCTAGGGACACACATGGCAGCTGACTGCAGGATGCCCAGATTTGCGCTGCCCTGTGCTGTATAAATCACTTTGCACTCAGGCATTCTGTCGCAAGCCTGCGCTCTGTGTAGGAATGAAAAGCCATGTTTTTATAGGGGTGCTAATTTGCTCTGCTGTAGAACCAATTAACCGAGTTTTGTTTCTAAGAGAATCCCCTGAAATCTCTGAAGACGACAGTGTCAATGAGTCCGTGTCCGCCAGGGCCCAGGAATACAGAGCCGCGTTCCCATGATGGGGTCCGGAGAGCCAGAGGACGGTGGAAAGACCGTCTCCCGTCACCAACAGCCACCCCGTTGGCACCCGCAGCTCTCTGGACAATTTAGCAGCGCGTACGAGGAGCTCCGGGCTGTGACCCGGGAGCTGCCGGTAGGAATGGATACGGTCTCCGGCCACCAGCCCTGCGCACAGATCAAAACCGCGGCCAGCGACACCAGCCCCGCTCCCCGACAGCGCCGCAGCCGCCGATCCGCTTCCCGGCGCCTCGCTGCCCCCGCCAGCCTCGACTCTCTGCTCCTGGTGGGCCGCCTCCTCTCCGCCTCCTCCCCTGTCCTCCTCCGACAAATCCGCCCCGGGGCTGGGACAGGCGCCGGCGCCTCTCGGGCTCTCCTCGGGTGCTGGTTGGAGGCGGAGGCCAGGCGACAGCGGCGGCAGTGCGGCAGCGGTTTGTGCTCTGCACCCTAGAACCGGCGGGGCCGGGCTGGGTGGCAGGGGTGGTGTTTGGTATTGAGGATCTTCAGATTGACAGGCCATGTGCTTCTTACACCGCCATCGTCTCTTCCCTCACATCTCTCTTTTGGCACGTGGAGACTCCTGAATTGTCCTCCAGGGCAAGCGCTTGAGAGAATGGTCGAGGGGCACGAGAGGCAGAACATCCCTCCGGGCTCAGTGCCCTCCCGGCTCAACCTCTCCTGGCCTTTCCCGTGGAACATCCCTGCTAGCAGCAGGAGCACTTTTGCTAGGGACAAAGACCACTTGTGGTTTTGTCGGGGGCTGTGGCACCAGTGCCACGGGGAGGCAATGCATGGGAGAAACACCTTCCCCTGAGAAAACTCGGACGTGGCATAACCCCTCGCACTTGCTTTGGGATTCATGGAGATGTAGTCTCAGTAAGTGAGTTCTGCTGTGTCCCTCGTCCAGCTCTTCTTGCTCAGAGGACCAGGGAACAACCTCTCACACCTGAACTGGAGGTACTGGAATCTGCACATTTGCAGCAGGTTGAGGGGCACTCAGAGGCACATTCAAAAATTTCATTCTCTTTCCCATCTCTGTCACCTCCGTAGGACATAAATGACCACCAAAGCAGGGTGTGATCTATTGCCATGTGCACTGGAAAACCCAGGTCATCTCCTCAGGGCATTCATCACAGACCTGCCATCCGCTCTTGGCACTCACAATAGAACCACAACTTCCAGCACTGGCTTCTCACCCGGCACACAGAGATTCTTTTGCCTTCCTTGGAGAGACCGGAAGAACTAGACAGCGTGTATCTGTTTGCATTGCACAGACAAGTCTTGAGCACACACCTGCTGTTGGTGTGGGGAGATGACCCTGAGCAAGAACAATTGCCATCAACCTCCTGGGGAGACCTTGAAGTTATGTGGGACAAAGAGTGTCTCGGTGTCACATTGCATTTACGGTTCTAAATCCCGGCAAAGCCCATGCGTGCAGCTCTGGGATGTGCTTCTCTTGGACAGAGCTCTGCGTTTCCATCTCTCAGGCGGTGGGCCATCTCAGATAGTGGCAGAGCAGGTGGCACCCCACAAGGGCTTAGGTGCATCCAGGCTCCTGGCGTGGCAGCAGGAACCCCAGGAGATACTGCCCCTGTTGCCATGAACTGTCTGTGTCTGTGTGCAAGCAAAGGACTCGTGTGCCTGAAAACCCTCCTGTGACCGAGCAGTGAGCCCCCGCCAGAGCACCACTGACTCTTGGCCAACTGGCCATCCACCAGGACCCCAGAGGCCATTTTCCAGCGCTGCTATGGAGAATATCATTCCCAGTCTGTCCGGACATTCGGGGTTGCCCCATCACAGGGACAGAATCTGGCACTTGCCCTTGTTGAACTTCCTCTGGTTGAGGATTGCCCAAACCTCTGATTTGAGGTCTCTCTGCGGGGCCTCCGTCTTCCATGAGGCCCTGGAGTGTTACAATGGCCCCTTGATTGCTTGGGAATGTGCAGTGTTCTCTGTTCCATGTGTTACATGAGGCCCCATATTGTCACAATGGCACTGAAATGAGAGAGGATCTCCATCCTTAATGGCTTCATAAATCAGAAGTTTTTCTTAGATAAAAATCCTAATCAACAAAGGGGTTTGCTTTCTTGGCATGGTAGCAGTCTTTTCTTTTCTTTTAAGACTACAATTAGTTGTAGGAGAGAGAATGTAGATGATACATGGAAACTAATAGAGAGTGTATCATATGCCCATCTTCAAGAAATTAGCTTACAGGCCTCAGAAAACTTGTTTAATAAGAGATTGTTCTGTTAAGAAGAAAGTCAATTATACATTGTTTAAGCAAATGGGAAGTTCTAAGACACGTCTTAGCTGGTCCTAAAGCATTTAGTTTAGGGGTTAGGGGTCGGATAGATCAATCAGAGATGCTACGAGGCCTGCTAAGGAAGAAGACCACTCTGTGAAAATGACTGCCCCTCCCAGAAGAAATGGACGCTAGATGGCAGTCTTGCTCCACGAATAAAATCCAAGAGGCTATTTGACCCTAAAATCAGAAGAGAATTTTGGACTGCTTGTGAAGGGGAGGGTCTTTCAAGTATCACTGTATTTATACTCCGAAATTTATACTGATTCTTTGATTCATGCATGGCAGAGTACCCCCATGAATCCCCAGCTGGCATATTAAAGAAATGTTCGATCCAATGGTTTCTGGTCATGGGGTTTAATTCTTTTGTTTTATCCCTTTGATTCCATGAAGTTCCAAAGACATCCCACGGTTTGTTTAATTCCATGAGGTCCCGCACATCCCAATGATGTCCCTTAAGTCCCTGGTTTCTGTAGTTTCCCAGGGAACATTTGCTTCTATGATGCAGGGCAGTGCCACGACGGCCACTTGATTCCGTGAGTTCCCCCAGTCTCCCAGCAGTCCTTTGGTTCCATGAGACCCTGCAATGTTGCAGTGGGTTGACCTTACCTGGATGCCAGGTGCCCACCAAGCTGCTCTATTGCTGCCCTTCCCAGCCAGACAGAAGAGACAGAATAAGATGGAAAATTATTTCTACCTTGAGATCAGGCACTTTACTAAAGCAAAAGCCAAAGTTTGCGCATGCATAAGTGAAGAGGAAAATAAAAAGATTTTCTCTCTACTTCCTGTCAGCAGCGATACCTGGCCACTTCATGGGAAGCAGGGCTTCACCACACAGAGAAGCCGCTCAGAAGGCATGTATTGTAAAAAAATGGATTTTCCCCCTTTCCTGTTCCTTTCCTGAGCTCTTGTAGCTGAGCTGACGCCATATATTCTGCAATGTCCCTTTGGTCCATTTGGCTCAACTGACCCGTCTGTATCGCCTCCCATGATCTTGCCCCTGATTCAGGGGACGAAGCCGACAATGCAGATGCTGCACCAGCCCTGCTCAGCAGTTGCCAAAGCACTGGTGCGATTAACCCCTTTGTAGCTCCCAATGCAAAGCACAGCACTGTGACGCCTGCAGTGAGAAAATGAACTCCAGCTCAGACAGACCCAACACATGTGGGATTCTGAAATGTCTCAGGGTTCCTTTGGTTCCACGATGCCCCTCTCAGACCTGGCAGTAGAAAAATAAATCAAAAAATTGAGAAGAAATCATCTTAAAGTCATGCTAAGCCTGTCTTCTACAGTCCAGAATCTATATATGTGTGACTGCAGATACTTGGGATGAGGGTAGATGCTCAGAGGAATTCATGGGTTTGATCTAGGAAACCTGTCCCAAAGTTTTCACTGCCTTTTCCTCCTTGGACATTTCCTGATGCCCGGAGGAAGCTCATGGCCAACAGCAGCTCCATCCCCCACTTCCTCCTCCGGGTTGCAGCTCTTGCACTTCTGCTTCTTCCTGGGCATCTCCCTGGCTGCCCTCCTGGGCAACGGCCTCATCCTCAGCGCCGTAGCCTGCCACCACCACCTGCACACCCCCCAGGGACTTCTTCCTGCTCCACCTCTCCCTCACACCCCCGGGCTGCCTCTGCACCACTCTCCCCAAAGCCATGGCCAATTCCCTCTGGAACACCAGGGGCATGTCCTACTCAGGATGAGCTGCACAGGTGTTTTTTGCTTTTCTTCTTGATCACAGCGGAGCTTGCCCTTCTCACCATCATGTCCTATGACCGCTACGTGGCCATCTGCAAAGTCCTTCACTACAGGACCCTCCTGGGCAGAAGAGCTTGTGCCCACGTGGCAGCAGTTGCCTGGGCCACTGGGAAGCAGGTCTGGCCCTGGGGCTGCAGGAGCTGCCGCCTGAGCTGATGATCTCCTGAGCAGTCCAGACATGCAGTCACTGTCCCTGTCCTCTATTGCCTCCCTTTCTTGCTGCAGGACCAGAAACGACTGTGCTGCTCTGCTGGGCTGGGGCGGGGTAGGGAGATGGGGGGACCAGGGAGGGGCTGGTCTGGGCAGTTCCAGTGACTAGAAAACCCCAATGTTCATCTGAAGTGTAGGAGTGTGCAGGGTGGGAGCATTACAGGGCTGAGGTGGCTCCAGGCTCTGGGAGTGGTAGCAGGAGCCCAGGGAGACACTGCCCCTGCTGCAATGAACTGCCTGTGTGTGTGCCAGGGAAGGACTCGTGTCTCTGAACACCCCCGTGTGTGCATCAGTCCAGCTCAGGGCTGGACACCTCGCAGAGCCCTGACACATTTCTCTGTGTGACTCCAGGAAAACCCCCGCTGTGCCAGGGAGTTACCAGATCCTTTGCTGTCACCCTCCTGGTGTCCTGTGTAATGATGAAACTAGAAAAGGTGATCATCATACCCTGGTAATTTTCTAAGAGGAGAAATGTCACTGCTGGAAAGAAGTGTCACTGCTGGAAAGAAGTGTCACTGAAGAGGGGAGAAGAGGGAACATCATTGTTTCCTTCAGTCTGTTCCACAGCAGGTTCCCCTGGAGCCCCAGGGACACCTGTGGGGAACCCAGAGGGGCAGACAAAGGGTTGCCTTTGGCTCTTGCTGTGCTGCTCAGCTGGGTCGGGCTCCTGGCACACAGGGAAATCCTGGCAAGCGGGCAGCACTGCAGAGAGACAGCTCTGCCCAGGAGTAGCTCCTCTGCACAGCCCAGCAGGGCCGAGGGCACTGCCTGTAGGCACGAGAGAAGAGAAGAAAGGCAAAGGGAGGTTAAAGGCAGCAGAAAGATGGGAGGTGTTCAGCTGAGACACAACTTGGGGACACAACTTCACACTCCTCTGCAGTGTGAGTCTACAGGTGCAGGGCAATGTCGCTTGTGTTCCTGGAGGAATCTCCTAAAGCTACCACATCCCACAGCCTTGCACATCTGTCAGGACTCTCCCAGTTTCTCTGTTGCGCCACAGGAGGATGTTCTCCAGGGCAGGCCTTCCCTGCAGCACCGTCAGAGGGACAGCGCAGGTGGGCTCCTTCTCCCAGGGATGACTGCGGGGTGGGAAGGTGGGGGTGCAGCCAGGGATGCCCGGGGCTGTCCTGCAGAGCAGGGTCCCTGTGCTCCGGGGTTCTTTGTGCCAGGGCACGGACTTTGCTGCCTGCTGGGGTCAGGTCTCATCCTGCCTGGGTAGTTGCCCACCCCTCTGCAGGGAGAAGCTGTCGGTGGGTGGTGAGAACCCCAGCAGGAGCCAGGCAGGTTCTTCCTGCCGTTGGATGAGGTGTGTGTGGTCAGGGCTGTGGGAGGTCAGGGTTGCTCCCAGATCCAGATCACACCAGCACATTTCCAAGAGCACTGTCAAATGGGAAGGACAAAGCACAATTATTAGGAAGGAATGGAGTTTTTCTGAGTCAGTGTTTTCAGTTTCCTACTCCTGAGGAATCTGGGGGTTGAGAAATGGAAAAGGAGCTCCCATGTTGGACAAGTCACTGAGACTCCTGAGCTGTAACTTGGAATGCACAAGTGCTTCTGTAAGCAACTTCCTAAAGTGCTTTCGGCCTCTGCTCTGCTTTTGACAGAAGCAGCATCACTTCTGCTGGACCCATCTGTTTTTTCTTTATCTGCCCTTTTCCAGCTGCAAAAAGAAAAGTTGCCCAGTCAGTGCACTACAAACAGGCAGGTTTCTCTCAGGTCACAGTGAGTGCACAGACATTCGGATGGAGTGGTGACAGGGAAGTCATGAATGGATTTCTGATGTTGAGTCTACTGTTTTGAAATCAGAAAATGTGGTGTTGAAGTCATCGTTAGCCTTTGAGAGGGAAACAGGAGAAAAATCGGATAAATTTGTTGCTAAAAATGAGCTGCTTCAAACTGAGGTTGACCACCTTCAAAGTCTTGTTAAAATTTGGATGATTATGAAACAGTCAGCTCACGGATTACCCCCATCAATACTAGACGATGCCCGCAGTATAAAGGCATAAAGCCCTCCCAGCCCCTCCAGGAACCCTCAAATCCCATCCCGGTCCCACAGGACACTCCCAACTTCCCCTTAAACCCTCCGAGGCCCCCAGACTGCCTCCCAGACCCACAAAAACCCACAAGATGCCCCCAAACCCCTCCCAGTTACCTCCAGCCCTCCCAGGGCCTTTCAAACTCTCTCCTAGTTGCCCCCTTCCCCTTGAGTATGCCCCCAAACTCTCTCCCAGTTCCTTCCCACATCCCCGACGATTCCCCAAAACCCCTCACAGCTGCCCCAATCTCCCCAACCTCCCTCCCAAACCCCCAAACTCCCCCAAACACCTTCCCACTTACCCCCACGACCTCCAACCCCTTCTCAGCCTCCCCATTCCTTCCCAAAGCCCCTCCCAATTGCCGGCCCGTCCCCCAGGCTCGGGTGAGGAGGTGCCCCAGGCTGACGGGCCCGCCCAGGCAGGGGCGGTTCCAGCAGCATGTCAGGAGCCACCCCTGCCCCGAAAGCTCCCGCCCGCCCTGGAGCCGCCTCAGCTGCCCCTGCAGGGGAGAAATCCAGGCCGGAGCAGAGCAGGGGGCAGGGCCGGGCTGGGACCTCGATGGACGGGGGCACTGGGAGAGCAGGGGAGAGACCGGGATGGGCTGAGGGGGCACTGGGAGGGAGAGGGGAAAGTTTTTTGCCCCTTTCCTGGGCACTTGAACACCCTCTGCACCCCCGTTCCCGGCCGTGCCGGCTGTCCTTCCCCCCCAAGCCATGAACAGGTTTTGGGGCTCCCTCGTGGGTCGCAGCCAATAGAACGGCTCTGCTGGAATGACGTCATTGCCAAATTCTGCTGGGCCCCTGTCCTTGTGCCGGTGAGTCACCCAATAGAACGTCGAAACTTCCGCGGGGGCTGCCGGGAGCGGGGCGGTGATGGCGGAGGAGGGGAGGATCGGGATTGAACCCGATTGGTCCCGATCGATCCCGGCCCCAGGGTCTCCCCCCGCCGCGCTGTTTTTCACGTGCGGCCCCAACGAGGCCATGGTGGTGTGGGGTGAGTTCAGGGGGTCCGGGGGCTCCTGGTGACCCCTCCGAATCTCCCCCAAGACTCTCAGGAACTGCCCAGATCCCCCCAAGAATCCTGGGGACCCTCCGCCTTTCCCCCTCCTCCCCCAAATCTCCTGTGCATCCCCTTAACCCTTGAAAATCTCCTGGGACCACCTCAGACCCCCAGACTCCCTCCTGGGGACCCCCAAACACTCTTCAGGACTCCGGGGCCCCTCCCGACCCTTGGGCAGGGCCCGGTGCTGCTGCTGGGGCAGGGGGTGAGGCCTTGCCGCCTGCCAGCTGCCTGGGCCCCTGTCCTTGCTGCGCCACATCCCCGAGGCTCCATCCCCACTCCCCCAGCGCCAGCTCGCTCCTTCCCAGCCCCAACCAAGCCCTTCTCTGTGTCCTCCTGCAGGCCATGGCTTTCACAACATTCCTTTAGGTGCTTGTGCAAAGCATCATCCAGTCCCTGCAGGCGGTCGGGGAGGGGCTGCACAAGACTCAGTGAGCTTGGAGGTCTTTTCCAAGCTGAAGGACTCTTGGATTCTGTGATTGTGTGCTGGATTCAGCTGGGTCCGTGTTAGCAGCATTAGTTTGCTCCCAAAGTTTCCTCGCTGTCAGCTCTTGTGGCCTAAGGCTTGAGCTCCTTTAACTCCTTGTGCTGAGCTACTGATGGGAAACGAGAGGCCTCTGCGAGCAGATTCCTGGTGTTCCCTGTAGAACAGTGAGGGAGAAGGTGTAGTCAAGTGGGAAGAGGAGTACTGTTTGTGTGTGGCCTCCTATGTGGCCTTGGCGCCTTTGAGGGGCTTGACGGCGAAAAGAGCTTTGTTAAAGTGAGAAGTGAAATAGTGTGTTGGCTGTTCTCTCTGCAGGGAGAAGCTGTCGGTGGGGGAGGGGTCACAGAGTGGGGGAGAGGCCGTAAAGTGGGGGAGGGGCCACCGAGTGGGAGAGGGGTCACAGAATGGGGGAGGGGTCACAGAGTGGGGGAGGAGCCACAGAGTGGGGGAGGGGCCATAAAGTGGATGAGGGGCCATAGAGTGGGGGAGGGGCCAGAGAGTGGGGGAGGGGCCATGAAGTGGGAGAGGGGTCACAGAGTGGGGTAGGGGCTACAGAATGGGGTAGGGGCCACAGAATGGGGAAGGAGCCATAAAGTGTGGGAGCGGCCACGGGGTGGGGGAGGGGTCACAGCCTGGACTCGGGGGGTCAGGGCAGTGACCTCGGGGAGGGGGAGGGGTCAGGGCATGGGGTAGGGGTCTCACCTGATCCCGGGGCTATCGGGACCATGGCGGGGCCGAACCTGGTGGGGACACCCAAGTTTTTCCCAAATTTCCCCTCATTTTTCCCAGTTTTTCATCCATTTCTCCCAAATTTCCCACTCTTTCCCCAATTTTCCCCCCATTTCCCCCATTTTTCCCAAATTTCCCCATTTTTCTCAATTTTTCCCCATTTGTTTTCCAAATTCCTTCCATTGTTTTCAAATTTCCCCCATTTTTTCCCATTTTCCCCAAATTTCCCCCCATTTTTCCCAACTTTCCCCAATTTTTCATCCAATTTTACCCAAATTCCCCCATTTTTTTCTCAATTCACCCCATTTTTCCCAAATTTCCCCATTTTCCCCAAATTCCGCCATTTTTTCCCAATTTTTTCCTAAATTTCCCCTAATTTTTCCCAATTATCCCCCATTTTTCCTGATTTTTCACCTGTTTTCCCCAAATTTCTTACTTTTTTCCCAGTTTTCCCTCCATTTCCCCTCAAAATCCCCCATCTCCCCAAATTTCTGACTTTTTCCCCAAAATTTCCCCCGTTTTTCCACATTTTCCCGGATTTTCCCCCAGTTTTCCTAAATTCCCCCCATTTTTCCCCATTTTTATCAATTTTCCCCAAATTTCCCACTTTTTTCTCAAATTTTCCCCCATTTTTCCCAATTTTTCATTCGTGTTCACCAAATTTCCCACTTTTTTCCCCAATTTTTCCCCATTTTCCCCCAAATTCCTGGTTTTTTCCCCCCATTTTTTCCCACTGGGGAAATTTGGGAAATTTGGAAAACTGGGGACCCAAAAATCCAAGAAAATGTGGGGAAATGGGAGAAAAATGTGGGGGAAATCTGGAGAAAAATCTGTGAAAATGTGGGAAGAATGGGGGGAAAATCAGGAAAATGGTGAAAAATGTGGGAAAATGTGGGAAAATGTGGGAAAATGTGGAAATTGCAGAAAATTCTGGGAAAAATGTGAGAAAAATCCGGGGAAATGGGGAAAAATGGGGGAAAATGTGGGAAATTCTGGGGAAAATGGGGAAAAATATGGGAAAATATGGAAAAATGAGGAAAAAAAGGGGGAAAATGGGGAAAAATGTGTGAAAATCTGGGAAAATCTGGGAAAAATGGGGGGAAAATCTGGGAAAATGGGGGGAAATGGAGAAAAAATCCGGGAAAATGGGGAAAAAATTGGGAAAAAACTGGGAAAATGGGGAAAAATTGGGAAAAAACCTGGGAAATTCTGGGGAAAATGGGAGAAAATCTGGGAAAAATGTGGAAAAAATGGGGGGGAAAGGGGAAAAAATGGGAAAAATCTGGGAAAATAGGGAAAAAATGGGGGGAAAATGGGGAATATTCTGGGAAAATCTGGAAATATGGGGAAAAAAATGTGAGAAAAATGGGGAAAAATCTGGGAAAAATGGGGGAAAATGAGGAAAAATCTGGGAAAATGTGGAAAAAATGTGGGAAAAATCATGGAAACTGGGGGGAAATTGGGAAAAAATCCAGGGAAATGTGGGAAAAAAAGGGGGGAAATCTGGGAAAATGGGGAAAATAATTGGGAAAAAATCTGGGAAAAAATGGGCAAAATGAGGAAAAATCTGGGGAAATAGGGAGAAAATCTGGGAAAATGTGGGAAAAAATTTGGGAAAATGTGGGAAAATGGGGAAAAATCCGAGAAAATGGGGGCAAAATGGGGAAAAATCTGGGGAAAATGGGGAAAAATCTGGGAAAATGTGAAAAAATTGGGAAAAACTGTGGGAAAATGGGGAAAATGAGGAGAAATCTGTAAAAATGGGGGAAAATGAGGAAAAATGTGTGAAAATGGGAAAAAATTTGAAAAAAATCCGGCAAAATGGGGAAAATCGGGAAAAATCAAGAAAAATGGGGGGAAATGTGGGAAAATGTGGGAAAATCTGGAAGAAAATCTGGAGAAAAATCTGAGAAAATGTGGGAAAAATGGGAAAAAATGTGGGAAAAATCTGGGAAAATGTGGGAAATTCTGGGAAAAGTGGAGGAAAAATCTGGGAAAAATCCGGGAAAATGGGGAAAAAATAGGGAAAAATCTGGGAAAATGTGGGAGAAATCTGGGAAAATGGGGACAAACTGGGGGGGAAATGCTGGAAATTCTGGGGGAAATGGGGGAAAATGGAGAAAAATGGGAAAAAATCCCAGAAAATGGGGAAAAATGGGGAAAGATTTAAAAAAATGGGAAAAAATCTTGGGAAAATCTGGGAAAAATGAGGAAAAATCTGGGAAGATGTGGAAAAAATGGGAGAAAATCCAGGAAATGGGGAAAAATGGGGAAAGATAAAAAAAATTTTGGAAAAATGGGGAAAATATGGGAAATTCTGGGAAAAATCCAGGAAAATGGGGGAAGAAATCTGGGCAAATCTGGGAAAATGTGAGAAAAAATGGGGGAAAATGTGGAAAAAATGGGAAAAAAAATCTGGGAAAATCTGGAGAAAAATGTGTGAAAATCTGGGAAAATGTGGGAAAAATGTGGAAAAAATGGGGAAAAATCTGGGAAAATGGGGGAAAATGGGAAAAATCTGGAAAATGGGGGAGAAATGGGGAAAAATTCAGGAAAATGGGGAAAAATGGGGGAAAAATCTGGGAAAAATGGGGAAAATAGGGGGAAATGTGGAAAAATGGGGAAAAATGTGGAAAAACTGGGTTAAACTGGGAGGAACTGGGAGAAACTGGGCCAGAGGGAAAGGGATGTTGCCATGGAAATGTGAGCCCGCCCCTCCCCCACCCGGCCCAGGGCCCACGGTGGGGGGGGGAACTGGGTTAAACTGGGACATACTGGGAGCACTGGGGGGGACACTGGGAGTTACTGGGAGCTACTGGAAGCTACTGGGGAGGTCACTGGGGTTACTGGAATGGACACTGGAGTTACTGGGAGCTACTGGGGGGGGTCACTGGGGTTACTGGGAGTTACTGGGAGCTACTGGGGGGCTTACTGGGAGTTACTGGGAGCTACTGGGGTGGACACTGGGGTTACTGGGAGTTACTGGGATGGACACTAGGGTTACTGGGAGCTACTGGGATAGACACCGGGGTTACTGGGAGCTACTAGGAGCTACTGGGGGGTCACTGGGGTTACTGGGGGGGTCGCTGGAGATACCGGAGGCATTACTGGGGTTACTGTGAGCTACTGGGAGCCACTGGGAGTGGCCCATCCCCCTCCCTCCCCAAGGTCACCCCAAGGACACGGAGGGGGGGGAGGGGGGGAAGCCCTGCCCCCTCCCAGTCCCTCCCAGTCCCTCCCAGTTCCCTCCCAGTCCCTCCCAGTACCTGAACTGGTCACACTGGGAGCGGCTCCAGGTCCCCCCTCCAGTTTGGGCCCCCGGGGCTATTTTTGGGACCCGGTGACATCACTGGGGGGGAGGGGCCTCGAGGGGGCGGCCCCTCCCCTCTCCCTTCCCAGTACAGACCAGTAAGGGACCAGTAACGGCCCCAGTGGGGGGGGGAGGGGAAGGAGGGAACACTGAGGGTGGGGATGGAGCAGGATGGTCCTTGAGCGTGGGGGAAGGGCAGGAGGTTCCCTGAGGGTGGGGGAAGGGCAGGACCGTCCCTGAGGGTGGGGGAGGGGTAGGCGGGTCCCTGAGGGTGGGGGAGGGGCAGGAGGGACCCCGAGGTGGGGGGAGGGGCAGGAGGGTCCTGAAGATTGGGGAGGGGCAGGGAGGGACCCCGAAAGTGAAGGAGGGACCCTGAGGGTCCCTGAGGGTGGGGGAAGGGTAGGAAGTTCCCCGAGGGTGGGGGAGGGGCAGGAGAGTCTCTGAGGTTGGGGGAGGGGTCCTGAGGGCCCCTGAAGGTGGGGGAGGGGCAGGGAGGGCTCCTGAGAGTGGGGGAGGGGTAGCAGGTTCACTGGGGGGAGGGGAAGGAAGGGACCCTGAGGGTGGGGGAGGGACAGGAGGGACCCTGAGGGTTGGGGAGGTGCAGGAAGGGGGGGGGAGGGGCTTTGGGGGGGCCCTTAAAGGTGGGGGGAGGGGCTGAAAGTGGGTCCATCATTGGGAGGGGACACGCCCACCCAAAACCCAGTAAGTCCCAGTTGAGCTCCCAGTTCAGGGAGGGGGAGAGGATGCAAAAGACACGCCCACTTGCAGAGGCTATGGCCACCTTGGGATGGGACACGCCCACCAGGGAGAGACCACGCCCACCTAAAGAAGGGACACGCCCACCCCCAAACCACTAAGTCCCAGCTGAGTTCTGCCTTAACTGGTCCTTACTGGTCCCACCACCCCATTCCGCGTTCCAGTGACCCGTACTGGTCCATACTGGCTTATACTGGTCTATCCTGGTTTATACTGGTCTGTACTGGTCTGACCTTGATGGAGATGCTGAAGTGCCCCAACCCCCTTAACTGGTCCTTCCTGGTCCCACCACCCCATTCCGTGTTCCAGTGACCCGTACTGGTTTATATTGGTCTATACTGGTCCATACTGGTTTATACTAATCTATACTGGTCTATACTGGTCTGTACTGGTCTGACGTTGACGGAGATGCTGAAGTGCCCCCAACCCCCTTAACTGGTCCTTACTGGTCCCACCGCCCCATTCCCCGTTCCAGTCACCTGTACTGGTCCATACTGGTTTATACCGGTTTATACTGGCCCATACTGGTCTATACGGGTCTATACTGCTTTATACTGACCTGACCTTGATGGAGATGCTGAAGTGCCCCCAACCCCCTTAACTGGTTCTTACTGGTCCCACCACCCCATTCCCCGTTCCAGGGACCCGTACTGGTTTATACTGGTTTATACTGCTCTACCCTGGTTTATACTGGTCTGTACTGGTCTGACCTTGATGGAGATGCTGAAGTGCCCCCAACCCCCTTAACTGGTCCTTACTGGTCCCACTGCCCCATTCCCCATTCCAATCACCCGTACCGGTCTGTACTGGTTTATACTGGTCTATACCGGTCTATACCAGTCCATACTGGTCTATACTGGTTTATACTGGTCTGTACTGGTCTGACCTTGACGGAGATAATGAAACGCCCCCAACCCCCTTAACTGGTCCTTACTGATCCCACCACCCCATTCCCTGTTTCAGTGACCCGTACTGGTTTATATCGGTTTATACTGCTCTACCCTGGTTTATACTGGTCTGTACTGGTCTGACCTTGATGGAGATGCTGAAGTGCCCCCAACCCCCTTAACTGGTCCTTACTGGTCCCACCACCCTGCTCGCTGTTCTAGTGACCTGTACTGGTCCATACTGGTCCGTACTGGTTTTTTACTGGTTTTTTACTGGTCTATACTGGTCTATACTGGTCTATACTGGTCTGTACTGGTCTACACTGGTCTATACTGGTCTATAATGGTCTGACCTTGATGGAGATGCTGAAGTGCCCCCAAGCGCCTTAACTGGTCCTTATCGGTCCCACTGCCCCATTCCCCATTCCAGTGACCCATATTGGTCTATACTGGTCCATACTGGTTTATACTGGTCTATACCGATCTATACTGGTCTATGCTGCTCTGTACTGGTCTGACCTTGATGGAGATGCTGAAGTGCCCCCAACCCCCTTAACTGGTCCTTACTGGTCCCACCACCCTGCTCCCCATTCCATTGACCCATACTGGGTCGTGGTGGCAAGAACCCCAGCAGGAGCCAGGTGGGGTCTTCCTGCCATTGGATGAGTGCTCTGGGAGGTCAGGGCTGCTCACAGATCCAGATCACAGCAGCACATTTCCAAGAGCACTGTCAAATGGGAAGGACAAAGCACAATTATTAGGAAGGAATGGAGCTTTTCTCAGTCAGTGTTTCCAGTTTCCTACTCCTGAGGAATCAGGGGGTTGAGAAATGGAAAAGAAACTCTCATGTTGGACAAGTCACTGAGACTCCTGAGCTGTAACTTGGAATGCACAAGTGCTTCTGTAAGCAACTTCCTAAAGTGCTTTTGGTCTCTGCTCTGCTTTTGACAGAAGCAGCATCACTTCTGCTGGACCCATCTGTTTTTTCTTTATCTGCCCTTTTCCACCTGCCTGAGGTTTCTCTCAGGTCAAAGTGAGAGCACAGACATTTGGATGGAGTGCTGACAGGGAAGTCATGAATGGATTTCTGATGTTGAATCTACTGTTTTGAAATCAGAAAATGTGGTGCTGAAGTCATCGTTAGCCTTTGAGAGGGAAACAGGAGAAAAATCGGATAAACTTGTTGCTAAAAATGAGTTGCTTCAAACTGAGGTTGACCACCTTCAAAGTCTTGTTGCGCCAGAGTGCAGAGAGAAAACTGTTGCTAAAAAAACAGGCTCCTGGTTTGGTCAGGCAACTTCATAAACCAGTGTCTTACCCTGGCATTGAGACTTGGGAAACCACAGAGAACCCTGATTCTAAGTCTCAGGAGAGAAAGAAACAAGGAGAATTTGAAGTTCAACTGATGTTTCTAGAGTCTCCCAGCTTTCCTCACATTAATGAAAATAGACTGAGTGATCCCTGTGATAATGAACAAAGGGAAGATTATTCTTTACCTCCCTCAATTTCCTTTGTGCCTGATACTGAATCCACTAAAAAACCTTGGACTCAAAAAGAGAACCCGACCCAGAAAACAACTCAATTCATTCTGATTCAAGTGGTTTAAGAGCAGAAGCATTATGGCGATAAACCTGGACAAATTAAAAGCCAACCAGTGAAATCCTATCAATATATCACATACCTTGGGATTCCACTTTGTTCTCATCAACAGTTAATACAATTTCCAATGGATATGGGGACAAAATGTTCGCAGCAAAATGCCAAAGATGGGATTAAAACCCAGACAAAAAAGAATTAAAATCACTGGAGAAAAAGAAGAAACCAGTCTTCAACCAAGAGCTTCACCCTGTTACTGTTTTGTTGATATTACCTTTTTGCTTTTTATTCTAATAATCATATTGTATGTTAAAATTTGGATGATTATGAAACAGTCAGCTCACTGATTACCCCCATCAATACTAGACGATGCCCGCAGTATACACCCGTCCCAGCCCCTCCAGGAGCCCTCAAATCCCATCCTGGTCCCACAGGACACTCCCAACTTCCCCTCAAACACTCCGAGGCCCCCAGATTGACTCCCAGATCCAGAAAACTCTTGCTGCCTGCCCATGGAGTGCCCAGTGTGGCCCACCAACTGCACCACAAAGCCAAAGCTTCCAGGCTTTCTTTCCTGGGAATTAGGGTTGTTCTTTCCTATTTTCAGCCATGCCTCCCAACTGATAGCCCAACTCCCAAACTGCTAGCATGCCTGTTGATACAGAATTGTTAAAATAAACCTTGCCAGTATATGTTTTCAGACACCGATTATTTAGTGTCGTTTCACTTTAATCCACCCCAAGGGAATTATTAATAAAAACCTGAGTTACCCCCTCTCCCCTTTTCCTGGGGCGGGTTGTAACACCAATCAGCACTGACTCCGCCCAGTAGGCATAGCAAAGGAAGTTTCCTTTTGGTTTAGGGTTTAGTGTTAGGGTTAGGGTTAGGGTTAGGGTTTAGGGTTAGGGTTAGGGTTAGGGTTAGGGTTAGGTTTTGAGTTAGGGTTAGGGTTAGAAAGGGTTAGGGTTAGGAAATTTAGGGTTAGAGTTATCAAAAGTTAGGGTTAGGGTTAGGTTTAGGGTTAGCAAAAGACAGGGTTACTGTTAGGGTTAGGGTTAGGGTTAGGGTTAGGGGTATAGGTAAGGGTTAGGGTTAGGAAGAATTTGTCTCAGTGCGCGATCTAACAATCGTGGTTTTAGCCCATTCCGGACACGCAGCGGTGCCCAATAAGCCCCTCTCAGGCTATAAGCCCGATTCATTGCCCACCGCTGTCAGAATCTTTTACTTTTTCTCTTGGGTCTCTGCTTTTGCTGTTGCTGTTCAGTTGCGTGTCTGGCAGAATACCCACCGCCGTCCGGTATGTACTCTGTTTCTATAGAGCACTGTCCCCTAACCCCAACATTAAAAGAGAGACTGGAAGCTATGCGCAAACCCTGTTCCCTAACCCTAACCCTAACCAAGAGACTGCAAGCTATGCGCAAACCTTTTTCCCTAACCCTAACCTTAAAAGTGAGAAAGCAAGCTATGCGCAAACCCTTTTCCCTAACCCTAACCCTAAAAACGAGACTGCAAGTTATGCGCAAACCCTGTTGCCTAACCCTAACCTTAAAAAAGAGACTGCAAGCTATGCGCAAACCCTTTTCTCTGAACCTAATCATAAAAAAGAGACTGCAAGCTATGCGCAAACCCGATTCCCTGACCCTAATCCTAAAAAAGCAAATGCAAACCATGTGCAAACCCTGTTCCCTAACCTTAACCTTAAAAAAGAGACTGCAAGCTCTGCACAAAACCAGTTCCCTAACCCTAACTTTAAAAAAGAGACTGCAAGCTACTAGGGTTAGGATTAGGGTTAGGGTAAGGGTTAGGGTTGGGGTTAGGGTTTAGGGTTAGGGTTAGGGTTAGGGTTAGGGTAAGGGTTAGGGGTTAGGTTTGGGGTTAGGGTAAGGGTTAGTCAGAATCTGTCTCAATGCGCGATCTAACCATCGTGGGTTTACCCCATTCCAGGAACGCAGTGGTGCCCAGTAAACCCCTCTCGGGCTATAAGCCCAATTCAGTGCCCACCGCTGTCAGAATCTTTTGCTTTTTCTCTTGGGTCTCTGCTTTTGCTGTTGCTGTTCTGTTGCGTGTCTGGCAGAATACCCACCGCCATCCGGTATGTACTCTGCTTCTATAGAGCACTGGTCCCGCCCACTGGTTGGAGTCAAGAGGTGGAGTCCGTGTTGATTGTTCTGCGTCACTGGCTCCGCCTCCTGGGCGGAGTCAGTGCTGATTGGTGTTACAACCCGCCCCAGGAAAAGGGGAGAGGGGGTGACTCAGGTTTTTATTAATAATTCCCTTGGGGTGTGTAAGGGGGATATTTTTGAATTAGATGATCAATGGAGCATAGAGGCATGAGAACGAAGTCATATTAGGATGTGAAACCAGCTAGAGTATGGTACAATGTAACTTCATGGCACAAGCTAATTGTAAGGTCCATTGTGCTTTTCAGCAAGTCAGCCTGATATCCCCTATTATCAGAGCTGAGTTTTTCCTTGGTTTTGCTACATATTGCAAGGTAGATACATCTACCCTTGAAACACAATGGTAGAGGTCATACATAGGGGTGAGAAAGATGATGATGGGAGGAAGATTATGTGGGCAGGGGTCACTCGCCCCTTGCCCCACAAGTAGGGCATGCGCAGACTGTTGCCATGAGGTAATGATCAGGCGGTGTTTGGCTGCCACTCAGGCATCACCTTATACTGCGTACTGGCCCTACGTAGTGTAATGTGGAACTGATAAAAATGGGGTGTCAGAGCTGCTGAGTTGAGCGATACTCATCCTACCACCGAGACTGTGTTGCTCCGCGGGGACGCCTGCTAAGCATGGGTACCGACCAGCTGCTGCAGATCCTGACAGTCCTGGCCTGTCTGTGTGGGTAAGCACAGTTTATTGATAGGAAGCAACTGAGAGAACAAACTTTTTTAATATCCTTTTAGTGTTCCTTTAATTCTCCTTTTATGTTTATAGTATTTTTCCTTTAGTTTCCCTTTTTACTAACCAATATCGTGTTATCCATAATATTGTGTTAAGATCCTTTTTTGGTATCCCTTTTTCACTAGTTAATACTGTATTAAATGCTGTTCGTAGTATTTGTTTTAATGCCACCCGATAAGATAGTTATTTTGTATCCTTTTTTCCTTTTTTAGTTTTTAATTCCTCTTGTTAAGTTTATTACTATTATTATTATTCTCACTGTAATAAAAGATATTTTGTGTGCTTGAGTATTTTTGGCACTTGTCTTTATTCCGGACATGTATCCGAACGTACTGCTACATAAATTGGCGTAGTCGGCAGGATACATGGAGGAATAAGCAGTGCCCCAGGGAATTCGTTGGTGGAGTGCTCAGCTGACGTGTCCCTGTGTATTGGTGGGAGATCTTCAGGTGGAGTGCACAGCCTGGAGAGCCGCGTCCCCGTGTGTGTTGTGTTAAGGGGGAGATTCTCAGGTGGGGAGCATAGCCTGGGAAGCCGCGTCCCTGTGTGTGTGGTGAACTCTGTGTGGGTGCCGTGAGTGCCAGTGTCTGGGTTCATATCTTCTGCTAGTTTTACTTTGTTTTGAACTGGTTTTTGTTGTTCTTGTTGATTAAGTTACTATATGGGTGGCAGTGTTTGTGTTTTATATGCTTTGTTTTTTGCATATGGGAGGTAGTTCTGAGCAATTAATTGTGAGTATACCACACTTCTTGAGACCTAGAATTAAGATTTGTCCTTTTTTGCAACTGTTGTTTATATGTATGACTTCGTTGTATTAATTGTAATAAGTATATCTTGGGACCTAGAGGCAGCCAGGAGATAAGGCTAGATCGGACTTTAAATTTTTTATTGTATTCGGTGTGGAGCGAATCAAAGCCTAGAAGATACCCAGTGGATTAAGTTTTATTGTTGTTTCACTCATAGATATGTCTTTCTGAGGATTTATTCAGAGTTATTGTAGAGTGTGTATTTTGTGGTTGGTATATAAAGATTTTAGATTTGATGTGTATGTGTAGTTAGGCTTGTTTGTGATGTAAGAGCCATAGTTTGTGGATTAGTGTGTCTCATTGTGTTTAGCTTAAAAATTGAGAATCTTTTGTCATTGTTCTGTTAGTGAGAACATTAGTAGATTAAGATGAAAAAGTGGTTAGGAGGGTCAGCCGCAGGCGGCAATGAACCTAAGAAAGCTCCTCCCCGTGAATTAATAGAATTGGGGCAGGAGCCATAGATTACTTTGTAGAATAAGTGGGAAGCATGTACAAAGATTCCTCTTGAGTATTGGGGGCAGCAGACCCCAATGGAGGTATTGCAATACTGGGAGCAGTTTACCCCTACTACTAAATCAAGCAGTCATCTGGAACAGGCTGGACGAATGGGGGGTGCACTGCTTACTGCATACAAGTTAACTGTGGAAAAATGCAAAAAACTGCAGGAGCAGCTGAATGCTCTAAGAGCCACTCAGCTGGTACAACGCCAGACTTGACCTTCAGGCCTAAAAGAACAGGGTAGAAGATAAATGTGTTACTTTAGCTGAGAAATATGCTGTGAGAACTGTTCGGCACAGACAAAGGAAAATAGACCCAAGTGATCAGGGACCAGGGGTGCGAGCTATAATCACTTCCCCTGATTGAGATCCAGAGAAGTGGGATAGTAACATATAGAGTAGTAGTGATGATTCTGATGAGGACGATTTTATAGAAAATTCAGAGAAGTTATCAACATCAGATGAGTTGGCACACAGAGCAAGGGGCTGACTCTGTGATAATAGACGATGTTGATGCCACGAAGTTTTTAGGGTTAACTAATGATGTATATGTACAAAATGCCCTTCGGCGTTTAAGACGAACACCAGGAGTTGATAGAACTTTGGTTTCAGTTATTGCTGAAGGTCTCAGTGACCGTTTTACTAATGATGGATCATGGCAGAATGGAAGTTCATCCTGGGTAACTCTGCATCAAGCAATCAAAATATTTAAGGGGGAAGGGATGAAAGTAGCTATTGAGCTGCAGAGCCCTGAACTTTACATGCAACAGCCTTTAATTCCAGTAATGCGAAACAAATTGTTAGAAGGCTGTCCTGTACCCTGGAAACCATACATTCATTATTCCACTGTTAGTGTCTAACTCGGGGGCACCCATAGAAGAGATCATAGAGAGGTTGCAGCAACTTGGTGACCTTCCAGGCCTCCCACCCACAGAACAAAACCTTAAATTATACTGTTGTGACGAGGAGGGGTAATATGACACCTCAAGTAGATATTAAGTTGTTAGTATTTGGAAGGGGGGAGTTGTTTGTGTTTTGTCTCCCACAGGACCCTGCTGGCTTCCAGCATGTTTGATGAAACCTTATCATGAGCGGCAAGAATTCTGGACAGAGATCAGTGAATGCTGAACAGCACAAGACCAACCCGAATATCACATGGAAGAAAAACATATCCTAAATATAATTAATTGTGTCTACTAACTTTTGCTAACTGGTGTAATGACTCAGTTATCGTGTACCTGTCTCTTGTGTGTCTTGTCCACACCTGATGTTGTGATTTATGTAATGAACAATGTCCTGGCCAGAGGCTGGGAGGCTATAGCTACCAAAGCCATGATTACTCCTGCATTAGCCTATTCAGTGCAGGTCATGTATCTTGAATAACAAGATGGATTGGTTATTCTTTTCTGCATAGCAAGTCTCGTGTCCCAATAGATCCCTGGATCTACTGCTCCAGAGATAAGAAGGTTTATATTTCTTAGATGAGTTGCACCAACAATCTGTATGCTTCGTTTTGTATTACTGGTAAGCAACAATCAGAATTGGAATCTTATTCCTGAACAGTGTGCTGCCAAGTTGTTCTGGCAGCAGTGTTAAAGGTAAAGGCTAAAGCTAAGCCCTGGCTTCAAGAAGTGAAGGACATATGTGATGCCGTGTGCAGAGGGACTGCAATTGTACTTGGTTTTGTCTCCTGGGATGGGGCAGACGTGCCATTAAGGGGGGAAAGAAGACAACAGAAAACTATAAAACTTGTAACATCCTGAAGCCTAATGGTCATCACTGTATAGAATGATCTGTTTCTGTGCTATTCATGCCACACCAGTGATGTTTGTGAAGATCAGGCAGAACGGTGTGGTTTGGGAATTCTAAATCAGACACTGATTGTTTTGCAGTGCTCATATTTGTATGTGTTTCATCCCGGTAGTGTTACAGCAAGTGGCAAGAATTATTTGGAATCAACAAATGACAGAAACCTTTTGGCTTACGAGTCTATACAAGAATATATGTGATTGTGAAATAACCATGTGTGAGGTGCTGGGCCTCGCAGAAGAAAAGCTTATGTTGAAAAGCTGGTTGGTAAGACTGCAAATGAAGGACTGATGTTTGTGGACCTCCCTATGGGCTCTGGCTCGCATCATGTTTACAATTTTCTTATGATGAACTGGTAATATTCTAGTTAAGTACAGAAATGATTTCACACTCAATGGTATAGTTAATGTGAAGATGGATAAAATTCTTTTATAGCATGGAGGCAAGAGATAACCTGTACTATCACTCCATGAGGTGAAGGGGGATTGACTGCAGTCAGGGGTAAACTGGGGCAGGACGGTTTGCTCCCGATGAGGCCTGGAATCTGAAAAGAGAGTGCAAGCTTTCTGTGGGAGCGGTTGGTGAGACCAGGATGTTGTCTGGTGTTGCATCAAATTCCAGATATACATTGCCTATGATGGCTCCTAACAGGCCTATAAATGTGTGACTGGCAGTCAACCACTTCATACTATAAAAGATGAATCCAGACTATAAAATTCTGAAATGAGAAGTTCTGTTGTACTAGACTTTATATTTTACAGAAATTCCTGAGATTCATTGCGTTGTCCGAGCCCATACGATTGGACACACCTGTTCACCTGTCCAAACTTAAAAACTAAGTCTACCAACCAGGAAAAGATTATCTCAAGTACTGTTGACTCCAAGTAAATGACCACTGTAATCCACTTAGATCTCCTCACTGGGGATGGACATGATTATATTATTGTCTGTATTTTCACTGTTACTCAGTTGTTATGTTGTTTACATTTTTAGAAATGACACTTCATCAATACACTGTTCGAGTCATTCACCAGTGTCATGGTCCAACCATGGACCACGCGGTGGGATGGAATCCAACAGCCCCCAGGAGCTGGTTTCTCCCCTGAGGGTGCAGAGCAGCAGGGCCTTTTCCAGACCCAACTGTACCTTCCAGAAAGATATCAGCTATACTTTGCTTCTTTGCTGACTTCTGTTTTAGATGTCAATGTGTGGACCACCCTGACCAACGTGACGAAGATGGACGTGATACGTGTGTCCATGGTAACTCCCACGAGTCTTTTTCGCACCTGTCTGGTTGGAGTACCCATTGATAACTACTGGTGGGGAACTCTATATAATGAGACCGTGTTAGCAAACTGCACATATCCAAGAGTTGACATTTTTTCTTAGAGATATTTACCAGAATGCATCAGCTTGGTGCAATGAGACTCTGCAAAAACGATTTATTCCTGGATCCGATGTGATAGGTCTCCCAAATGATCTGTTTCTCATTTGTAGACAAAGAGCATGGAAAGGTATTCCGGGAAAGGCTGTAGGAGGCCCTTGTACCTTTGGACGATTAACCTTTTTTCATCCTCACAGCCTAACCTTGCCTAAACTAAGAAGACGCAGACGTAGCACACGGCGGTTTACTCTGGACTGTAGCTCTGATGTAGAGTTTTGGAATAAGGCTGAAAGAATAACTGCTAGTATAATATCTCAGATAGAGACTGCTCATGCTTTGGCTTCTTTAAATAAACTAGAATGCTGGTTGGCTAAAGAAGCTAACGCTACTTCTGCTGCTTTGAGTGCATTGCTCACAGATGTAGACTCTGTTAGACATGCAAGTTTACAAAATAGAGCTGCTATTGATTTTTTGTTGTTAGCCCAGGGACATGGCTGTCAAGATTTTGAGGGCATGTGCTGCATGAATTTAAGTGATCATTCTGAATCTGTTCATGCTAACATCCAGAAATTAAAAGCCCTTACTCAACAATTACATGTTCATGATGAATGGAACCTCTTTGGTGATTAGAAATGGAGATGGCCCTGGTTACGAAAAGTGTTGATAAGCTTGTCAGTAGTTGAATGTATAATAACATGCATATTGTGTATGATTCCCTGTATACTAACATGTGTACGTTGAATGATAAACACCAAGCTAAATGCATTACAATCTCGAGTAGTTCGTTATCACCCTCTTGCTACCATTGATCACGCGGTGGTATGTAAGGGGGATATTTTTGAATTAGGTGATCAATGGAGCATAGAGGCATGAGAACGAAGTCATATTAGGATGTGAAACCAGCTAGAGTATGGTACAATGTAACTTCATGGCACAAGCTAATTGTAAGGTCCATTGTGCTTTTCAGCAAGTCAGCCTGATATCCCCTATTATCAGAGCTGAGTTTTTCCTTGGTTTTGCTACATATTGCAAGGTAGATACATCTACCCTTGAAACACAATGGTAGAGGTCATACATAGGGGTGAGAAAGATGATGATGGGAGGAAGATTATGTGGGCAGGGGTCACTCGCCCCTTGCCCCACAAGTAGGGCATGCGCAGACTGTTGCCATGAGGTAATGATCAGGCGGTGTTTGGCTGCCACTCAGGCATCACCTTATACTGCGTACTGGCCCTACGTAGTGTAATGTGGAACTGATAAAAATGGGGTGTCAGAGCTGCTGAGTTGAGCGATACTCATCCTACCACCGAGACTGTGTTGCTCCGCGGGGACGCCTGCTAAGCATGGGTACCGACCAGCTGCTGCAGATCCTGACAGTCCTGGCCTGTCTGTGTGGGTAAGCACAGTTTATTGATAGGAAGCAACTGAGAGAACAAACTTTTTTAATATCCTTTTAGTGTTCCTTTAATTCTCCTTTTATGTTTATAGTATTTTTCCTTTAGTTTCCCTTTTTACTAACCAATATCGTGTTATCCATAATATTGTGTTAAGATCCTTTTTTGGTATCCCTTTTTCACTAGTTAATACTGTATTAAATGCTGTTCGTAGTATTTGTTTTAATGCCACCCGATAAGATAGTTATTTTGTATCCTTTTTTCCTTTTTTAGTTTTTAATTCCTCTTGTTAAGTTTATTACTATTATTATTATTCTCACTGTAATAAAAGATATTTTGTGTGCTTGAGTATTTTTGGCACTTGTCTTTATTCCGGACATGTATCCGAACGTACTGCTACATAAATTGGCGTAGTCGGCAGGATACATGGAGGAATAAGCAGTGCCCCAGGGAATTCGTTGGTGGAGTGCTCAGCTGACGTGTCCCTGTGTATTGGTGGGAGATCTTCAGGTGGAGTGCACAGCCTGGAGAGCCGCGTCCCCGTGTGTGTTGTGTTAAGGGGGAGATTCTCAGGTGGGGAGCATAGCCTGGGAAGCCGCGTCCCTGTGTGTGTGGTGAACTCTGTGTGGGTGCCGTGAGTGCCAGTGTCTGGGTTCATATCTTCTGCTAGTTTTACTTTGTTTTGAACTGGTTTTTGTTGTTCTTGTTGATTAAGTTACTATATGGGTGGCAGTGTTTGTGTTTTATATGCTTTGTTTTTTGCATATGGGAGGTAGTTCTGAGCAATTAATTGTGAGTATACCACACTTCTTGAGACCTAGAATTAAGATTTGTCCTTTTTTGCAACTGTTGTTTATATGTATGACTTCGTTGTATTAATTGTAATAAGTATATCTTGGGACCTAGAGGCAGCCAGGAGATAAGGCTAGATCGGACTTTAAATTTTTTATTGTATTCGGTGTGGAGCGAATCAAAGCCTAGAAGATACCCAGTGGATTAAGTTTTATTGTTGTTTCACTCATAGATATGTCTTTCTGAGGATTTATTCAGAGTTATTGTAGAGTGTGTATTTTGTGGTTGGTATATAAAGATTTTAGATTTGATGTGTATGTGTAGTTAGGCTTGTTTGTGATGTAAGAGCCATAGTTTGTGGATTAGTGTGTCTCATTGTGTTTAGCTTAAAAATTGAGAATCTTTTGTCATTGTTCTGTTAGTGAGAACATTAGTAGATTAAGATGAAAAAGTGGTTAGGAGGGTCAGCCGCAGGCGGCAATGAACCTAAGAAAGCTCCTCCCCGTGAATTAATAGAATTGGGGCAGGAGCCATAGATTACTTTGTAGAATAAGTGGGAAGCATGTACAAAGATTCCTCTTGAGTATTGGGGGCAGCAGACCCCAATGGAGGTATTGCAATACTGGGAGCAGTTTACCCCTACTACTAAATCAAGCAGTCATCTGGAACAGGCTGGACGAATGGGGGGTGCACTGCTTACTGCATACAAGTTAACTGTGGAAAAATGCAAAAAACTGCAGGAGCAGCTGAATGCTCTAAGAGCCACTCAGCTGGTACAACGCCAGACTTGACCTTCAGGCCTAAAAGAACAGGGTAGAAGATAAATGTGTTACTTTAGCTGAGAAATATGCTGTGAGAACTGTTCGGCACAGACAAAGGAAAATAGACCCAAGTGATCAGGGACCAGGGGTGCGAGCTATAATCACTTCCCCTGATTGAGATCCAGAGAAGTGGGATAGTAACATATAGAGTAGTAGTGATGATTCTGATGAGGACGATTTTATAGAAAATTCAGAGAAGTTATCAACATCAGATGAGTTGGCACACAGAGCAAGGGGCTGACTCTGTGATAATAGACGATGTTGATGCCACGAAGTTTTTAGGGTTAACTAATGATGTATATGTACAAAATGCCCTTCGGCGTTTAAGACGAACACCAGGAGTTGATAGAACTTTGGTTTCAGTTATTGCTGAAGGTCTCAGTGACCGTTTTACTAATGATGGATCATGGCAGAATGGAAGTTCATCCTGGGTAACTCTGCATCAAGCAATCAAAATATTTAAGGGGGAAGGGATGAAAGTAGCTATTGAGCTGCAGAGCCCTGAACTTTACATGCAACAGCCTTTAATTCCAGTAATGCGAAACAAATTGTTAGAAGGCTGTCCTGTACCCTGGAAACCATACATTCATTATTCCACTGTTAGTGTCTAACTCGGGGGCACCCATAGAAGAGATCATAGAGAGGTTGCAGCAACTTGGTGACCTTCCAGGCCTCCCACCCACAGAACAAAACCTTAAATTATACTGTTGTGACGAGGAGGGGTAATATGACACCTCAAGTAGATATTAAGTTGTTAGTATTTGGAAGGGGGGAGTTGTTTGTGTTTTGTCTCCCACAGGACCCTGCTGGCTTCCAGCATGTTTGATGAAACCTTATCATGAGCGGCAAGAATTCTGGACAGAGATCAGTGAATGCTGAACAGCACAAGACCAACCCGAATATCACATGGAAGAAAAACATATCCTAAATATAATTAATTGTGTCTACTAACTTTTGCTAACTGGTGTAATGACTCAGTTATCGTGTACCTGTCTCTTGTGTGTCTTGTCCACACCTGATGTTGTGATTTATGTAATGAACAATGTCCTGGCCAGAGGCTGGGAGGCTATAGCTACCAAAGCCATGATTACTCCTGCATTAGCCTATTCAGTGCAGGTCATGTATCTTGAATAACAAGATGGATTGGTTATTCTTTTCTGCATAGCAAGTCTCGTGTCCCAATAGATCCCTGGATCTACTGCTCCAGAGATAAGAAGGTTTATATTTCTTAGATGAGTTGCACCAACAATCTGTATGCTTCGTTTTGTATTACTGGTAAGCAACAATCAGAATTGGAATCTTATTCCTGAACAGTGTGCTGCCAAGTTGTTCTGGCAGCAGTGTTAAAGGTAAAGGCTAAAGCTAAGCCCTGGCTTCAAGAAGTGAAGGACATATGTGATGCCGTGTGCAGAGGGACTGCAATTGTACTTGGTTTTGTCTCCTGGGATGGGGCAGACGTGCCATTAAGGGGGGAAAGAAGACAACAGAAAACTATAAAACTTGTAACATCCTGAAGCCTAATGGTCATCACTGTATAGAATGATCTGTTTCTGTGCTATTCATGCCACACCAGTGATGTTTGTGAAGATCAGGCAGAACGGTGTGGTTTGGGAATTCTAAATCAGACACTGATTGTTTTGCAGTGCTCATATTTGTATGTGTTTCATCCCGGTAGTGTTACAGCAAGTGGCAAGAATTATTTGGAATCAACAAATGACAGAAACCTTTTGGCTTACGAGTCTATACAAGAATATATGTGATTGTGAAATAACCATGTGTGAGGTGCTGGGCCTCGCAGAAGAAAAGCTTATGTTGAAAAGCTGGTTGGTAAGACTGCAAATGAAGGACTGATGTTTGTGGACCTCCCTATGGGCTCTGGCTCGCATCATGTTTACAATTTTCTTATGATGAACTGGTAATATTCTAGTTAAGTACAGAAATGATTTCACACTCAATGGTATAGTTAATGTGAAGATGGATAAAATTCTTTTATAGCATGGAGGCAAGAGATAACCTGTACTATCACTCCATGAGGTGAAGGGGGATTGACTGCAGTCAGGGGTAAACTGGGGCAGGACGGTTTGCTCCCGATGAGGCCTGGAATCTGAAAAGAGAGTGCAAGCTTTCTGTGGGAGCGGTTGGTGAGACCAGGATGTTGTCTGGTGTTGCATCAAATTCCAGATATACATTGCCTATGATGGCTCCTAACAGGCCTATAAATGTGTGACTGGCAGTCAACCACTTCATACTATAAAAGATGAATCCAGACTATAAAATTCTGAAATGAGAAGTTCTGTTGTACTAGACTTTATATTTTACAGAAATTCCTGAGATTCATTGCGTTGTCCGAGCCCATACGATTGGACACACCTGTTCACCTGTCCAAACTTAAAAACTAAGTCTACCAACCAGGAAAAGATTATCTCAAGTACTGTTGACTCCAAGTAAATGACCACTGTAATCCACTTAGATCTCCTCACTGGGGATGGACATGATTATATTATTGTCTGTATTTTCACTGTTACTCAGTTGTTATGTTGTTTACATTTTTAGAAATGACACTTCATCAATACACTGTTCGAGTCATTCACCAGTGTCATGGTCCAACCATGGACCACGCGGTGGGATGGAATCCAACAGCCCCCAGGAGCTGGTTTCTCCCCTGAGGGTGCAGAGCAGCAGGGCCTTTTCCAGACCCAACTGTACCTTCCAGAAAGATATCAGCTATACTTTGCTTCTTTGCTGACTTCTGTTTTAGATGTCAATGTGTGGACCACCCTGACCAACGTGACGAAGATGGACGTGATACGTGTGTCCATGGTAACTCCCACGAGTCTTTTTCGCACCTGTCTGGTTGGAGTACCCATTGATAACTACTGGTGGGGAACTCTATATAATGAGACCGTGTTAGCAAACTGCACATATCCAAGAGTTGACATTTTTTCTTAGAGATATTTACCAGAATGCATCAGCTTGGTGCAATGAGACTCTGCAAAAACGATTTATTCCTGGATCCGATGTGATAGGTCTCCCAAATGATCTGTTTCTCATTTGTAGACAAAGAGCATGGAAAGGTATTCCGGGAAAGGCTGTAGGAGGCCCTTGTACCTTTGGACGATTAACCTTTTTTCATCCTCACAGCCTAACCTTGCCTAAACTAAGAAGACGCAGACGTAGCACACGGCGGTTTACTCTGGACTGTAGCTCTGATGTAGAGTTTTGGAATAAGGCTGAAAGAATAACTGCTAGTATAATATCTCAGATAGAGACTGCTCATGCTTTGGCTTCTTTAAATAAACTAGAATGCTGGTTGGCTAAAGAAGCTAACGCTACTTCTGCTGCTTTGAGTGCATTGCTCACAGATGTAGACTCTGTTAGACATGCAAGTTTACAAAATAGAGCTGCTATTGATTTTTTGTTGTTAGCCCAGGGACATGGCTGTCAAGATTTTGAGGGCATGTGCTGCATGAATTTAAGTGATCATTCTGAATCTGTTCATGCTAACATCCAGAAATTAAAAGCCCTTACTCAACAATTACATGTTCATGATGAATGGAACCTCTTTGGTGATTAGAAATGGAGATGGCCCTGGTTACGAAAAGTGTTGATAAGCTTGTCAGTAGTTGAATGTATAATAACATGCATATTGTGTATGATTCCCTGTATACTAACATGTGTACGTTGAATGATAAACACCAAGCTAAATGCATTACAATCTCGAGTAGTTCGTTATCACCCTCTTGCTACCATTGATCACGCGGTGGTATGTAAGGGGGATATTTTTGAATTAGGTGATCAATGGAGCATAGAGGCATGAGAACGAAGTCATATTAGGATGTGAAACCAGCTAGAGTATGGTACAATGTAACTTCATGGCACAAGCTAATTGTAAGGTCCATTGTGCTTTTCAGCAAGTCAGCCTGATATCCCCTATTATCAGAGCTGAGTTTTTCCTTGGTTTTGCTACATATTGCAAGGTAGATACATCTACCCTTGAAACACAATGGTAGAGGTCATACATAGGGGTGAGAAAGATGATGATGGGAGGAAGATTATGTGGGCAGGGGTCACTCGCCCCTTGCCCCACAAGTAGGGCATGCGCAGACTGTTGCCATGAGGTAATGATCAGGCGGTGTTTGGCTGCCACTCAGGCATCACCTTATACTGCGTACTGGCCCTACGTAGTGTAATGTGGAACTGATAAAAATGGGGTGTCAGAGCTGCTGAGTTGAGCGATACTCATCCTACCACCGAGACTGTGTTGCTCCGCGGGGACGCCTGCTAAGCATGGGTACCGACCAGCTGCTGCAGATCCTGACAGTCCTGGCCTGTCTGTGTGGGTAAGCACAGTTTATTGATAGGAAGCAACTGAGAGAACAAACTTTTTTAATATCCTTTTAGTGTTCCTTTAATTCTCCTTTTATGTTTATAGTATTTTTCCTTTAGTTTCCCTTTTTACTAACCAATATCGTGTTATCCATAATATTGTGTTAAGATCCTTTTTTGGTATCCCTTTTTCACTAGTTAATACTGTATTAAATGCTGTTCGTAGTATTTGTTTTAATGCCACCCGATAAGATAGTTATTTTGTATCCTTTTTTCCTTTTTTAGTTTTTAATTCCTCTTGTTAAGTTTATTACTATTATTATTATTCTCACTGTAATAAAAGATATTTTGTGTGCTTGAGTATTTTTGGCACTTGTCTTTATTCCGGACATGTATCCGAACGTACTGCTACATAAATTGGCGTAGTCGGCAGGATACATGGAGGAATAAGCAGTGCCCCAGGGAATTCGTTGGTGGAGTGCTCAGCTGACGTGTCCCTGTGTATTGGTGGGAGATCTTCAGGTGGAGTGCACAGCCTGGAGAGCCGCGTCCCCGTGTGTGTTGTGTTAAGGGGGAGATTCTCAGGTGGGGAGCATAGCCTGGGAAGCCGCGTCCCTGTGTGTGTGGTGAACTCTGTGTGGGTGCCGTGAGTGCCAGTGTCTGGGTTCATATCTTCTGCTAGTTTTACTTTGTTTTGAACTGGTTTTTGTTGTTCTTGTTGATTAAGTTACTATATGGGTGGCAGTGTTTGTGTTTTATATGCTTTGTTTTTTGCATATGGGAGGTAGTTCTGAGCAATTAATTGTGAGTATACCACACTTCTTGAGACCTAGAATTAAGATTTGTCCTTTTTTGCAACTGTTGTTTATATGTATGACTTCGTTGTATTAATTGTAATAAGTATATCTTGGGACCTAGAGGCAGCCAGGAGATAAGGCTAGATCGGACTTTAAATTTTTTATTGTATTCGGTGTGGAGCGAATCAAAGCCTAGAAGATACCCAGTGGATTAAGTTTTATTGTTGTTTCACTCATAGATATGTCTTTCTGAGGATTTATTCAGAGTTATTGTAGAGTGTGTATTTTGTGGTTGGTATATAAAGATTTTAGATTTGATGTGTATGTGTAGTTAGGCTTGTTTGTGATGTAAGAGCCATAGTTTGTGGATTAGTGTGTCTCATTGTGTTTAGCTTAAAAATTGAGAATCTTTTGTCATTGTTCTGTTAGTGAGAACATTAGTAGATTAAGATGAAAAAGTGGTTAGGAGGGTCAGCCGCAGGCGGCAATGAACCTAAGAAAGCTCCTCCCCGTGAATTAATAGAATTGGGGCAGGAGCCATAGATTACTTTGTAGAATAAGTGGGAAGCATGTACAAAGATTCCTCTTGAGTATTGGGGGCAGCAGACCCCAATGGAGGTATTGCAATACTGGGAGCAGTTTACCCCTACTACTAAATCAAGCAGTCATCTGGAACAGGCTGGACGAATGGGGGGTGCACTGCTTACTGCATACAAGTTAACTGTGGAAAAATGCAAAAAACTGCAGGAGCAGCTGAATGCTCTAAGAGCCACTCAGCTGGTACAACGCCAGACTTGACCTTCAGGCCTAAAAGAACAGGGTAGAAGATAAATGTGTTACTTTAGCTGAGAAATATGCTGTGAGAACTGTTCGGCACAGACAAAGGAAAATAGACCCAAGTGATCAGGGACCAGGGGTGCGAGCTATAATCACTTCCCCTGATTGAGATCCAGAGAAGTGGGATAGTAACATATAGAGTAGTAGTGATGATTCTGATGAGGACGATTTTATAGAAAATTCAGAGAAGTTATCAACATCAGATGAGTTGGCACACAGAGCAAGGGGCTGACTCTGTGATAATAGACGATGTTGATGCCACGAAGTTTTTAGGGCTAACTAATGATGTATATGTACAAAATGCCCTTCGGCGTTTAAGACGAACACCAGGAGTTGATAGAACTTTGGTTTCAGTTATTGCTGAAGGTCTCAGTGACCGTTTTACTAATGATGGATCATGGCAGAATGGAAGTTCATCCTGGGTAACTCTGCATCAAGCAATCAAAATATTTAAGGGGGAAGGGATGAAAGTAGCTATTGAGCTGCAGAGCCCTGAACTTTACATGCAACAGCCTTTAATTCCAGTAATGCGAAACAAATTGTTAGAAGGCTGTCCTGTACCCTGGAAACCATACATTCATTATTCCACTGTTAGTGTCTAACTCGGGGGCACCCATAGAAGAGATCATAGAGAGGTTGCAGCAACTTGGTGACCTTCCAGGCCTCCCACCCACAGAACAAAACCTTAAATTATACTGTTGTGACGAGGAGGGGTAATATGACACCTCAAGTAGATATTAAGTTGTTAGTATTTGGAAGGGGGGAGTTGTTTGTGTTTTGTCTCCCACAGGACCCTGCTGGCTTCCAGCATGTTTGATGAAACCTTATCATGAGCGGCAAGAATTCTGGACAGAGATCAGTGAATGCTGAACAGCACAAGACCAACCCGAATATCACATGGAAGAAAAACATATCCTAAATATAATTAATTGTGTCTACTAACTTTTGCTAACTGGTGTAATGACTCAGTTATCGTGTACCTGTCTCTTGTGTGTCTTGTCCACACCTGATGTTGTGATTTATGTAATGAACAATGTCCTGGCCAGAGGCTGGGAGGCTATAGCTACCAAAGCCATGATTACTCCTGCATTAGCCTATTCAGTGCAGGTCATGTATCTTGAATAACAAGATGGATTGGTTATTCTTTTCTGCATAGCAAGTCTCGTGTCCCAATAGATCCCTGGATCTACTGCTCCAGAGATAAGAAGGTTTATATTTCTTAGATGAGTTGCACCAACAATCTGTATGCTTCGTTTTGTATTACTGGTAAGCAACAATCAGAATTGGAATCTTATTCCTGAACAGTGTGCTGCCAAGTTGTTCTGGCAGCAGTGTTAAAGGTAAAGGCTAAAGCTAAGCCCTGGCTTCAAGAAGTGAAGGACATATGTGATGCCGTGTGCAGAGGGACTGCAATTGTACTTGGTTTTGTCTCCTGGGATGGGGCAGACGTGCCATTAAGGGGGGAAAGAAGACAACAGAAAACTATAAAACTTGTAACATCCTGAAGCCTAATGGTCATCACTGTATAGAATGATCTGTTTCTGTGCTATTCATGCCACACCAGTGATGTTTGTGAAGATCAGGCAGAACGGTGTGGTTTGGGAATTCTAAATCAGACACTGATTGTTTTGCAGTGCTCATATTTGTATGTGTTTCATCCCGGTAGTGTTACAGCAAGTGGCAAGAATTATTTGGAATCAACAAATGACAGAAACCTTTTGGCTTACGAGTCTATACAAGAATATATGTGATTGTGAAATAACCATGTGTGAGGTGCTGGGCCTCGCAGAAGAAAAGCTTATGTTGAAAAGCTGGTTGGTAAGACTGCAAATGAAGGACTGATGTTTGTGGACCTCCCTATGGGCTCTGGCTCGCATCATGTTTACAATTTTCTTATGATGAACTGGTAATATTCTAGTTAAGTACAGAAATGATTTCACACTCAATGGTATAGTTAATGTGAAGATGGATAAAATTCTTTTATAGCATGGAGGCAAGAGATAACCTGTACTATCACTCCATGAGGTGAAGGGGGATTGACTGCAGTCAGGGGTAAACTGGGGCAGGACGGTTTGCTCCCGATGAGGCCTGGAATCTGAAAAGAGAGTGCAAGCTTTCTGTGGGAGCGGTTGGTGAGACCAGGATGTTGTCTGGTGTTGCATCAAATTCCAGATATACATTGCCTATGATGGCTCCTAACAGGCCTATAAATGTGTGACTGGCAGTCAACCACTTCATACTATAAAAGATGAATCCAGACTATAAAATTCTGAAATGAGAAGTTCTGTTGTACTAGACTTTATATTTTACAGAAATTCCTGAGATTCATTGCGTTGTCCGAGCCCATACGATTGGACACACCTGTTCACCTGTCCAAACTTAAAAACTAAGTCTACCAACCAGGAAAAGATTATCTCAAGTACTGTTGACTCCAAGTAAATGACCACTGTAATCCACTTAGATCTCCTCACTGGGGATGGACATGATTATATTATTGTCTGTATTTTCACTGTTACTCAGTTGTTATGTTGTTTACATTTTTAGAAATGACACTTCATCAATACACTGTTCGAGTCATTCACCAGTGTCATGGTCCAACCATGGACCACGCGGTGGGATGGAATCCAACAGCCCCCAGGAGCTGGTTTCTCCCCTGAGGGTGCAGAGCAGCAGGGCCTTTTCCAGACCCAACTGTACCTTCCAGAAAGATATCAGCTATACTTTGCTTCTTTGCTGACTTCTGTTTTAGATGTCAATGTGTGGACCACCCTGACCAACGTGACGAAGATGGACGTGATACGTGTGTCCATGGTAACTCCCACGAGTCTTTTTCGCACCTGTCTGGTTGGAGTACCCATTGATAACTACTGGTGGGGAACTCTATATAATGAGACCGTGTTAGCAAACTGCACATATCCAAGAGTTGACATTTTTTCTTAGAGATATTTACCAGAATGCATCAGCTTGGTGCAATGAGACTCTGCAAAAACGATTTATTCCTGGATCCGATGTGATAGGTCTCCCAAATGATCTGTTTCTCATTTGTAGACAAAGAGCATGGAAAGGTATTCCGGGAAAGGCTGTAGGAGGCCCTTGTACCTTTGGACGATTAACCTTTTTTCATCCTCACAGCCTAACCTTGCCTAAACTAAGAAGACGCAGACGTAGCACACGGCGGTTTACTCTGGACTGTAGCTCTGATGTAGAGTTTTGGAATAAGGCTGAAAGAATAACTGCTAGTATAATATCTCAGATAGAGACTGCTCATGCTTTGGCTTCTTTAAATAAACTAGAATGCTGGTTGGCTAAAGAAGCTAACGCTACTTCTGCTGCTTTGAGTGCATTGCTCACAGATGTAGACTCTGTTAGACATGCAAGTTTACAAAATAGAGCTGCTATTGATTTTTTGTTGTTAGCCCAGGGACATGGCTGTCAAGATTTTGAGGGCATGTGCTGCATGAATTTAAGTGATCATTCTGAATCTGTTCATGCTAACATCCAGAAATTAAAAGCCCTTACTCAACAATTACATGTTCATGATGAATGGAACCTCTTTGGTGATTAGAAATGGAGATGGCCCTGGTTACGAAAAGTGTTGATAAGCTTGTCAGTAGTTGAATGTATAATAACATGCATATTGTGTATGATTCCCTGTATACTAACATGTGTACGTTGAATGATAAACACCAAGCTAAATGCATTACAATCTCGAGTAGTTCGTTATCACCCTCTTGCTACCATTGATCACGCGGTGGTATGTAAGGGGGATATTTTTGAATTAGGTGATCAATGGAGCATAGAGGCATGAGAACGAAGTCATATTAGGATGTGAAACCAGCTAGAGTATGGTACAATGTAACTTCATGGCACAAGCTAATTGTAAGGTCCATTGTGCTTTTCAGCAAGTCAGCCTGATATCCCCTATTATCAGAGCTGAGTTTTTCCTTGGTTTTGCTACATATTGCAAGGTAGATACATCTACCCTTGAAACACAATGGTAGAGGTCATCCATAGGGGTGAGAAAGATGATGATGGGAGGAAGATTATGTGGGCAGGGGTCACTCGCCCCTTGCCCCACAAGTAGGGCATGCGCAGACTGTTGCCATGAGGTAATGATCAGGCGGTGTTTGGCTGCCACTCAGGCATCACCTTATACTGCGTACTGGCCCTACGTAGTGTAATGTGGAACTGATAAAAATGGGGTGTCAGAGCTGCTGAGTTGAGCGATACTCATCCTACCACCGAGACTGTGTTGCTCCGCGGGGACGCCTGCTAAGCATGGGTACCGACCAGCTGCTGCAGATCCTGACAGTCCTGGCCTGTCTGTGTGGGTAAGCACAGTTTATTGATAGGAAGCAACTGAGAGAACAAACTTTTTTAATATCCTTTTAGTGTTCCTTTAATTCTCCTTTTATGTTTATAGTATTTTTCCTTTAGTTTCCCTTTTTACTAACCAATATCGTGTTATCCATAATATTGTGTTAAGATCCTTTTTTGGTATCCCTTTTTCACTAGTTAATACTGTATTAAATGCTGTTCGTAGTATTTGTTTTAATGCCACCCGATAAGATAGTTATTTTGTATCCTTTTTTCCTTTTTTAGTTTTTAATTCCTCTTGCTAAGTTTATTACTATTATTATTATTCTCACTGTAATAAAAGATATTTTGTGTGCTTGAGTATTTTTGGCACTTGTCTTTATTCCGAACATGTATCCGAACGTACTGCTACAGGGTGGATTAAAGTGAAACGACACTAAATAATCGGTGTCTGAAAACATATACTGGCAAGGTTTATTTTAACAATTCTGTATCAACAGGCATGCTAGCAGTTTGGGTGCTGTCATACCACAATGTGACACAGAGATAACCTTTGAGGGGGGAAAGAAAATGCATAGGGGAGAGAAAGGCAGGAGAAGAGCAAGGGAGAGTAAGAGAAAGAAAAGCTGAGAGTGGACAGATGTATATAGTCACCGCCCACGGGGTCCAGCGATGCTTCCATGTCTGTCAGTTGAAGTGGTGGCCTTGATCTGCCGGGGGTGAAGGAGGGAAGTCCCCATACTCCAAGAAGTTATGAGTTATAGCCATGATTAGTGTCACAGACCATGCCTCGAGCCTCCAACATCTCGAGGGTTGCAGTCTCTCTTCTAAGGTTAGGGAACAGGCTTTGGGCATAGCTTGCAGTTACTGTGTGGACCAATTGTCAGAGACTGAAATGGTTAATGATTTATGCATTCTAGGAGACTTTTCAGGCTTTTGACTTGCATGATACCTCTGATGAGCAGTCGGGCCCCTCCCTCCCTCCAGTGCTGACGGTGTGAAGCCCTGCAAAGGCAAGAGCTGAGCTTACAGGTTTTTGACTGTTGATATATCTGATGAGGAATCAGGCCCCTCCCTCCCTCTGCTATGAGATGTTGGGGTTAGGGTTAGGGTTAAGGTTAGCAAGGGTTAGGGTTTAGGTTTTAGGGTTTACGGTTTGCGTTCCTGGAATGGGGTAAACCCACGATAGTTATATCGCGCATTGAGACAGATTCTGACTAAACCTAACCCTAACCCCAACCCCAACCCCAACCCCTAACCCTTACCCTAACCCTAACCTTAACCCTAACCCGAACCCTAACCCTAACCCTAACCCTAACCCTAACCCTAACCCTAACCCTAAACCCTAACCCCAACCCTAACCCTAACCCTAACCCTAACCCTGATTCTAAGTCTGAGGAGAGACAGAAACCAGGAGACTTTGAAGTTCAACTGATGTTTCTACAGTCTCTCAGCTTTCCTCACATTAATGAAAATTGGCTCATTGAGGATAATGAGGATGCAGCTTCTGCTATGGGGAATTCTAAGCATTCTGGGGTCGGTAAGACAACCTGGTAAGTAACACTTGAGTGAATGGGGGGTTGTCTTGGGGGCTTGTTTCCCTTCTCTTTTCTGTCTCTTGGTTTCTCATTTTGTTTGCTACTTTCTTTGGAATAAATGTTGTTTTGTTCAGCTTTCAACTGTGTACTGGTTTCAGTTTTGGCAATCTCCCTGCTGCCACGGTCCAGGGGGATGGGAAATAGGACTGAGCACTGCAATAACGGTTCTTGGCACAGTTGAGGGTTCGTGCAGCAATGCCACTTTATTCAGGGACAACAGGAGTTTAAATAAGGGGTTTAAAGTCTGAGAGGAGGATTCTGAACTGGGGAGGAGCATGGGACTGACAACTCAGGGAAAAGTGTGATAGGAAGACAGGGAAAAGGTGGGTGGAACTTCGGAGTTCCTCTTTACCTCTTTACTCCTGACGGGGTACTGCGATCCCCCTACACCGCTGACTCTGATGTCAGTGGTCTGGGCTGGCCAGCTGTACGACCAGTCCTTGGAGGCAATTATGGTGACATCCGCCCCCATGTCGAGTAACCCTTCCACCTTGACTTTCTGAGGGTGCCTAGGTTGAGAAAAGTAGATGAGACATGTTAGAAGAGGGCGAGAGGTCTTCACCGAGGTTGTCCAGTGGACTTCCCTCAGTGATCCCTCCCTCCGCTCCTCATCTGGGGACACCACGCAGAGCAGCTCGTTGGTGGAGACCATCTTCGCCACGGGGAAGCGGTCCTCCAACTGCACGGGAGATGCACAGTTAGGCATATAGCTATATTTGTGTTCGTTAGTCCCGTCAGGAGAGTAGGCACTACAATTATTCCCTTAGCCACTGCTGAAAAGTGCGATATCATGAGGTAAGTCTTATCTGGATCGACCGGGGCAGATGGTCTAACACTGACCTGCTCATAGGAGCTTAGGTGAGTAGACGGGTGAGTAACAGAAAGGATTATCCAATTTAGGGGAACACACTGGTTTTTAACTGAGATAGGGTCTGCTGAATTTAAAGGATCACACTGAACGGGAATGAGGTCTTTCGGAGGCTCTTGGGTAATGGGGTAGCTGGGCGCGGTGTTGGGCGCAGGATGGAGCGGAAAGCAGGGGTTATTTGTGTCGTCGCGCCCCCCTGGGCGCTCTGCTCCCCGTTTCCCTGATGTTCACAGGAGCGAGGGCGAAGATCGGGCAAAGATTGGAAGGTTACCCTTTTCCTCAGCTCTGGGGACCTCCTGGGGGGAATTGGCTCACCATTGATATTGGTCATTGACCTACAACTAGAAGACCAATGGCGGCCCTTCCCACACCTCCGACATAGGGTCTTAGGCAAATTTGGTTCGGGGACTAACTTAGGACAATGTTTTTTGAAGTGTCCCTTTTCACCACAATTGAAACATGATTGGGGACCCATGAAAGTGGCAGCCAATAGACGCACTTTATGGGAATTGGAACCTATATTTTTACAAGCGTCTATCATTTTGAGTAGGGAGGGATCCTTTAACATCTTCAAAGCTTTCTGACAGTCCTCATTCGCCTTTTTGATAACCAATTTATTGAATAAAATTTCCTGGCTCTCTTTTTGGTGGACCTGCCTGCTGATTGCCTCTTTTAACCTGGTTATGAATTCTACAAAAGGTTCTTTTGGGCCTTGGTTAATAAGTGTGAAAGAAGGCGTCCGCACATAGGCATCTGTCACCCTTTTCACGGCCTCTAATGCCAATTCTTTAGTCGCTTCTAAAAATTTGGGGTCAATTCGAGCTTGATCCCCCCTACTCGAATAGTTCCCCTCCCCATAGAGCATGTCTATTGCCTGCTGAATTGGGATTCCCCTTCTTTCCATTTTGTCATTGACATATGCAGTGATTAATTTTTTCCATTCTACCTCAAATACTGAGGACTGTACTGTTGTAAAGAGTCCTCCTATCACTGCTCTTATGTTGTAACGTATCAGCTTATAGGCCAGGAAGAAGGATTCTAGCAACTCGATGGTGAAGGGTGCCCCCAACCCATACTCGACGATGACCTTTTTCATATCTTTTAGCATGTCGTTACGAGGCAAGAATGAGATGCTCAATATGAGAATCAGCAAGCTTCGTTTATTGATCATTGCTAACAGCTTAATATATGCTTTATAATTAGTTCATACATATTGCAAAAGCTAAGCTCATTATTGGTTCTGCTTAAATGTTGATCTCACCTCTTACTCATTTCTTTGTTGACACAGGTGGTACTCAGTTGCTTTTTGTTTTGCTAATCACAATGTCCTGTTTACCAGCTAGCTAACAGGGTACAAGGGCACTGTAACCTCGCTATCTAAGATGTTCCCACTGCCTAGGCAAGCCGTGTTCTATAGCCAATTCCCTACAGCCACTCTGGGGCCCTTCCTTCCTCTACATAGATGGGAAATGCTTTTAGGAATTCAGTGTCTTTAGCGCTAGCAGCCTCCTCCCTGAAGGCTCTCCAGATATCTGGTAGCTTAAGCTGCCATTCAGGGGAGTGCTGCATTAAGTCTATGTCCGGTTCAGGGTGGTGGCAGGCGGGGTAGGCCTCGGTGGTGTGAGGCCTATGGGCGCAGCCATCTTGCCGGAAGGAGGCCCTGACCTTCGCCTTGACCCTGTCCTTTGCCACCCTTCCGCCCCTTGAAGGTGATGTATCCGGCGAAGAGGCGGGGCTGGAGGAAGTGGGTGTGCTCGTGGGCATGCCGGGGGAGGGATCTCTGATGCAATCAGGTGGAGGCGGAGGCGGCCTGGAGGGTGGTGCTAAGGGAACCTGCCTCCTCCTTTCCTGCGCTGATTTTTCCCGCGGTGTCCCTTCCCGCCTTTTCTCCGCGTGGTCCCTGGGTCCCTCGTCCTCGACGCCATTTTGAATTCGGCGCGATGGTTTCTTCCCCCTCCCGCCATCTTGTGTGTCTGTCTGCTCAGTGTCCGTCTCTGTCTGCTCAGTGTCCCTCTCTGTCCGCTCAGTGTCTGTCTTGGGGAGGCTGATATTCTTGTTCATCATCTGGTGCTGTAGCACCATCAGAACTAACCTCCATGCGATGAGCGCCTCTTTAGCTATACGGTCCCCCTTATCACTGTCCCGCCAGAGGCTGTAGCCTATGGCTTGCCACTGCTCTACGCTGGTGTCCTCGGCAAGCTGGTGACCCTTGTGGTCGAGCCATCTGGCGAGTGATTTTGCCAATTTTTTATCTAAGGGGTGACCGTGTTCTATTACAAAGTCTTTTAGGTGCCTGTATACAAATTTTTGGGAGGTTGAGAGTGTGAGTCCCATGTTGATGTTAGTCGGGTCTCAACAACAGTCTCTTGATGGAAAGTCCTCCCTTTGGTGTTCTGCCGGGCTGTGGGTGTTAGGGTAGGGTGAGGAATGTCCTCAGCAGTTCACCTGTCTGGTGCGTCGACCCGTGCAGCTACCGCTGAGCCCACAACCGTCCGCTCTCAATATGAGAGTCCTCAACTGTGCCCCACGTTGGGTGCCACTTGCCATGGTCTGGGGGGATGGGAAATGGGACCGAGCACTGCAATAACGGTTCTTGGCACAGTCGAGGGCTCGTGCAGCAATGTCACTTTATTCAGGGACAACAGGGTTTTAAATAAGGTAAGTCTGAGGGGAGGATTCTGAACTGGGGAGGAGCATGGAACTGACAACTCAGGGAAAAGTGTGATAGGGAGACAGGGAAAAGGCGGGTGGAACTTCGGAGTCTCCAGGAGAAAGGGCCAATGGGAGCTCTCTTTGCACTGCAGCAAACTGTAGCCAATCAGTGGCAGAGGAGTGGGAAAGCAGGGGAGGACAGGGTGACAAACAACTTTGGGCAGGAAAATCTGAGGGAGAAAGGGGAACAATATGGAGGTATAACAAACTTCATAAAAATTCAACAGTAAACTGGGGTACATAAAACTCCATGACAATACAGCAATAAACTGGGGTAAAACTGGGGAACAACTGTCAGTCCGGTGGATGAATTGTCCAGTGTATAAAAGTCCATTTTCTGATTTCAAAACAGTAGATTCAACATCAGAAATCCATTCATGACTTCCCTGTCAGCACTCCATCCAAATGTCTGTGCTCTCACTTTGACCTGAGAGAAACCTCAGGCAGGTGGAAAAGGGCAGATAAAGAAAAAACAGATGGGTCAAGCAGAAGTGATGCTGCTTCTGTCAAAAGCAGAACAGAGACCAAAAGCACTTTAGGAAGTTGCTTACAGAAGCACTTGTGCATTCCAAGTTACAGCTCAGGAGTCTCAGTGACTTGTCCAACATGAGAGTTTCTTTTCCATTTCTCAACCCCCTGATTCCTCAGGAGTAGGAAACTGGAAACACTGACTGAGAAAAGCTCCATTCCTTCCTAATAATTGTGCTTTGTCCTTCCCATTTGACAGTGCTCTTGGAAATGTGCTGCTGTGATCTGGATCTGTGAGCAGCCCTGACCTCCCAGAGCACTCATCCAATGGCAGGAAGACCCCACCTGGCTCCTGCTGGGGTTCTTGCCACCACGACCCAGTATGGGTCAATGGAATGGGGAGCAGGGTGGTGGGACCAGTAAGGACCAGTTAAGGGGGTTGGGGGCACTTCAGCATCTCCATCAAGGTCAGACCAGTACAGAGCAGCATAGACCAGTATAGATCGGTATAGACCAGTATAAACCAGTATGGACCAGTATAGACCAATATGGGTCACTGGAATGGGGAATGGGGCAGTGGGACCGATAAGGACCAGTTAAGGCGCTTGGGGTCACTTCAGCATCTCCATCAAGGTCAGACCATTATAGACCAGTATAGACCAGTATAGACCAGTATAGACCAGTAAAAAACCAGTACGGACCAGTATGGACCAGTATGGACCAGTACAGGTCACTAGAACAGCGAGCAGGGTGGTGGGACCAGTAAGGACCAGTTAAGGGGGTTGGGGGCACTTCAGCATCTCCATCAAGGTCAGACCAGTACAGACCGGTACAAACCAGTATGGACCAGTATAGACCAGTATAAACCAGGGTAGAGCAGTATAAACCGATATAAACCAGTACGGGTCACTGAAACAGGGAATGGGGTGGTGGGATCAGTAAGGACCAGTTAAGGGGGTTGGGGGTGTTTCATCATCCCCGTCAAGGTCAGACCAGTACAGACCAGTATAAACCAGTATAGACCAGTATGGACTGGTATAGACCAGTATAAACCAGTACAGACCGGGACGGGTCATTGGAATGGGGAATGGGGCAGTGGGACCAGTAAGGACCAGTTAAGGGGGTTGGGGGCACTTCAGCATCTCCATCAAGGTCAGGTCAGTATAAAGCAGTATAGACCCGTATAGACCAGTATGGGCCAGTATAAACCGGTATAAACCAGTATGGACCAGTACAGGTGACTGGAACGGGGAATGGGGCGGTGGGACCAGTAAGGACCAGTTAAGGGGGTTGGGGGCACTTCAGCATCTCCGTCAACGTCAAATCAGTACAGACCAGTATAGACCAGTATAGATTAGTATAAACCAGTATGGACCAGTATAGACCAATATAAACCAGTACGGGTCACTGGAACACGGAATGGGGTGGTGGGACCAGGAAGGACCAGTTAAGGGGGTTGGGGCACTTCAGCATCTCCATCAAGGTCAGACCAGTACAGACCAGTATAAACCAGGATAGACCAGTATAAACCAGTATGGACCAGTACAGGTGACTGGAACGGGGAATGGGGCGGTGGGACCAGTAAGGACCAGTTAAGGGGGTTGGGGGCACTTCAGTATCTCCATCAAGGTCAGGTCAGTATAAAGCAGTATAGACCCGTATAGACCAGTATGGGCCAGTATAAACCGGTATAAACCAGTATGGACCAGTACAGGTGACTGGAACGGGGAATGGGGCGGTGGGACCAGTAAGGACCAGTTAAGGGGGTTGGGGGCACTTCAGCATCTCCGTCAACGTCAAATCAGTACAGACCAGTATAGACCAGTATAGATTAGTATAAACCAGTATGGACCAGTATAGACCAATATAAACCAGTACGGGTCACTGGAACACGGAATGGGGTGGTGGGACCAGGAAGGACCAGTTAAGGGGGTTGGGGCACTTCAGCATCTCCATCAAGGTCAGACCAGTACAGACCAGTATAAACCAGGATAGACCAGTATAAACCAGTATGGACCAGTACGGGTCACTGGAACGCGGAATGGGGTGGTGGGACCAGTAAGGACCAGTTAAGGCAGAACTCAGCTGGGACTTAGTGGTTTGGGGGTGGGCGTGTCCCTTCTTTAGGTGGGCGTGGTCTCTCCCTGGTGGGCGTGTCCCATCCCAAGGTGGCCATAGCCTCTGCAAGTGGGCGTGTCTTTTGCATCCTCTCCCCCTCCCTGAACTGGGAGCTCAACTGGGACTTACTGGGTTTTGGGTGGGCGTGTCCCCTCCCAATGATGGACCCACTTTCAGCCCCTCCCCCCACCTTTAAGGGCCCCCCCAAAGCCCCTCCCCCCCCTTCCTGCACCTCCCCAACCCTCAGGGTCCCTCCTGTCCCTCCCCCACCCTCAGGGTCCCTTCCTTCCCCTCCCCCCAGTGAACCTGCTACCCCTCCCCCACTCTCAGGAACCCTCCCTACCCCTCCCCCACCTTCAGGGGCCCTCAGGATCCCTCCCCCAACCTCAGAGACTCTCCTGCCCCTCCCCCACCCTCGGGGAACTTCCTACCCTTCCCCCACCCTCAGGGACCCTCAGGGCCCCTCCTTCACTTTCGGGGTCCCTCCCTGCCCCTCCCCAACCCTCAGGACCCTCCTGTTCCTCCCCCCACCTCGGGGTCCCTCCTGCCCCTCCCCCACCCTCAGGGACCCGCCTACCCCTCCCCCACCCTCAGGGACGGTCCTGCCCTTCCCCCACCCTCAGGGAACCTCCTGCCCTTCCCCCACGCTCAAGGACCATCCTGCTCCATCCCCACCCTCAGTGTTCCCTCCTTCCCCTCCCCCCCCCCCACTGGGGCCGTTACTGGTCCCTTACTGGTCTGTACTGGGAAGGGAGAGGGGAGGGGCCGCCCCCTCGAGGCCCCTCCCCCCCAGTGACGTCACCGGGTCCCAAAAATAGCCCCGGGGGCCCAAACTGGAGGGGGGACCTGGAGCCGCTCCCAGTGTGACCAGTTCAGGTACTGGGAGGGACTGGGAGGGAACTGGGAGGGACTGGGAGGGACTGGGAGGGGGCAGGGCTTCCCCCCCTCCCCCCCCTCCGTGTCCTTGGGGTGACCTTGGGGAGGGAGGGGGATGGGCCGCTCCCAGTGGCTCCCAGTAGCTCACAGTAACCCCAGTAATGCCTCCGGTATCTCCAGCGACCCCCCCAGTAACCCCAGTGACCCCCCCAGTAGCTCCTAGTAGCTCCCAGTAACCCCAGTGTCTATCCCAGTAGCTCCCAGTAACTCCCAGTAATCCTAGTGTCCATCCCAGTAACTCCCAGTAACCCCAGTGTCCACCCCAGTAGCTCCCAGTAACTCCCAGTAAGCCCCCCAGTAGCTCCCAGTAACTCCCAGTAACCCCAGTGACCCCCCCAGTAGCTCCCAGTAACCCCAGTGTCCATCCCAGTAACCCCAGTGACCCCCCCAGTAGCTCCCAGTAACTCCAGTGTCCATCCCAGTAACCCCAGTGACCCCCCCAGTAGCTTCCAGTAGCTCCCAGTAACTCCCAGTGTCCCCCCCAGTGCTCCCAGTATGTCCCAGTTTAACCCAGTTCCCCCCCCCGCCGTGGGCCCTGGGCCGGGTGGGGGAGGGGCGGGCTCACATTTCCATGGCAACATCCCTTTCCCTCTGGCCCAGTTTCTCCCAGTTCCTCCCAGTTTAACCCAGTTTTTCCACATTTTTCCCCATTTTTCCACATTTCCCCCCATTTTCCCCATTTTTCCCAGATTTTCCCCCATTTTTCCACATTTTCCTGAATTTTTCCCCATTTCCCCCCCATTTTCCAGATTTTTCCCAGTTTTCCTACATTTTCCCAGATTTTTTCCCATTTTTTCCCCCATTTTCCCAGATTTTTCCCCATTTTGTCCAGATTTTCCCAGATTTTCCCCCCATTTTCCCAGATTTTTCCCACATTTTCCCAGATTTTCACACATTTTTCTCCAGATTTTCCCAGATTTTTTTTCCCATTTTTTCCACATTTTCCCCCATTTTTTCTCACATTTTTCCCAGATTTGCCCAGATTTCTTCCCCCATTTTCCTGGATTTTTCCCAGAATTTCCCATATTTTCCCCATTTTTCCAAAATTTTTTTTATCTTTCCCCATTTTTCCCCATTTCCTGGATTCTCTCCCATTTTTTCCACATCTTCCCAGATTTTTCCTCATTTTTCCCAGATTTTCCCAGATTTTTCCCCATTTTTCCCAGATTTTCCCAAGATTTTTTCCCATTTTTTTAAATCTTTCCCCATTTTTCCCCATTTTCTGGGATTTTTCCCCATTTTTCTCCATTTCCCCCCATTTTCCCCAGAATTTCCAGCATTTCCCCCCCACTTTGTCCCCATTTTCCCAGATTTCTCCCAGATTTTCCCAGATTTTTCCCTATTTTTTCCCCATTTTCCCAGATTTTTCCTCCACTTTTCCCAGAATTTCCCACATTTTCCCTGATTTTTCCCACATTTTTTCCCATTTTTCCCAGATTTTCCCACATTTTTCTCCAGATTTTCTTCCAGATTTTCCCACATTTTCCCACATTTTCCCACATTTTCCCCCATTTTTCTTGATTTTCCCCGATTTTCCCCATTTTTCCAGATTTTTTCCCATTTTTTCCCATTTTCACCCATTTTTCCTCATTTTCCCCCATTTTCACGGATTTCTCCTCATTTCCCCCATTTTCCCACAGTTTTTCCCAATTTTTTCACATTTTCCCAGATTTTTCCCCATTTTCCCCATTTTCCCCAGATTTTTCCCCATTTCGTCCCCATTTTCTCAGATTTTTCCCCATTTTCCCACATTTTCCCAAATTTTTTCCCACATTTTCCCAGATTTTCTCCCTATTTCCCCAGATTTTTCCTCATTTTTCCCCAGATTTTTTCCCGATTATTGTCCCTATTTTCCCGGATTTCCCCTTTTTTCCCCCCACATTTCCCTGGATTTTTTCCCAATTTCCCCCCATTTTCCATGATTTTTCCCACATTTTTTCCACATTTTCCCAAATTTTTTCCCACATTTTCCCAGATTTTCTCCCTATTTCCCCAGATTTTTCCTCATTTTGCCCATTTTTTCCCAGATTTTTTCCCAATTATTTTCCCCATTTTCCCAGATTTCCCCCCTTTTTTTCCCACATTTCCCTGGATTTTTTCCCAATTTCCCCCCAGTTTCCATGATTTTTCCCACATTTTTTCCACATTTTCCCAGATTTTTCCTCATTTCCCCCCATTTTTCCCAGATTTTTCCCCATTTTTCTCACATTTTTTCCCCCATATTTCCAGATTTTCCCAGAATATTCCCCATTTTCCCCCCATTTTTTCCCTATTTTCCCAGATTTTTCCCATTTTTTCCCCTTCCCCCCCCATTTTTTCCACATTTTTCCCAGATTTTTCCCCATTTTGTCCCCATTTTCCCAGATTTTCCCCCATTTTTCCCAGATTTTCCCAAGATTTTTTCCCATTTTTTTAAATCTTTCCCCATTTTTCCCCATTTTCTGGGATTTTTCCCCATTTTTCTCCATTTCCCCCCATTTTCCCCAGAATTTCCAGCATTTCCCCCCCACTTTGTCCCCATTTTCCCAGATTTCTCCCAGATTTTCCCAGATTTTTCCCTATTTTTTCCCCATTTTCCCAGATTTTTCCTCCACTTTTCCCAGAATTTCCCACATTTTCCCTGATTTTTCCCACATTTTTTCCCATTTTTCCCAGATTTTCCCACATTTTTCTCCAGATTTTCTTCCAGATTTTCCCACATTTTCCCACATTTTCCCACATTTTTCCCCATTTTTCTTGATTTTTCCCGATTTTCCCCATTTTTCCAGATTTTTTCCCATTTTTTCCCATTTTCACCCATTTTTCCTCATTTTCCCCCATTTTCATGGATTTCTCCTCATTTCCCCCATTTTCCCACAGTTTTTCCCAATTTTTTCACATTTTCCCAGATTTTTCCCCATTTTCCCCAGATTTTTCCCCATTTTGTCCCCATTTTCTCAGATTTTTCCCCATTTTCCCACATTTTCCCAAATTTTTTCCCACATTTTCCCAGATTTTCTCCCTATTTCCCCAGATTTTTCCTCATTTTTCCCCAGATTTTTTCCCGATTATTGTCCCTATTTTCCCGGATTTCCCCTTTTTTTTCCCCACATTTCCCTGGATTTTTTCCCAATTTCCCCCCATTTTCCATGATTTTTCCCACATTTTTTCCACATTTTCCCAAATTTTTTCCCACATTTTCCCAGATTTTCTCCCTATTTCCCCAGATTTTTCCTCATTTTGCCCATTTTTTCCCAGATTTTTTCCCAATTATTTTCCCCATTTTCCCAGATTTCCCCCCTTTTTTTTCCCACATTTCCCCGGATTTTTTCCCAATTTCCCCCCAGTTTCCATGATTTTTCCCACATTTTTTCCACATTTTCCCAGATTTTTCCTCATTTTCCCCATTTTTTCCCTATTTTCCCAGATTTTTCCAATTTTTTCCTCTTCCCCCCCCATTTTTTCCACATTTTTCCCAGATTTTCTCCCATTTTCCCCAGAATTTCCCAGGTTTTTTCCCAATTTTTCCCCATTTTCCCAGTTTTTTCCCAATTTTTTCCCTATTTTCCCGGATTTTTTCTCCATTTCCCCCCATTTTCCCAGATTTTCCCCCCATTTTTCCCAGATTTTCCCAGATTTTCACACATTTTTCCCCATTTCCCCCCTTTTTTTCCTCATTTTTCCATATTTCCCATATTTTTCCCCATTTTCCCCAGAATTTCCCACATTTTCCCCCATTTTTCCCCATTTCCCCGGATTTTTCTCACATTTTTCCCAGAATTTTCTGCAATTTCCCCGTTTTCCCACATTTTCTCACATTTTTCACCATTTTCCTGATTTTCCCCCCATTTTTCCCACATTTTCACAGATTTTTCTCCAGATTTCCCCCACATTTTTCCCCCATTTCCCCACATTTTCTTGGATTTTTGGGTCCCCAGTTTTCCAAATTTCCCAAATTTCCCCAGTGGGAAAAAATGGGGGGAAAAAACCAGGAATTTGGGGGAAAATGGGGAAAAATTGGGGAAAAAAGTGGGAAATTTGGGGAAAATTGATAAAAATGGGGAAAAATGGGGGGAAATTTAGGAAAACTGGGGGAAAATCCGGGAAAATGTGGAAAAACGGGGGAAATTTTGGGGAAAAAGTCAGAAATTTGGGGAAATGGGGGATTTTGAGGGGAAATGGAGGGAAAACTGGGAAAAAAGTAAGAAATTTGGGGAAAACGGGTGAAAAATCAGGAAAAATAGGGATAATTGGGAAAAATTAGGGGAAATTTAGGAAAAAATTGGGGAAAAATGGTGGAAATTTGGGAAAAATGGGGTGAATTGAGAAAAAAATGGGGGAATTTGGGTAAAATTGGATGAAAAATTGGGGAAAGTTGGGAAAAATGGGGAGAAATTTGGGGAAAATGGGAAAAAATGGGGGAAATTTGAAAACAATGGAAGGAATTTGGAAAAGAAATAGGGAAAAATTGAGAAAAATGGGGAAATTTGGGAAAAATGGGGGAAATGGGGGGAAAATTGGGGAAAGAGTGGGAAATTTGGGAGAAATGGATGAAAAACTGGGAAAAATGAGGGGAAATTTGGGAAAAACTTGGGTGTCCCCACCAGGTTCGGCCCCGCCATGGTCCCGATAGCCCCGGGATCAGGTGAGACCCCTACCCCATGCCCTGACCCCTCCCCCTCCCCGAGGTCACTGCCCTGACCCCCCGAGTCCAGGCTGTGACCCCTCCCCCACCCCGTGGCCGCTCCCACACTTTATGGCCCCTTCCCCATTCTGTGGCCCCTACCCCATTCTGTAGCCCCTACCCCACTCTGTGACCCCTCTCCCACTTCATGGCCCCTCCCCCACTCTATGGCACCTCATCCACTTTATGGCCCCTCCCCCACTCTCAGACCCTTCCCCCACTTTATGGCCCCTCCCCCACTCTGTGGCTCCTCCCCCACTCTGTGACCCCTCCCCCATTCTGTGACCCCTCTCCCACTCGGTGGCCCCTCCCCCACTTTACGGCCTCTCCCCCACTCTGTGACCCCTCCCCCACCGACAGCTTCTCCCTGCAGAGAGAACAGCCAACACACTATTTCACTTCTCACTACAACAAAGCTCTTTTCTCCTTCAAGCCCCTCAAAGGCGCCAAGGCCACATAGGAGGCCACACACAAACAGTACTCCTCTTCCCACTTGACTACACCTTCTCCCTCACTGTTCTACAGGGAACACCAGGAATCTGCTCGCAGAGGCCTCTCGTTTCCCATCAGTAGCTCAGCACAAGGAGTTAAAGGAGCTCAAGCCTTAGGCCACAAGAGCTGACAGCGAGGAAACTTTGGGAGCAAACTAATGCTGCTAACACGGACCCAGCTGAATCCAGCACACAATCACAGAATCCAAGAGTCCTTCAGCTTGGAAAAGACCTCCAAGCTCACTGAGTCTTGTGCAGCCCCTCCCCGACCGCCTGCAGGGACTGGATGATGCTTTGCACAAGCACCTAAAGGAATGTTGTGAAAGCCATGGCCTGCAGGAGGACACAGAGAAGGGCTTGGTTGGGGCTGGGAAGGAGGGAGCTGGCGCTGGGGGAGCGGGGATGGAGCCTTGGGGATGTGGTGCAGCAAGGACAGGGGCCCAGGCAGCTGGCAGGCAGCAAGGCCTCACCCCCTGCCCCAGCAGCAGCACCGGGCCCTGCCCAAGGGTCGGGAGGGACCCCGGAGTCCTGAAGAGTGTTTGGGGGTCCCCAGGAGGGAGTCTGGGGGTCTGAGGTGGTCCCAGGAGATTTTCAAGGGTTAAGGGGATGCACAGGAGATTTGAGGGAGGAGGGGGAAAGGTGGAGGGTCCCCAGGATTCTTGGGGGGATCTGGGCAGTTCCCAAGAGTCTTGGGGGAGATTCGGAGGGGTCACCAGGAGCCCCCGGACCCCCTGAACTCACCCCACACCACCATGGCCTCGTTGGGGCCGCACGTGAAAAACAGCGCGGCGGGGGGAGACCCTGGGGCCGGGATCGATCGGGACCAATCGGGTTCAATCCCGATCCTCCCCTCCTCCGCCATCACCGCCCCGCTCCCGGCAGCCCCCGCGGAAGTTTCGACGTTCTATTGGGTGACTCACCGGCACAAGGACAGGGGCCCAGCAGAATTTGGCAATGACGTCATTCCAGCAGAGCCGTTCTATTGGCTGCGACCCACGAGGGAGCCCCAAAACCTGTTCATGGCTTGGGGGGGAAGGACAGCCGGCACGGCCGGGAACGGGGGTGCAGAGGGTGTTCAAGTGCCCAGGAAAGGGGCAAAAAACTTTCCCCTCTCCCTCCCAGTGCCCCCTCAACCCATCCCAGTGTCTCCCCTCTCCCCCAGTGCCCCCTCAGCCCATCCCGGTCTCTCCCCTGCTCTCCCAGTGCCCCCGTCCATTGAGGTCCCAGCCCGGCCCTGCCCCCTGCTCTGCTCCGGCCTGGATTTCTCCCCTGCAGGGGCAGCTGAGGCGGCTCCAGGGCGGGCGGGAGCTTTTGGGGCACGGGGTGGCTCCTGACATGCTGCTGGAACCGCCCCTGCCTGGGTGGGCCCGTCAGCCTGGGGCACCTCCTCACCCGAGCCTGGGGGACGGGCCGGCAATTGGGAGGGGCTTTGGGAAGGAATGGGGAGGCTGAGAAGGGGTTGGAGGTCGTGGGGGTAAGTGGGAAGGTGTTTGGGGGAGTTTGGGAGTTTGGGAGGGAGGTTGGGGAGATTGGGGCAGCTGTGAGGGGTTTTGGGGAATCGTCGGGGATGTGGGAAGGAACTGGGAGAGAGTTTGGGGGCATACTCAAGGGGAAGGGGGCAACTAGGAGAGGGTTTGAAAGGCCCTGGGAGGGCTGGAGGTAACTGGGAGGGGTTTGGGGGCATCTTGTGGGTTTTTGTGGGTCTGGGAGGCAGTCTGGGGGCCTCGGAGGGTTTAAGGGGAAGTTGGGAGTGTCCTGTGGGACCGGGATGGGATTTGAGGGTTCCTGGAGGGGCTGGGAGGGCTTTATGCCTTTATACTGCGGGCATCGTCTAGTATTGATGGGGGTAATCCGTGAGTTGACTGTTTCATAATCATCCAAATTTTAACAAGACTTTGAAGGTGGTCAACCTCAGTTTGAAGCAGCTCATTTTTAGCAACAAATTTATCCGATTTTTCTCCTGTTTCCCTCTCAAAGGCTAACGATGACTTCAACACCACATTTTCTGATTTCAAAACAGTAGACTCAACATCAGAAATCCATTCATGACTTCCCTGTCACCACTCCATCCGAATGTCTGTGCACTCACTGTGACCTGAGAGAAACCTGCCTGTTTGCAGCGCACTGACTGGGCAACTTTTCTTTTTGCAGGTGGAAAAGGGCAGATAAAGAAAAAACAGATGGGTCCAGCAGAAGTGATGCTGCTTCTGTCAAAAGCAGAGTAGAGGCTGAAAGCACTTTAGGAAGTTGCTTACAGAAGCACTTGTGCATTCCAAGTTACAGCTCAGGAGTCTCAGTGACTTGTCCAACATGGGAGCTCCTTTTCCATTTCTCAACCCCCAGATTCCTCAGGAGTAGGAAACTGAAATCACTGACTCAGAAAAGCTCCTTTCCTTCCTAATAATTGTGCTTTGCCCTTCCCATTTGACAGCGCTCCTGGAAATGTGCTGGTGTGATCTGGATCTGGGAGCAACCCTGACCTCCCACAGCCCTGACCACACACACCTCATCCAACGGCAGGAAGAACCTGCCTGGCTCCTGCTGGGGTTCTCACCACCCACCGACAGCTTCTCCCTGCAGAGGGGTGGGCAACTACCCAGGCAGGATGAGACCTGACCCCAGCAGGCAGCAAAGTCCGTGCCCTGGCACAAAGAACCCCGGAGCACAGGGACCCTGCTCTGCAGGACAGCCCCGGGCATCCCTGGCTGCACCCCCACCTTCCCACCCCGCAGCCATCCCTGGGAGAAGGAGCCCACCTGCGCTGTCCCTCTGACGGTGCTGCAGGGAAGGCCTGCCCTGGAGAACATCCTCCTGTGGCGCAACAGAGAAACTGGGAGAGTCCTGACAGATGTGCAAGGCTGTGGGATGTGGTAGCTTTAGGAGATTCCTCCAGGAACACAAGCGACATTGCCCTGCACCTGTAGACTCACTCTGCAGAGGAGTGTGAAGTTGTGTCCCCAAGTTGTGTCTCAGCTGAACACCTCCCATCTTTCTGCTGCCTTTAACCTCCCTTTGCCTTTCTTCTCTTCTCTCGTGCCTACAGGCAGTGCCCTCGGCCCTGCTGGGCTGTGCAGAGGAGCTGCTCCTGGGCAGAGCTGTCTCTCTGCAGTGCTGCCCGCTTGCCAGGATTTCCCTGTGTGCCAGAAGCCCGGCCCAGCTGAGCAGCACAGCAAGAGCCAAAGGCAGCCCTTTCTCTGCCCCTCTGGGTCCCCCACAGGTTCAGGGGAACCTGGCGCTCCAGGGGAACCTGCTGTGGGACAGACTGAAGGAAACAATGATGTTCCCTCTTCTCCCCTCTTCAGTGACACTTCTTTCCAGCAGTGACACTTCTTTCCAGCAGTGACATTTCTCCTCTTAGAAAATTACCAGGGTATGATGATCACCTTTTCTAGTTTCATCATTACACAGGACACCAGGAGGGTGACAGCAAAGGATCTGGTAACTCCCTGGCACAGCGGGGGTTTTCCTGGAGTCACACAGAGAAATGTGTCAGGGCTCTGAGAGGTGTCCAACCCTGAGCTGGACTGATGCACACACGGGGGTGTTCAGAGACACGAGTCCTTCCCTGGCACACACACAGGCAGTTCATTGCAGCAGGGGCAGTGTCTCCCTGGGCTCCTGCTACCACTCCCAGAGCCTGGAGCCACCTCAGCCCTGTAATGCTCCCACCCTGCCCACTCCTACACTTCAGATGAACATTGGGGTTTTCTAGTCACTGGAACTGCCCAGACCAGCCCCTCCCTGGTCCCCCCATCTCCCTGCCCTGCCCTTCACAAGCAGTCCAAAATTCTCTTCTGATTTTAGGGTCAAATAGCCTCTTGGATTTTATTCGTGGAGCAAGACTGCCATCTAGCGTCCATTTCTTCTGGGAGGGGCAGTCATTTTCACAGAGTGGTCTTTCTCCCTTAGCAGGCCTCGTAGCATCTCTGATTGATCTATCCGACCCCTAACCCCTAAACTAAATGCTTTAGGACCAGCTAAGACGCGTCTTAGAACTTCCCATTTGCTTAAACAATGTAAGACTTTCTTCTTAACAGAACAATTAAACAATTAAACAAGTTTTCTGAGGCCTGTAAGCTAATTTCTTGAAGATGGGCATATGATACACTCTCTATTAGTTTCCATGTATCATCTACATTCTCTCTCCTACAACTAATTGTAGTCTTAAAAGAAAAGAAAAGACTGCTACCATGCCAAGAAAGCAAACCCCTTTGTTGATTAGGATTTTTATCTAAGAAAAACTTCTGATTTATGAAGCCATTAAGGATGGAGATCCTCTCTCATTTCAGTGCCATTGTGACAATATGGGGCCTCATGTAACACATGGAACAGAGAACACTGCACATTCCCAAGCAATCAAGGGGCCATTGTAACACTCCAGGGCCTCATGGAAGACGGAGGCCCCGCAGAGAGACCTCAAATCAGAGGTTTGGGCAATCCTCAACCAGAGGAAGTTCAACAAGGGCAAGTGCCAGATTCTGTCCCTGTGATGGGGCAACCCCGAATGTCCGGACAGACTGGGAATGATATTCTCCATAGCAGCGCTGGAAAATGGCCTCTGGGGTCCTGGTGGATGGCCAGTTGGCCAAGAGTCAGTGATGCTCTGGCGGGGACTCACTGCTCGGTCACAGGAGGGTTTTCAGACACACGAGTCCTTCGCTTGCACACAGACACAGACAGTTCATGGCAACAGGGGCAGTATCTCCTGGGGTTCCTGCTGCCACGCCAGGAGCCTGGATGCACCTAAGCCCTTGAGGGGTGCCACCTGCTCTGCCACTATCTGAGATGCCCCACCGCCTGAGAGATGGAAACGCAGAGCTCTGTCCAAGAGAAGCACATCCCAGAGCTGCACGCATGGGCTTTGCCGGGATTTAGAACCGTAAATGCAATGTGACACCGAGACACTCTTTGTCCCACATAACTTCAAGGTCTCCCCAGGAGGTTGATGGCAATTGTTCTTGCTCAGGGTCATCTCCCCACACCAACAGCAGGTGTGTGCTCAAGACTTGTCCGTGCAATGCAAACAGATACACGCTGTCTAGTTCTTCCGGTCTCTCCAAGGAAGGCAAAAGAATCTCTGTGTGCCGGGTGAGAAGCCAGTGCTGGAAGTTGTGGTTCTACTGTGAGTGCCAAGAGCGGATGGCAGGTCTGTGATGAATGCCCTGAGGAGATGACCTGGGTTTTCCAGTGCACATGGCAATAGATCACACCCTGCTTTGGTGGTCATTTATGTCCTACGGAGGTGACAGAGATGGGAAAGAGAATGAAATTTTTGAATGTGCCTCTGAGTGCCCCTCAACCTGCTGCAAATGTGCAGATTCCAGTACCTCCAGTTCAGGTGTGAGAGGTTGTTCCCTGGTCCTCTGAGCAAGAAGAGCTGGACGAGGGACACAGCAGAACTCACTTACTGAGACTGCATCTCCATGAATCCCAAAGCAAGTGCGAGGGGTTATGCCACGTCCGAGTTTTCTCAGGGGAAGGTGTTTCTCCCATGCATTGCCTCCCCGTGGCACTGGTGCCACAGCCCCCGACAAAACCACAAGTGGTCTTTGTCCCTAGCAAAAGTGCTCCTGCTGCTAGCAGGGATGTTCCACGGGAAAGGCCAGGAGAGGTTGAGCCCGGAGGGCACTGAGCCCGGAGGGATGTTCTGCCTCTCGTGCCCCTCGACCATTCTCGCAAACCCAGCCCGGCCCCGCCGGTTCTAGGGTGCAGAGCACAAACCGCTGCCGCACTGCCGCCGCTGTCGCCTGGTCTCCGCCTCCAACCAGCACCCGAGGAGAGCCCGAGAGGCGCCGGCGCCTGTCCCAGCCCCGGGGCGGATTTGTCGGAGGAGGACAGGGGAGGAGGCGGAGAGGAGGCGGCCCACCAGGAGCAGAGAGTCGAGGCTGGCGGGGGCAGCGAGGCGCCGGGAAGCGGATCGGCGGCTGCGGTGCTGTCGGGGAGCGGGGCTGGTGGCCGGAGACCGTATCCATTCCTACCGGCAGCTCCCGGGTCACAGCCCGGAGCTCCTCGTACGCGCTGCTAAATTGTCCAGAGAGCTGCGGGTGCCAACGGGGTGGCTGCTGGTGACGGGAGACGGTCTTTCCACCGTCCTCTGGCTCTCCGGACCCCATCATGGGAACGCGGCTCTGTATTCCTGGGCCCTGGCGGACACGGACTCATTGACACTGTCGTCTTCAGAGATTTCAGGGGATTCTCTTAGAAACAAAACTCGGTTAATTGGTTCTACGGCAGAGCAAATTAGCACCCCTATAAAAACATGGCTTTTCATTCCTACACAGAGCGCAGGCTTGCGACAGAATGCCTGAGTGCAAAGTGATTTATACAGCACAGGGCAGCACAAATCTGGGCATCCTGCAGTCAGCTGCCATGTGTGTCCCTAGCTTCTCTTGAGGCATCGTCTCCTGGTTACTCTGATCCACTCCAGGCAGGAGCCGCGATTCTCTGGTTCATGAAGATCTTTCTCTTTGGATAGCAGGAGGGGTTCTTGCCTTGCCTAGAGTGTGGTAAAGACAGAGAGTAAGGGTCCGCAAGATTTGGAGTGTCACTCGTCAAGGATCTGGACACTACATCTCGGACGTGTTCTGAAGAAACTGTGAAGGCAGACAGTGCGAAGGAGCGAGGTGCAACCAAGCCAGACCAATTGTTAGAGGTGGTGAGAGAGGAAAGCAAAGCAGTAAGAAAGGAAAAACCTCCAGCCATGTGGCCCTGGCCTCAGGAAGGATGGTTGCAGGACCATCCTTCATTAGCCTCTCAGTAAAAATGCAGAATTCTCAGCTTCCTCTAAATGTGTTCTCTCTCCTCTGATACTTAAGATGGTAGAAAATTTTCAGGAGCACACAGGTGTTGCCCGTAAACAAAGACACAAACCAACAGAGTGCCGGTTTATGGGTGCTTTATTCGGGGCCCCGGGAACCTGCGGGCTAACGCCCCAAGTCAGGATTCCGACGACCCTCGTTCTCAGTTCAACTTTTATACACAAACAAGTTTACATGTATTCTCACGGCTAAAACAATTACAGTTTCTATAGCAACCCAGGTGCAGTAGTTTATAACAATTAACAATCATCTACTTTAATCATAAATCTGCTTAAGTTGTCCTACCCCCCTAGAAACTGTTTAACAGACCCTTACCACATCTAAGGTACAAATCGTTACGTACATGCTTGACTACATCTTTTGATTATTGTTTCTACTTCTTCAGTACATTCTATTCCCACGAACAAGGCTGCTGCTTAACTCACTACTGTAATGTGTTGCTTTCTAGGCCTACCCTTTTACTTAAGCCTTAGCCATTCTACTACTAAATTTAAATTGCTTTGCAACAGTCCCCCCTTTTGAGCATTCTTCAGGCTTTGCTTGCAAGGATGCTCAAATACAGCAATCTTCAGGTTGCAGTTTCTTGATGGATGGGAGGTGATCCATTTTGCGGTGAGATTACTTCTTTTCTTGTTATAGCTTTCATGATGCGTCTCGTATGTTGACCTTCTTTTACAATCATTCCTAAAAGACACTTGTAAACAGTTATGGCTATGACAACAATTATTACAATCAATATTCCGTACTGGATAACAGAAGATATCCATCCTGATACATGGAGACCTAGGGAGCTGAATAATTGTCCCATCCAATTGTGTTCCGCTTCTTTCTGCAGTTTATGAACATTCTCGTCAATTTGTTCTAATTGATTAATATCTTTCTCTACTTCTTGAGTGACATTTGGGATGTGTACACAACAATGCTCATCCTTTGCATGCAGGTAACCGCAAACTCCATGTTCTTTGAGTAATATCAGGTCTAATGCCATGCGGTTTTGTATGGTCATTCTAGAGGTGGCTTGTAATTGTAAATTTAGATCTTTAAATCCTTTCTTAGTGACTGCTGCTAACCTTTCGGTCTGGCTCATCAATTTGAACAATATTTCTCTATTTCGATATGTTGAAATTGGGGCAAACAAAGATTCTAGTGCCCATCCGAATTTAACTCCTGCTGATGGCTCATGCCAATCTGTTAGTTCCAGGTCATTAATGTCATTACTAACTTCTCTTTTCTCCCGTGGTTGCATCTCTGCTGGTGTTAACTTCTCTTTTCTCCAGAGTGGACAAAGAGTAGGTATCCCTAGTGTGACAGGTACAACCGGACGGTCTAGTGGCATGTGGGTGGTCCATTGACCATGTCCCATGACCCATACTAGGTTTCCGGGACTTCTAACTGTGGTAGTGTGACAATCAATGTTTTTCACATGTCCTTTAATAGTATGGTTATATCCTCGACACTCACATCCTAACTGCAGAAGTGTTTTGACTGGCATTAAGCCTATTTCATCGTCTGGGGTATCACATGTATATATTCGGGTACAATTCCAATCCTCTTTTGTATGTGTTTCTGTCCTCCAATTATGATTCCCTCTATTTCCTGTAGAATAAGTCTGATTCTTTTTCCCCTTCCAGTGAATGCACCACTGTACCTTTCCAATATAACTATATGTCTCTAGCAGGCTGGGTCCCCAAATTGTTTGCCATTCTTCCATGGTTGTAAAACTGGTAATATTTTGACAGACCTCTTCTTGTTTTTCTCGTTTTACTGAAGCCGGAACTTTAGAGCATGGGTGTGTTGAATTTGTAACTAAACAGTATCCTTTTAATTCATTAATTGTTTCACTTGTTACCCATGTCCCAATTACTACCCATCGGAAATATCCCGGCATCTGTTCACATTGCTTCTTCATCATTTTGTCACTTAATAAACATACATCTACCGTTTCGCTCCATGTGATGGTTACAAATTTGCAATTCCTTGTAATATTCTTAAACATTTTGGGTATTTCTGGCACTGGAATTATTCCCCATGGAATTGGGTCTCCTGCTGCATGAGGCATAGGGAGACATGCAGTAATTTTGGTAACGTTTTGTACTTTCCCAAAATCTCGAATTAGGCCCACAATTAAATTTTCCTGTTCTATTTCTCTATTCGGAATCTGCAGATCTCTCACATGTCGAGTTTTCCTAGGGGGTATAACTTGTATCTTAGTCATTATTTCCCGAGTTGTGTTTATCATGTGTATTTCTACATACCCATAATCAAAACTCCTTTGAATCCAAACTACACACATGTATGTCCCTTCTACGGTTTTAGACACCTCAGGTACCTGCAGGACGGTATAACCCTTTTGTTGTGTCGCATCCCAAACTGTTGTCACTCCTTCTGTTATGATTCGATCTTGATCTCTCCGTCTCCACTTGACGTGGACATCTCTTAATTCAGCTCCCTGGTCATCTGAAAACAGACAAGTTAAGTTTACATCAGTGTGTTCTGGTACAAACAAATAAGGATCTGGGGTTTCAATTCTCACGGTGGTCTCTGCTAAACTTATCAACCCCAGGAATACCACAATCTTCAATTGTTGGCTCGAAATACCATCTTTGTAGGTGAGAGAGGTTCTACCGACCATGAGACTGGAACCTTCTTGACTCGGGTGTAATGGATCCAATTGTCGATTCCCTCGACTTTCACCGCCGTATAAGTGGTCATTATCACCTGGCGAGGACCGTCCCATGTTCCCTTTAATGGTTCCACTGACCAGTTTTTCACGTAGACTTGGTCTCCTGGAGAAATGTCATGAACCGGATTCTCCAGGGGGAGAGGCCGATTCCACTGCAGCGCTCCTCTGAGGGCTGTGAGGGTCTTATTCAAAGATAACACATAGTTAAATACTGCCTGATCACCCACTACATGAGGATCCCCTTGGTAAGTAGCCGCATGATAGGGCTTGCCATACAATATTTCGTATGGACTTACTCCTATTCTTTCCCTTGGTTTAATCCTAACTCTCAGCAGAGCGAGGGGTACTGCTTGGGGCCACTGGATTTTGGCTTCCTGACAGATCTTCTTCAATTGACCTTTTAATGTCTGATTCATTCTTTCTACTTGTCCACTAGACTGCGGTCTCCATGGTGTATGGAGATTCCATGTTATCCCTAATACAGCTGACACATCTTGGACTATCCCTGCTGTAAAGTGCGGTCCTCGATCAGAGGACAACCCTAGGGGAACTCCAAATCTTGGGATGATTTCCTTCAGAAGGGTTTTCACTACTTCTTTTGCCTGATTGGTCCTGCATGGAAAAGCTTCTGGCCACCCTGAAAAGGTACAAACATACACTAGCAGATATTTAAAAGTTTGGGCCTTAGGCAACTCAGAAAAATCTACTTGCCAATAGTCTCCTGGTAACTGTCCTACTTGTAGTTTTCCCATTTGTACTTGCTTCCTGACTACTGGATTATTCTTTATACACATAGGACACATTGCATTCACCCTTTTAGCTAGTGTTAACATCTGGTTTGAGAAAATTTCGTTTTTCAAGAATTTCACTAGTGCTTCTGCACCCCAGTGGCACTTGTTGTGTTCCATTTCAAGCACTGCTTTCATTATTCTGACTGGTAAATTTACCTGTCTCGTAGGAGTGATATACCACCCCCTGATATTTTTCTTCGCTTCCATCATCACAGCTAATTTCTCATCTTCAGGTGAATAATGCGGTTTCTCTTCCATGAATGCTATTGTTGGATTATTCCAGGTTGGTAAAAGAACCATTTGAGTCCATACCTCTCTCGCAGCCCTCCTGGCTGCTTGGTCAGCGTATCGATTTCCCTGAAACTCTCGTCCTGGATCAGCCTGGTGTCCTCTGACATGCATTATTGCCACTGCTGAGGGCTTATGTATTGCCTCTAGCAATTGTAAAATTTCTTCCCGATGTTTAATCGTTGTCCCCTGAGAAGTAAGAAGTCCTCTCTCCTTCCAGAGTGCTCCGTGAACATGAACTACCCCAAAAGCATATTTGGAGTCAGTCCATATGTTAACTCTCCTTCCTTGGCTTAATATTAAAGCTCTCACCAATGCCCATATTTCGGCTTTTTGTGCAGACGTACCTGGGGGTAGTGCAGTCGCTTCTATCACTTGTTGTAAAGTGACTACTGCATACCCAGCGTACCTGGTGCCGTTTTCCACAAAACTAGATCCGTCGGTGTACAGCTCCCAGTCAGGATCTGTCAGTGGTTCGTCCTTCAAGTCTCTTCTGCTCGCGTAGACTTGTTCAATGGTCTCTACACAGTCATGCTCCAGGGTGCCTTCTTCCTGTGTAGACCTAAGGAATTCTGCTGGGTTGAGATGGTTAGTAATTTTCAGTTCAACATCATCTTGTTCTCTCAACAAAGCCTGGTATTGCAACATGCGGCTGGAGGAGAGCCAATGCCCCCCTTTTTGCTCTAGAACTGCTATGACCATGTGGGGCACGTACACTATCATGTGTTTTCCCAGAGTCAATTTGCGTGCTTCCTGTATTAAAATGACCGTCGCTGCCACAGCTCTGAGACACCCCGGCCATCCCCCACTTACTGCGTCTAGCCGTTTGGAGAAGTATCCAACCGGTCTCTTCCAGGATCCTAGACGCTGAGTGAGGACTCCTAAGGCCATTCGCTGTCTCTCACAAATATAGAGCTGAAATTCCTTGGTTGGGTCCGGTAGTCCCAGGGCAGGTGCTTCCTGGAGGGCTTTCTTCAGTTCCTGGAATGCTTTTTCTTGCTCTGTCCCCCAGGTTAGCTTGGACTCCTTTGCTGCTTCATACAGTGGTCGAGCAGTCAGTCCGAAGTTAGGAATCCACAGCCTGCACCATCCGACCATTCCTAGAAAAGATCTCAGTTCTTGATTATTTCTAGGCACAGGTATAGCACATATTGCTTGAATTCTATTTGTTCCCAGGCGCCGGACTCCTTGGGAAATTTCACATCCCAGATAGATAACTTTCCGTTTTACTAATTGTGCTTTTTCTTTTGAGACTCGGTAGCCTGCTTGGCCCAGCATGTTTAACAGTTCAATAGTTAACTGACGACAAAGTCCCTGTTCTGTAGCTCCTAAGAAAATGTCATCTACATATTGCAGTATTATATATGAAAAAGGAGATTCTTTTACCTGAGTAGTCTTCCATTCCTCCAGTTCCTTTGCTAACTGATTACCAAATATCGTGGGTGAGCATTTGAATCCTTGTGGTAATCGAGTCCAAGCGAGCTGTCTCTTTCGTCCTGTCTCCGGACTTTCCCATTCAAAGGCAAAGATTTTCCAACTTTCTCGTGCCAGTGGTATGCAGAAGAAAGCATCTTTCAAATCAACCACAGTAAACCACTGAAACTTCTCAGACACAGATGTTAGCAAGGTATAAGGATTTGCTACAACCGGGTGAATATCTTTTGTAATAAGATTTACTGCTCTCAAATCTTGTACTAATCTATATTTTCCATTTGGTTTTTTTTTTTATCGGAAATATGAGGGTGTTAAATTCTGATTCACATTCTTGTAATATTCCTAGAGTTAGGAACTGTGAAATCATAGGGGCTATTCCCTTTCTTGCTTCTAAACTAATTGGGTATTGCCTAACTCTGACAGGTTGTGCTCCTTCTTTTAATTCTATTCTAACTGGGGTGGCTGCTTTAGATTTCCCAGGAACCCCGGTCTCCCACACCCAGGGTACAACAGCCTGTTCAATCTCTTGGGGTATTTCTTCCCTTTCCACTTCTTTCACAACAAAAATTTTTGCTAAATTTTCTTCTGGAATTTCTATCTTGACTCTCTCTTTTTCAAATATAATTTTAGCTTGCAAGGCTGAAAGCAAATCCCTTCCTAATAAACATTCAGGACTGTTAGGCATGTACAGAAATTGATGATCTAATTCTCTTCCCTTAAATTTGATATCTAGAGGTCGCAGAAATGTTCTTTCCTCTATCTGTCCTGAAACTCCCACTACTTGTACGGTTGAATCACTTAATGGCCCCATCAATTTATTCATTGCCGAAAAACTAGCTCCAGTATCTATTCTAAATTCCGTCGGCTCCCCCTCTACTTCCAAAACAACCTTTAAGTCTGAATCTAGCCGACTCTGTCTTCCACAACTCCCTAACATAAATGCTTGGGCGACACCCTGTGGCGTGCCCATACCAACAGGGTTTTGTGGATTCACAAAGCTTTGAGGATTCCAAGGATTCATTCCATTTCCAGCATTTAATGGGCATTCGTTTTTCCAATGTCCTTGTCCTTTACAAAGAGCACACTGATTTGGTCCTATTCTACCACGTCCTCCCCCGTATTGATTTCCAAATCCCGACTGATTGTTAAATCCTCTACCCATTCCTCCCCTTCCCCTATTACCACGACTTCTTCCTCTATGGTCACCGGCCCCATTGTTCTCTCCTGAAGCTTGTAAAAGCGCCAACAAGCTCGCTTGTTGTTTCTTAGTACTTTCCTTTTCCCGATTGTTATATGCTTTCCAAGCCACTTCTAACAATTTCTCTAAATCTCTTGTTTCTCTCCCTTCCAGTTTTTGAAATTTCTTTCTAATATATTCTTGTGATTGTCCCATAAAGATCAATGCTAATTGTAATTTTCCAGACTCGTCTTCAATATCTAAGTCTGTATACCTCCTAGCTGTTTCCTTTAGCCTTTCTAAAAAGGCAGAAGGGGACTCAGTCTTATCTTGCATTACTGAATATAACTTAGACCAATTCAACGTTTTTGGAATGCCACATCGTATTCCCTCTACCAATAATTCCTGGTAAATTTTTAACTTTTTATAATCTGCGGGGTTATTAGCGTCCCAATCGGGATCCTCCCGCGGTACAAAATCATTTACCGTCCCCCGCGCTGCCCGAGGCAGGGTACGAATCTTTTCCTTTGCTCTCTCCACCATCACCTTTAATACCATTTCTTTTTCTGTTGAATCTAAAATTGTATCTATTAATACCTGTAAATCATTCCAGTCCGGGTCTTGTGTTTTTATAACCATTTTTATAACACGAGCCACCCGCTCAGGATTTTCTCTATATGTCCCAGCTGACTGTTTCCAAATTAGTAAATCATTAGGCGAAAAAGGAACTTTTATCATGATTTTTCCCTTGCCTACTCCAACCGCTTCTCGCAAGGGAGCCATCAATCTAGGGGGTGAGAGCGAAACGTCTGTCTCCCTCCCCCCTCCCCGTCTTCTTTCCCTCTCCCTTCGCCCTCTCCGAGTCCGTTCTGCTAGAGGAGTTCTGTCACATTCCCGCCCCCCTGTTTCTTCCTCATCCGAGGATGATTCTAACGGGGGCATGGTGTGTGATTGTGCCCTTGCACGTGAAGGGAGACTATTTCTCGGGGGCGCACTTGGAGTTACTCCGGGGGAGACTAACAAAGACACATCCTCCTCTGGTTCTGAAAACCGTATTTTCCGCTCATGTTTATCATCCAATCCTTTCAATATCTTTATACTCCGCTCTTGACATTTCTTACATTTATCATCCTCCAGTTCCAGTTCTTTCAACACTAAGATACCACATTCCTTTTGCCATTCAGTGTTTTGTTCTAAATAATAAAACAAATCCAGATATGGTATTTCATCCCACTTCTCATTCTCTCGTAAATATCGCATCAAAGGGGTTATAATTTCCAGAGTCAGTGATCCATTTCTGGGCCACAGCATTCCTTCTGTTTCATATTGAGGCCATACATTATTACAATAATCAATCAACTGTTTCTTGCTTAACTCTTGTCCAAAATTTCCTTCCTTCCAATGTTTTAACAAGCAACCAAGCGGAGAATCGCTAGGGATATCTTTTTCTGTGCAGGATAGTGCTCTAAAGGTTTTAAATGACATCATGCTTGCTACTGGCTCACACACACACCACAATCTAAATTCATCAAATTCACAATAACACAACAACACAAAACAATACTTTTAACGACCAGCACGATAACACAACAATATAAACCAGAACAAAACCAAAACCAAAACCAACTCGCCGATTCTCCCTCTGAGAGGCGAGTGCTGGTACTGCGCAGCTTTCGCCGCGTCTTACGACCAGCGCCTAGGCTTCCCAACCAAGGTACCTTTAGCCCAACCCAGCGGGACACTCACTATCCCGTCTTATAGGCAGGCTCCCAACCAACAAACCTAAAAGAATAAAGCACCTTCGGGCTTACCTAGAGGGTTGTCCGACGGGCGCGGGTCGGGCACGGGTCGATGTCTCCCCAGAAATCACCTGGTTGCCGGCATGGAGTAGATCAGCTCGTGAGCCGCCCAGCTACCCCCGGAGTTCCATCTGGTGTCGCCAAAACTGTTGCCCGTAAACAAAGACACAAACCAACAGAGTGCCGGTTTATGGGTGCTTTATTCGGGGCCCCGGGAACCTGCGGGCTAACGCCCCAAGTCAGGATTCCGACGACCCTCGTTCTCAGTTCAACTTTTATACACAAACAAGTTTACATGTATTCTCACGGCTAAAACAATTACAGTTTCTATAGCAACCCAGGTGCAGTAGTTTATAACAATTAACAATCATCTACTTTAATCATAAATCTGCTTAAGTTGTCCTACCCCCCTAGAAACTGTTTAACAGACCCTTACCACATCTAAGGTACAAATCGTTACGTACATGCTTGACTACATCTTTTGATTATTGTTTCTACTTCTTCAGTACATTCTATTCCCACGAACAAGGCTGCTGCTTAACTCACTACTGTAATGTGTTGCTTTCTAGGCCTACCCTTTTACTTAAGCCTTAGCCATTCTACTACTAAATTTAAACTGCTTTGCAACACAGGCATAAGGAGGGTGAAATCGATAATGCTCTTCCACCTGGGAAGCATGTGAAGACCTCTGTTTCCTGTGGTGTGATGGGTGCCTGGGATCCCTCTGGACTTGGTTTAGGGAAGGGACTGTGTGTAAGGGTCTCCATCTGCCAAACCCCCAGACCTTCAACTGCCCTGGGTGGGCCAGGGCTCTCCTAGCCCCACCACTCGCAAGCAGCACTCTGGTAGTTGCCCCATGTGCTCCCTGCATGTGCGTCAGGGTCTTCATCCTGTTCCCTGCTCATCCCTCAGTACATTCCCTAGGGCATATGCTCTCCTTGCCATCACTGGAGCTGGGATATCCAGCAGCCCTGCTGGAGCCACGTTCCTCTCAGACTTTGCGTTTTCGCAGAAGGGAAAGGCAAATCTAGAGACACCGGGTTGCTGCCCAGCAGGGCTCATCTCCCTTTCCCGGGGAGCTGGGAGAGAGGCATTCTTCCCAGGCAGATGAAGAAGGACTGGGGAAAAGCCATAGAAGCAGAGGAGACACGTGTTCCCCGAGGGAGCTGCAAGCAACCCAGAGAGCTGAGGACAGCACGGGAAGATGTGAAAGGTGCAGAAGGGTAGAAACCCGGAGCTCCCAAAAGCACATCAGTGGGTGTGCAGCAGAGCAGGCGATTGCAACTGGGGAGGGGAGGACTGCACTGCGAGCTGACCGGGGACAATCTCTGCCCATGAGTGAGACCCCAGAGCGAGGCAATGCTCAGAATGCCATCGACTGGGGGAACCAGACGGGTTGTTGCTTGGGGAGGGAGAAACCCAAAGAGAGCATTTGAGGTACTGAAAGTACAGTTCATTTCTCGACCCTCCTGCTTCCTTTGCTCCCCCTCTAAGAGATTCGTTTCTGGCAGCTCTCTTTTCTCGGCACAGGGTGGAGATTTCTGACACTCTCGGCAAACAGGCAGGTTCGTCTCAGCATGAATTTTGGCTACAGCGTCGTCACTTTCTGCCTGGTACACCTCCTCTCTATATCCCAGCTTTTCATAAATGCATTCTTTTTCCTCCCAGGAAATAGTCAACTGCCTTTTCAGGCCCCGTGGGGGGAATACAACTGAAAAGAGAAACATTGCTGCAGATCATGTACTTGCTGTCTTTCATGTGTTCACTCCAGGTGATCTTACTTCTCTAAAGAAATAAAGAGGGAAAGAAGAGAAAGCTCAGGCCTCCTTCTCTCTCTCTGCTCGCCACTTCAACTTCGCTATCCCTCTCCGTCTGTCCTCTCCTCCACATGCTGCCACCAAAAGATATCTTGGCTCTCTCTGCAGTCACACATTTCTCCTTTTCTAAAGAAAATCAGGAGATCATTCCAAAGTTGCTCCAGGTCTATCAAACTCTTATCTCACTAACTTTATTAATGCATCCCTTTCAACCTGCAGGCTGCCTCTGGCACGACTTCCAGTTTTCCCCGGCTGGCAACATATTCAAATCTCTCTGTTTGCAGTGGGCCATGGCTTACGGGGGTTTCGATACACCGGGAGACCGACCGACGTCTGTGGGGAGCGGAGCTGTCAGCAGGAGCATTTCTGCTGGAGACAAATAGCACCTTAGTTTTAGACTTGGGCTGTGGCACCAGTTCTACGCCGAAGCAGTGCATGGGTGAAGCACCTGCCCATGAGAAATCACGGCATGGCATCTCCCACCCGCTTTGGACCAATGGAGATACAGTCTCCGTGATGAGATCCCAGTTGTGTCACTTCTCCTGCTCAGAAGACTAGGGAACACCTGAAATACGTATGCTTGTCCTGAAAACAGAGAGCTCTAACTATTTGGGCAGCCTGGAGAAAACTGGAGGTCGTGCCAGAGGCAGCCTGGAAGCAGAATCTGACGCATTATTAAGTTTAGTGAGATGAGGATTTGATAGGCCAGGGGTAAATTCAGTGTTCTAGCACTGGTGCCTCTTGCGATGCGCTGTGCTTTTTACGTCACTTGGCACCCAGGTACTCAAGCCTGTTCTCTTTGTATGGCTAAAACCCCTGTTTTAATAGAAGCGCTAATACCCAACTCGTCTCCATGACGGTGCCCGGAGAGCCAGAGGACGGTGGAAAGACCATCACCCGTCACCCACAGCCGCACCGTTGGCGCCCGCAGCTCTCTGGACCATTTAGCAGCTCTCTGGACCATTTAGCACTGACCCGGGAGCTGCCAGTAGGAATTGATAAAATCACCGTTTCGTATGTTGGCGTGTGAGCACTTGGTGATTTCACTGCTCTCGCTGGTCTCTACCAATGGGTCCTGCTGCACCTGGGCTCTACCTGCAGACACTGGCAGGGAGATGAAGAAAAGACGTCGGAAGTGTTTTTGCACTGGATGTTTTTTCCCAAAACAAAGGGCACAGCAGCAGTCAAGCCAATACGGAGAAGAATTTTAAGAGGATATAAAGGTGTGTAGTAGTTGAAATGTCCATTAATATTTGCTGGAGAGAGGTGAGCGGAAAAGAGAAGTGGATTGGTGAAGTCACTGAAGAATGAAAAGCTGCGGGATTAAGCCAAGCAAAGAGAGGAAGAAAAGTAGGAAAGCGGAAGGACGACTGCATGAATTCACTGAAGGACAGACAGTAAAGCAAGGAAAGAATAACGGCTCGACAAAGAAAAAAGCGATGATTGTTCCCAGGGAATACTTTATGGACCAGAGGGAGGGAGGGTTGGGAAGATAGTTCGGGAGAAGAACTTTGTGAAGAACCTACCAGACAGGAGGGCAACCTCGAGGAATATGCATGTCCACCCCAGGGGGTTGCCCCGGACCCTACGGTCTCCGGCCGCCAGCCCTGCGCACAGATCAAAACCGCGGCCAGCGAGACCAGCCCCGCTCTCCGACAGCGCCGCAGCCGCCGATCCGCTTCCCGGTGCCTCGCTGCCCCCGTCAGCCCCGACTCTCTACTCCTGGCGGGTCGCCTCCTCTCCACCTCCTCTGCCTTCCTCTCCCTCCTCCCCTGTCCTCCTCCGACAAATCCACCCCGGGGCTGGGACAGGTACCGGCGCCTCTCGGGCTCTCCTCGGGTGCTGGCTGGAGGCGGAGGCCAGGCGACAGCGGCGGCAGCGCGGCGGCGGTCCGTGCTCTGCACCCTAGAACCGGCGGGGCCGGGCTGGGTGGCAGGGGTGGTGTTTGGTATCGAGGATCTTCAGATTGACAGGCCATGTGCTTCTTACACCGCCATCGTCTCTTCCCTCACATCTCTCTTTTGGCACGTGGAGACTCCTGAATTGTCCTCCAGGGCAAGCGCTTGAGAGAATGGTCGAGGGGCACGAGAGGCAGAACATCCCTCCGGGCTCAGTGCCCTCCGGGCTCAACCTCTCCTGGCCTTTCCCGTGGAACATCCCTGCTAGCAGCAGGAGCACTTTTGCTAGGGACAAAGACCACTTGTGGTTTTGTCGGGGGCTGTGGCACCAGTGCCACGGGGAGGCAATGCATGGGAGAAACACCTTCCCCTGAGAAAACTCGGACGTGGCATAACCCCTCGCACTTGCTTTGGGATTCATGGAGATGCAGTCTCAGTAAGCGAGTTCTGCTGTGTCCCTCGTCCAGCTCTTCTTGCTCAGAGGACCAGGGAACAACCTCTCACACCTGAACTGGAGGTACTGGAATCTGCACATTTGCAGCAGGTTGAGGGGCACTCAGAGGCACATTCAAAAATTTCATTCTCTTTCCCATCTCTGTCACCTCCGTAGGACATAAATGACCACCAAAGCAGGGTGTGATCTATTGCCATGTGCACTGGAAAACCCAGGTCATCTCCTCAGGGCATTCATCACAGACCTGCCATCCACTCTTGGCACTCACAATAGAACCACAACTTCCAGCACTGGCTTCTCACCCGGCACACAGAGATTCTTTTGCCTTCCTTGGAGAGACCGGAAGAACTAGACAGCGTGTATCTGTTTGCATTGCACAGACAAGTCTTGAGCACACACCTGCTGTTGGTGTGGGGAGATGACCCTGAGCAAGAACAATTGCCATCAACCTCCTGGGGAGACCTTGAAGTTATGTGGGACAAAGAGTGTCTCGGTGTCACATTGCATTTACGGTTCTAAATCCCGGCAAAGCCCATGCGTGCAGCTCTGGGATGTGCTTCTCTTGGACAGAGCTCTGCGTTTCCATCTCTCAGGCGGTGGGCCATCTCAGATAGTGGCAGAGCAGGTGGCACCCCACAAGGGCTTAGGTGCATCCAGGCTCCTGGCGTGGCAGCAGGAACCCCAGGAGATACTGCCCCTGTTGCCATGAACTGTCTGTGTCTGTGTGCAAGCGAAGGACTCGTGTGCCTGAAAACCCTCCTGTGATCGAGCAGTGAGCCCTCGCCAGAGCACCACTGACTCTTGGCCAACTGGCCATCCACCAGGACCCCAGAGGCCATTTTCCAGCGCTGCTATGCAGAATATCATTCCCAGTCTGTCCGGACATTCGGGGTTGCCCCATCACAGGGACAGAATCTGGCACTTCCCCTTGTTGAACTTCCTCTGGTTGAGGATTGCCCAAACCTCTGATTTGAGGTCTCTCTGCGGGGCCTCCGTCTTCCATGAGGCCCTGGAGTGTTACAATGGCCCCTTGATTGCTTGGGAATGTGCAGTGTTCTCTGTTCCATGTGTTACATGAGGCCCCATATTGTCACAATGGCACTGAAATGAGAGAGGATCTCCATCCTTAATGGCTTCATAAATCAGAAGTTTTTCTTAGATAAAAATCCTAATCAACAAAGGGGTTTGCTTTCTTGGCATGGTAGCAGTCTTTTCTTTTCTTTTAAGACTACAATTAGTTGTAGGAGAGAGAATGTAGATGATACATGGAAACTAATAGAGAGTGTATCCCATCTTCAAGAAATTAGCTTACAGGCCTCAGAAAACTTGTTTAATAAGAGATTGTTCTGTTAAGAAGAAAGTCAATTATACATTGTTTAAGCAAATGGGAAGTTCTAAGACACGTCTTAGCTGGTCCTAAAGCATTTAGTTTAGGGGTTAGGGGTCGGATAGATCAATCAGAGATGCTACGAGGCCTGCTAAGGGAGAAGACCACTCTGTGAAAATGACTGCCCCTCCCAGAAGAAATGGACGCTAGATGGCAGTCTTGCTCCACGAATAAAATCCAAGAGGCTATTTGACCCTAAAATCAGAAGAGAATTTTGGACTGCTTGTGAAGGGGAGGGTCTTTCAAGTATCACTGTATTTATACTCTGAAATTTATACTGATTCTTTGATTCATGCATGGCAGAGTACCCCCATGAATCCCCAGCTGGCATATTAAAGAAATGTTCGATCCAATGGTTTCTGGTCATAGGGTTTAATTCTTTTGTTTTATCCCTTTGATTCCATGAAGTTCCAAAGACATCCCACGGTTTGTTTAATTCCATGAGGTCCCGCACATCCCAATGATGTCCCTTAAGTCCCTGGTTTCTGTAGTTTCCCAGGGAACATTTACTTCTATGATGCAGGGCAGTGCCACGACGGCCACTTGATTCCGTGAGTTCCCCCAGTCTCCCAGCAGTCCTTTGGTTCCATGAGACCCTGCAATGTTGCAGTGGGTTGACCTTACCTGGATGCCAGGTGCCCACCAAGCTGCTCTATTGCTGCCCTTCCCAGCCAGACAGAAGAGACAGAATAAGATGGAAAATTATTTCTACCTTGAGGTCAGGCACTTTACTAAAGCAAAAGCCAAAGTTTGCGCATGCATAAGTGAAGAGGAAAATAAAAAGATTTTCTCTCTACTTCCTGTCAGCAGCGATACCTGGCCACTTCATGGGAAGCAGGGCTTCACCACACAGAGAAGCCGCTCAGAAGGCATGTATTGTAAAAAAATGGATTTTCCCCCTTTCCTGTTCCTTTCCTGAGCTCTTGTAGCTGAGCTGACGCCATATATTCTGCAATGTCCCTTTGGTCCATTTGGCTCAACTGACCTGTCTGTATCGCCTCCCATGATCTTGCCCCCGATTCAGGGGACGAAGCTGACAATGCAGATGCTGCACCAGCCCTGCTCAGCAGTTGCCAAAGCACTGGTGCGATTAACCCCTTTGTAGCTCCCAATGCAAAGCACAGCACTGTGACGCCTGCAGTGAGAAAATGAACTCCAGCTCAGACAGACCCAACACATGTGGGATTCTGAAATGTCTCAGGGTTCCTTTGGTTCCACGATGCCCCTCTCAGACCTGGCAGTAGAAAAATAAATCAAAAAATTGAGAAGAAATCATCTTAAAGTCATGCTAAGCCTGTCTTCTACAGTCCAGAATCTATATATGTGTGACTGCAGATACTTGGGATGAGGGTAGATGCTCAGAGGAATTCATGGGTTTGATCTAGGAAACCTGTCCCAAAGTTTTCACTGCCTTTTCCTCCTTGGACATTTCCTGATGCCCGGAGGAAGCTCATGGCCAACAGCAGCTCCATCCCCCACTTCCTCCTCCGGGTTGCAGCTCTTGCACTTCTGCTTCTTCCTGGGCATCTCCCTGGCTGCCCTCCTGGGCAACGGCCTCATCCTCAGCGCCGTAGCCTGCCACCACCACCTGCACACCCCCCAGGGACTTCTTCCTGCTCCACCTCTCCCTCACACCCCCAGGCTGCCTCTGCACCACTCTCCCCAAAGCCATGGCCAATTCCCTCTGGAACACCAGGGGCATGTCCTACTCAGGATGAGCTGCACAGGTGTTTTTTGCTTTTCTTCTTGATCACAGCGGAGCTTGCCCTTCTCACCATCATGTCCTATGACCACTACGTGGCCATCTGCAAAGTCCTTCACTACAGGACCCTCCTGGGCAGAAGAGCTTGTGCCCACGTGGCAGCAGTTGCCTGGGCCACTGGGAAGCAGGTCTGGCCCTGGGGCTGCAGGAGCTGCCGCCTGAGCTGATGATCTCCTGAGCAGTCCAGACATGCAGTCACTGTCCCTGTCCTCTATTGCCTCCCTTTCTTGCTGCAGGACCAGAAACGACTGTGCTGCTCTGCTGGGCTGGGGCGGGGTAGGGAGATGGGGGGACCAGGGAGGGGCTGGTCTGGGCAGTTCCAGTGACTAGAAAACCCCAATGTTCATCTGAAGTGTAGGAGTGTGCAGGGTGGGAGCATTACGGGGCTGAGGTGGCTCCAGGCTCTGGGAGTGGTAGCAGGAGCCCAGGGAGACACTGCCCCTGCTGCAATGAACTGCCTGTGTGTGTGCCAGGGAAGGACTCGTGTCTCTGAACACCCCCGTGTGTGCATCAGTCCAGCTCAGGGTTGGACACCTCTCAGAGCCCTGACACATTTCTCTGTGTGACTCCAGGAAAACCCCCGCTGTGCCAGGGAGTTACCAGATCCTTTGCTGTCACCCTCCTGGTGTCCTGTGTAATGATGAAACTAGAAAAGGTGATCATCATACCCTGGTAATTTTCTAAGAGGAGAAATGTCACTGCTGGAAAGAAGTGTCACTGCTGGAAAGAAGTGTCACTGAAGAGGGGAGAAGAGGGAACATCATTGTTTCCTTCAGTCTGTTCCACAGCAGGTTCCCCTGGAGCCCCAGGGACACCTGTGGGGAACCCAGAGGGGCAGAGAAAGGGTTGCCTTTGGCTCTTGTTGTGCTGCTCAGCTGGGCCGGGCTCCTGGCACACAGGGAAATCCTGGCAAGCGGGCAGCACTGCAGAGAGACAGCTCTGTCCAGGAGTAGCTCCTCTGCACAGCCCAGCAGGGCCGAGGGCACTGCCTGTAGGCACGAGAGAAGAGAAGAAAGGCAAAGGGAGGTTAAAGGCAGCAGAAAGATGGGAGGTGTTCAGCTGAGACACAACTTGGGGACACAACTTCACACTCCTCTGCAGAGTGAGTCTACAGGTGCAGGGCAATGTCGCTTGTGTTCCTGGAGGAATCTCCTAAAGCTACCACATCCCACAGCCTTGCACATCTGTCAGGACTCTCCCAGTTTCTCTGTTGCGCCACAGGAGGATGTTCTCCAGGGCAGGCCTTCCCTGCAGCACCGTCAGAGGGACAGCGCAGGTGGGCTCCTTCTCCCAGGGATGACTGCGGGGTGGAAAGGTGGGGGTGCAGCCAGGGATGCCCGGGGCTGTCCTGCAGAGCAGGGTCCCTGTGCTCCGGGGTTCTTTGTGCCAGGGCACGGACTTTGCTGCCTGCTGGGGTCAGGTCTCATCCTGCCTGGGTAGTTGCCCACCCCTCTGCAGGGAGAAGTTGTCGGTGGGTGGTGAGAACCCCAGCAGGAGCCAGGCAGGTTCTTCCTGCCGTTGGATGAGGTGTGTGTGGTCAGGGCTGTGGGAGGTCAGGGTTGCTCCCAGATCCAGATCACACCAGCACATTTCCAAGAGCACTGTCAAATGGGAAGGACAAAGCACAATTATTAGGAAGGAATGGAGCTTTTCTGAGTCAGTGTTTTCAGTTTCCTACTCCTGAGGAATCTGGGGGTTGAGAAATGGAAAAGGAGTTCCCATGTTGGACAAGTCACTGAGACTCCTGAGCTGTAACTTGGAATGCACAAGTGCTTCTGTAAGCAACTTCCTAAAGTGCTTTCGGCCTCTGCTCTGCTTTTGACAGAAGCAACATCACTTCTGCTGGACCCATCTGTTTTTTCTTTATCTGCCCTTTTCCACCTGCAAAAAGAAAAGTTGCCCAGTCAGTGCGCTGCAAACAGGCAGGTTTCTCTCAGGTCACAGTGAGTGCACAGACATTCGGATGGAGTGGTGACAGGGAAGTCATGAATGGATTTCTGATGTTGAGTCTACTGTTTTGAAATCAGAAAATGTGGTGTTGAAGTCATCGTTAGCCTTTGAGAGGGAAACAGGAGAAAAATCGGATAAATTTGTTGCTAAAAATGAGCTGCTTCAAACTGAGGTTGACCACCTTCAAAGTCTTGTTAAAATTTGGATGATTATGAAACAGTCAACTCACGGATTACCCCCATCAATACTAGACAATGCCCGCAGTATAAAGGCATAAAGCCCTCCCAGCCCCTCCAGGAACCCTCAAATCCCATCCCGGTCCCACAGGACACTCCCAACTTCCCCTTAAACCCTCCGAGGCCCCCAGACTGCCTCCCAGACCCACAAAAACCCACAAGATGCCCCCAAACCCCTCCCAGTTACCTCCAGCCCTCCCAGGACCTTTCAAACCCTCTCCTAGTTGCCCCCAAACTCTCTCCCAGTTCCTTCCCACATCCCCGACGATTCCCCAAAACCCCTCACAGCTGCCCCAATCTCCCCAACCTCCCTCCCAAACCCCCAAACTCCCCCAAACACCTTCCCACTTACCCCCACGACCTCCAACCCCTTCTCAGCCTCCCCATTCCTTCCCAAAGCCCCTCCCAGTTGCCGGCCCGTCCCCCAGGCTCGGCTGAGGAGGTGCCCCAGGCTGACGGGCCCGCCCAGGCAGGGGCGGTTCCAGCAGCATGTCAGGAGCCACCCCTGCCCCGAAAGCTCCCGCCCGCCCTGGAGCCGCCTCAGTTGCCCCTGCAGGGGAGAAATCCAGGCCGGAGCAGAGCAGGGGGCAGGGCCGGGCTGGGACCTCAATGGACGGGGGCACTGGGAGAGCAGGGGAGAGACCGGGATGGGCTGAGGGGGCACTGGGGGAGAGGGGAGACACTGGGATGGGTTGAGGGGGCACTGGGAGGGAGAGGGGAAAGTTTTTTGCCCCTTTCCTGGGCACTTGAACACCCTCTGCACCCCCGTTCCCGGCCGTGCCGGCTGTCCTTCCCCCCCAAGCCATGAACAGGTTTTGGGGCTCCCTCGTGGGTCGTATCCAATAGAACGGCTCTGCTGGAATGACGTCATTGCCAAATTCTGCTGGGCCCCTGTCCTTGTGCCGGTGAGTCACCCAATAGAACGTCGAAACTTCCGCGGGGGCTGCCGGGAGCGGGGCGGTGATGGCGGGGGAGGGGAGGATCGGGATTGAACCCGATTGGTCCCGATCGATCCCGGCCCCAGGGTCTCCCCCCGCCGCGCTGTTTTTCACGTGCGGCCCCAACGAGGCCATGGTGGTGTGGGGTGAGTTCAGGGGGTGCGGGGGCTCCTGGTGACCCCTCCGAATCTCCCCCAAGACTCTCAGGAACTGCCCAGATCCCCCCAAGAATCCTGGGGACCCTCCGCCTTTCCCCCTCCTCCCCCAAATCTCCTGTGCATCCCCTTAACCCTTGAAAATCTCCTGGGACCACCTCAGACCCCCAGACTCCCTCCTGGGGACCCCCAAACACTCTTCAGGACTCCGGGGCCCCTCCCGACCCTTGGGCAGGGCCCGGTGCTGCTGCTGGGGCAGGGGGTGAGGCCTTGCCGCCTGCCAGCTGCCTGGGCCCCTGTCCTTGCTGCGCCACATCCCCGAGGCTCCATCCCCACTCCCCCAGTGCCAGCTCGCTCCTTCCCAGCCCCAACCAAGCCCTTCTCTGTGTCCTCCTGCAGGCCATGGCTTTCACAACATTCCTTTAGGTGCTTGTGCAAAGCATCATCCAGTCCCTGCAGGCGGTCGGGGAGGGGCTGCACAAGACTCAGTGAGCTTGGAGGTCTTTTCCAAGCTGAAGGACTCTTGGATTCTGTGATTGTGTGCTGGATTCAGCTGGGTCCGTGTTAGCAGCATTAGTTTGCTCCCAAAGTTTCCTCGCTGTCAGCTCTTGTGGCCTAAGGCTTGAGCTCCTTTAACTCCTTGTGCTGAGCTACTGATGGGAAACGAGAGGCCTCTGCGAGCAGATTCCTGGTGTTCCCTGTAGAACAGTGAGGGAGAAGGTGTAGTCAAGTGGGAAGAGGAGTACTGTTTGTGTGTGGCCTCCTATGTGGCCTTGGCGCCTTTGAGGGGCTTGACGGAGAAAAGAGCTTTGTTAAAGTGAGAAGTGAAATAGTGTGTTGGCTGTTCTCTCTGCAGGGAGAAGCTGTCGGTGGGGGAGGGGTCACAGAGTGGGGGAGAGGCCGTAAAGTGGGGGAGGGGCCACCGAGTGGGAGAGGGGTCACAGAATGGGGGAGGGGTCACAGAGTGGGGGAGGAGCCACAGAGTGGGGGAGGGGCCATAAAGTGGATGAGGGGCCATAGAGTGGGGGAGGGGCCAGAGAGTGGGGGAGGGGCCATGAAGTGGGAGAGGGGTCAGAGAGTGGGGTAGGGGCTACAGAATGGGGTAGGGGCCACAGAATGGGGAAGGGGCCATAAAGTGTGGGAGCGGCCACGGGGTGGGGGAGGGGTCACAGCCTGGACTCGGGGGGTCAGGGCAGTGACCTCGGGGAGGGAGAGGGGTCAGGGCATGGGGTAGGGGTCTCACCTGATCCCGGGGCTATCGGGGCCATGGTGGGGTCGAACCTGGTGGGGACACCCAAGTTTTTCCCAAATTTCCCCTCATTTTTCCCAGTTTTTCATCCATTTCTCCCAAATTTCCCACTCTTTCCCCAATTTTCCCCCCATTTCCCCCATTTTTCCCAAATTTCCCCATTTTTCTCAATTTTTCCCCATTTGTTTTCCAAATTCCTTCCATTGTTTTCAAATTTCCCCCATTTTTTCCCATTTTCCCCAAATTTCCCCCCATTTTTCCCAACTTTCCCCAATTTTTCATCCAATTTTACCCAAATTCCCCCATTTTTTTCTCAATTCACCCCATTTTTCCCAAATTTCCCCATTTTCCCCAAATTCCGCCATTTTTTCCCAATTTTTTCCTAAATTTCCCCTAATTTTTCCCAATTATCCCCCATTTTTCCTGATTTTTCACCTGTTTTCCCCAAATTTCTTACTTTTTTCCCAGTTTTCCCTCCATTTCCCCTCAAAATCCCCCATCTCCCCAAATTTCTGACTTTTTCCCCAAAATTTCCCCCGTTTTTCCACATTTTCCCGGATTTTCCCCCAGTTTTCCTAAATTCCCCCCATTTTTCCCCATTTTTATCAATTTTCCCCAAATTTCCCACTTTTTTCTCAAATTTTCCCCCATTTTTCCCAATTTTTCATTCGTGTTCACCAAATTTCCCACTTTTTTCCCCAATTTTTCCCCATTTTCCCCCAAATTCCTGGTTTTTTCCCCCCATTTTTTCCCACTGGGGAAATTTGGGAAATTTGGAAAACTGGGGACCCAAAAATCCAAGAAAATGTGGGGAAATGGGGGAAAAATGTGGGGGAAATCTGGAGAAAAATCTGTGAAAATGTGGGAAGAATGGGGGGAAAATCAGGAAAATGGTGAAAAATGTGGGAAAATGTGGGAAAATGTGGGAAAATGTGGAAATTGCAGAAAATTCTGGGAAAAATGTGAGAAAAATCCGGGGAAATGGGGAAAAATGGGGGAAAATGTGGGAAAATGGGGAAAATGGGGAAAAATATGGGAAAATATGGAAAAATGAGGAAAAAAAGGGGGAAAATGGGGAAAAATGTGTGAAAATCTGGGAAAATCTGGGAAAAATGGGGGGAAAATCTGGGAAAATGGGGGGAAATGGAGAAAAAATCCGGGAAAATGGGGAAAAAATTGGGAAAAAACTGGGAAAATGGGGAAAAATTGGGAAAAAACCTGGGAAATTCTGGGGAAAATGGGAGAAAATCTGGGAAAAATGTGGAAAAAATGGGGGGGAAAGAGGAAAAAATGGGAAAAATCTGGGAAAATAGGGAAAAAATGGGGGGAAAATGGGGAATATTCTGGGAAAATCTGGGAATATGGGGAAAAAAATGTGAGAAAAATGGGGAAAAATCTGGGAAAAATAGGGGAAAATGAGGAAAAATCTGGGAAAATGTGGAAAAAATGTGGGAAAAATCATGGAAACTGGGGGAAATTGGTTAAAAATCCAGGGAAATGTGGGAAAAAAAGGGGGGAAATCTGGGAAAATGGGGAAAATAATTGGGAAAAATCTGGGAAAAAATGGGCAAAATGAGGAAAAATCTGGGGAAATAGGGAGAAAATCTGGGAAAATGTGGGAAAAAATTTGGGAAAATGTGGGAAAATGGGGAAAAATCCGAGAAAATGGGGGCAAAATGGGGAAAAATCTGGGGAAAATGGGGAAAAATCTGGGAAAATGTGAAAAAATTGGGAAAAACTGTGGGAAAATGGGGGAAATGAGGAGAAATCTGTAAAAATGGGGGAAAATGAGGAAAAATGTGTGAAAATGGGAAAAAATTTGAAAAAAATCTGGAAAAATGGGGAAAATCGGGAAAAATCATGAAAAATGGGGTGAAATGTGGGAAAATGTGGGAAAATCTGGAAGAAAATCTGGAGAAAAATCTGAGAAAATGTGGGAAAAATGGGAAAAAATGTGGGAAAAATCTGGGAAAATGGAGGAAATTCTGGGAAAAGTGGAGGAAAAATCTGGGAAAAATCCGGGAAAATGGGGAAAAAATAGGGAAAAATCTGGGAAAATGTGGGAGAAATCTGGGAAAATGGGGACAAACTGGGGGGGAAATGCTGGAAATTCTGGGGAAAATGGGGGAAATGGAGAAAAATGGGAAAAAATCCCAGAAAATGGGGAAAAATGGGGAAAGATTTAAAAAAATGGGAAAAAATCTTGGGAAAATCTGGGAAAAATGAGGAAAAATCTGGGAAGATGTGGAAAAAATGGGAGAAAATCCAGGAAATGGGGAAAAATGGGGAAAGATAAAAAAAATTTTGGAAAAATGGGGAAAATATGGGAAATTCTGGGAAAAATCCAGGAAAATGGGGGAAGAAATCTGGGCAAATCTGGGAAAATGTGAGAAAAAATGGGGGAAAATGTGGAAAAAATGGGAAAAAAAATCTGGGAAAATCTGGAGAAAAATGTGTGAAAATCTGGGAAAATGTGGGAAAAATGTGGAAAAAATGGGGAAAAATCTGGGAAAATGGGGGAAAATGGGAAAAATCTGGAAAATGGGGGAGAAATGGGGAAAAATTCAGGAAAATGTGGAAAAATGGGGGAAAAATCTGGGAAAAATGGGGAAAATGGGGGGAAATGTGGAAAAATGGGGGAAAAATGTGGAAAAACTGCGTTAAACTGGGAGGAACTGGGAGAAACTGGGCCAGAGGGAAAGGGATGTTGCCATGGAAATGTGAACCCGCCCCTCCCCCACCCGGCCCAGGGCCCACGGTGGGGGGGGGAACTGGGTTAAACTGGGACATACTGGGAGCACTGGGGGGGACACTGGGAGTTACTGGGAGCTACTGGAAGCTACTGGGGAGGTCACTGGGGTTACTGGGATGGACACTGGAGTTACTGGGAGCTACTGGGGGGGTCACTGGGGTTACTGGGATGGACACTGGGGTTACTGGGAGCTACTGGGGGGTCACTGGGGTTACTGGGGGGGTCGCTGGAGATACCGGAGGCATTACTGGGGTTACTGGGAGCTACTGGGAGCCACTGGGAGCGACCCATCCCCCTCCCTCCCCAAGGTCACCCCAAGGACACGGAGGGGGGGGGAGGGGGGGAAGCCCTGCCCCCTCCCAGTCCCTCCCAGTCCCTCCCAGTTCCCTCCCAGTCCCTCCCAGTACCTGAACTGGTCACACTGGCGGCTCCAGGTCCCCCCTCCAGTTTGGGCCCCCGGGGCTATTTTTGGGACCCGGTGACGTCACTGGGGGGGAGGGGCCTCGAGGGGGCGGCCCCTCCCCTCTCCCTTCCCAGTACAGACCAGTAAGGGACCAGTAACGGCCCCAGTGGGGGGGGGAGGGGAAGGAGGGAACACTGAGGGTGGGGATGGAGCAGGATGGTCCTTGAGCGTGGGGGAAGGGCAGGAGGTTCCCTGAGGGTGGGGGAAGGGCAGGACCGTCCCTGAGGGTGGGGGAGGGGTAGACGGGTCCCTGAGGGTGGGGGAGGGGCAGGAGGGACCCCGAGGTGGGGGGAGGGGCAGGAGGGTCCTGAGGATAGGGGAGGGGCAGGGAGGGACCCCGAAAGTGAAGGAGGGACCCTGAGGGTCCCTGAGGGTGGGGAAAGGGTAGGAAGTTCCCCGAGGGTGGGGGAGGGGCAGGAGAGTCTCTGAGGTTGGGGGAGGGATCCTGAGGGCCCCTGAAGGTGGGGGAGGGGCAGGGAGGGCTCCTGAGAGTGGGGGAGGGGTAGCAGGTTCACTGGGGGGAGGGGAAGGAAGGGACCCTGAGGGTGGGGGAGGGACAGGAGGGACCCTGAGGGTTGGGGAGGTGCAGGAAGGGGGGGGAGGGGCTTTGGGGGGGCCCTTAAAGGTGGGGGGAGGGGCTGAAAGTGGGTCCATCATTGGGAGGGGACACGCCCACCCAAAACCCAGTAAGTCCCAGTTGAGCTCCCAGTTCAGGGAGGGGGAGAGGATGCAAAAGACACGCCCACTTGCAGAGGCTATGGCCACCTTGGGATAGGACACGCCCACCAGGGAGAGACCACGCCCACCTAAAGAAGGGACACGCCCACCCCCAAACCACTAAGTCCCAGCTGAGTTCTGCCTTAACTGGTCCTTACTGGTCCCACCACCCCATTCCGCGTTCCAGTGACCCGTACTGGTCCATACTGGTTTATACTGGTCTATCCTGGTTTATACTGGTCTGTACTGGTCTGACCTTGATGGAGATGCTGAAGTGCCCCAACCCCCTTAACTGGTCCTTCCTGGTCCCACCACCCCATTCTATGTTCCAGTGACCCGTACTGGTTTATATTGGTCTATACTGGTCCATACTGGTTTATACTAATCTATACTGGTCTATACTGGTCTGTACTGGTCTGACGTTGACGGAGATGCTGAAGTGCCCCCAACCCCCTTAACTGGTCCTTACTGGTCCCACCGCCCCATTCCCCGTTCCAGTCACCTGTACTGGTCCATACTGGTTTATACCGGTTTATACTGGCCCATACTGGTCTATACGGGTCTATACTGCTTTATACTGACCTGACCTTGATGGAGATGCTGAAGTGCCCCCAACCCCCTTAACTGGTTCTTACTGGTCCCACCACCCCATTCCCCGTTCCAGGGACCCGTACTGGTTTATACTGGTTTATACTGCTCTACCCTGGTTTATACTGGTCTGTACTGGTCTGACCTTGATGGAGATGCTGAAGTGCCCCCAACCCCCTTAACTGGTCCTTACTGGTCCCACTGCCCCATTCCCCATTCCAATCACCCGTACCGGTCTGTACTGGTTTATACTGGTCTATACCGGTCTATACCAGTCCATACTGGTCTATACTGGTTTATACTGGTCTGTACTGGTCTGACCTTGACGGAGATGATGTCACGCCCCCAACCCCCTTAACTGGTCCTTACTGATCCCACCACCCCATTCCCTGTTTCAGTGACCCGTACTGGTTTATATCGGTTTATACTGCTCTACCCTGGTTTATACTGGTCTGTACTGGTCTGACCTTGATGGAGATGCTGAAGTGCCCCCAACCCCCTTAACTGGTCCTTACTGGTCCCACCACCCTGCTCGCTGTTCTAGTGACCTGTACTGGTCCATACTGGTCCGTACTGGTTTTTTACTGGTTTTTTACTGGTCTATACTGGTCTATACTGGTCTATACTGGTCTGTACTGGTCTACACTGGTCTATACTGGTCTATAATGGTCTGACCTTGATGGAGATGCTGAAGTGCCCCCAAGCGCCTTAACTGGTCCTTATCGGTCCCACTGCCCCATTCCCCATTCCAGTGACCCATATTGGTCTATACTGGTCCATACTGGTTTATACTGGTCTATACCGATCTATACTGGTCTATGCTGCTCTGTACTGGTCTGACCTTGATGGAGATGCTGAAGTGCCCCCAACCCCCTTAACTGGTCCTTACTGGTCCCACCACCCTGCTCCCCATTCCATTGACCCATACTGGGGCGTGGTGGCAAGAACCCCAGCAGGAGCCAGGTGGGGTCTTCCTGCCATTGGATGAGTGCTCTGGGAGGTCAGGGCTGCTCACAGATCCAGATCACAGCAGCACATTTCCAAGAGCACTGTCAAATGGGAAGGACAAAGCACAATTATTAGGAAGGAATGGAGCTTTTCTCAGTCAGTGTTTCCAGTTTCCTGCTCCTGAGGAATCTGGGGGTTGAGAAATGGAAAAGAAACTCTCATGTTGGACAAGTCACTGAGACTCCTGAGCTGTAACTTGGAATGCACAAGTGCTTCTGTAAGCAACTTCCTAAAGTGCTTTCAGTCTCTGCTCTGCTTTTGACAGAAGCAGCATCACTTCTGCTGGACCCATCTGTTTTTTCTTTATCTGCCCTTTTCCACCTGCCTGAGGTTTCTCTCAGGTCAAAGTGAGAGCACAGACATTTGGATGGAGTGCTGACAGGGAAGTCATGAATGGATTTCTGATGTTGAATCTACTGTTTTGAAATCAGAAAATGTGGTGCTGAAGTCATCGTTAGCCTTTGAGAGGGAAACAGGAGAAAAATCGGATAAACTTGTTGCTAAAAATGAGCTGCTTCAAACTGAGGTTGACCACCTTCAAAGTCTTGTTGCGCCAGAGTGCAGAGAGAAAACTGTTGCTAAAAAAACAGGCTCCTGGTTTGGTCAGGCAACTTCATAAACCAGTGTCTTACCCTGGCATTGAGACTTGGGAAACCACAGAGAACCCTGATTCTAAGTCTCAGGAGAGAAAGAAACAAGGAGAATTTGAAGTTCAACTGATGTTTCTAGAGTCTCCCAGCTTTCCTCACATTAATGAAAATAGACTGAGTGATCCCTGTGATAATGAACAAAGGGAAGATTATTCTTTACCTCCCTCAATTTCCTTTGTGCCTGATACTGAATCCACTAAAAAACCTTGGACTCAAAAAGAGAACCCGACCCAGAAAACAACTCAATTCATTCTGATTCAAGTGGTTTAAGAGCAGAAGCATTATGGCGATAAACCTGGACAAATTAAAAGCCAACCAGTGAAATCCTATCAATATATCACATACCTTGGGATTCCACTTTGTTCTCATCAACAGTTAATACAATTTCCAATGGATATGGGGACAAAATGTTCGCAGCAAAATGCCAAAGATGGGATTAAAACCCAGACAAAAAAGAATTAAAATCACTGGAGAAAAAGAAGAAACCAGTCTTCAACCAAGAGCTTCACCCTGTTACTGTTTTGTTGATATTACCTTTTTGCTTTTTATTCTAATAATCATATTGTATGTTAAAATTTGGATGATTATGAAACAGTCAGCTCAGTGATTACCCCCATCAATACTAGACGATGCCCGCAGTATACACCCGTCCCAGCCCCTCCAGGAGCCCTCAAATCCCATCCTGGTCCCACAGGACACTCCCAACTTCCCCTCAAACACTCCGAGGCCCCCAGATTGACTCCCAGATCCAGAAAACTCTTGCTGCCTGCCCATGGAGTGCCCAGTGTGGCCCACCAACTGCACCACAAAGCCAAAGCTTCCAGGCTTTCTTTCCTGGGAATTAGGGCTGTTCTTTCCTATTTTCAGCCATGCCTCCCAACTGATAGCCCAACTCCCAAACTGCTAGCATGCCTGTTGATACAGAATTGTTAAAATAAACCTTGCCAGTATATGTTTTCAGACACCGATTATTTAGTGTCGTTTCACTTTAATCCACCCCAAGGGAATTATTAATAAAAACCTGAGTTACCCCCTCTCCCCTTTTCCTGGGGCGGGTTGTAACACCAATCAGCACTGACTCCGCCCAGTAGGCATAGCAAAGGAAGTTTCCTTTTGGTTTAGGGTCTAGTGTTAGGGTTAGGGTTAGGGTTTAAGGTTAGGGTTAGGGTTAGGGTTAGGGTTAGGGTTAGGGTTAGGTTTTGAGTTAGGGTTAGGGTTAGAAAGAGTTAGGGTTAGGGTTAGGAAATTTAGGGTTAGAGTTAGAGTTAGCAAAAGTTAGGGTTAGGGTTAGGTTTAGGGTTAGCAAAAGACAGGGTTACTGTTAGGGTTAGGGTTAGGGTTAGGGTTAGGGTTAGGGTTAGGGTTAGGGTTAGGGTTAGGGTTAGGGTTAGGGTTAGGGTTAGGGTAAGGGTTAGGGTTAGGAAGAATTTGTCTCAGTGCGCGATCTAACAATCGCGGTTTTAGCCCATTCCGGACACGCAGCGGTGCCCAATAAACCCCTCTCAGGCTATAAGCCCGATTCATTGCCCACCGCTGTCAGAATCTTTTACTTTTTCTCTTGGGTCTCTGCTTTTACTGTTGCTGTTCAGTTGCGTGTCTGGCAGAATGCCCACCGCCGTCCAGTATGTACTCTGCTTCTATAGAGCACTGTCCCCTAACCCCAACATTAAAAGAGAGACTGGAAGCTATGCGCAAACCCTTTTCCCTAACCCTAACCCTAAAAACGAGACTGCAAGTTATGCGCAAACCCTCTTCCCTAACCCTAACCTTAAAAAAGAGACTGCAAACTATGCGCAAACCCTGTTACCTAACCCTAACCTTAAAAAAGAGACTGCAAGCTATACGCAAACCCTTTTCTCTGAACCTAACCTTAAAAAAGAGACTGCAAGCTATGCGCAAACCTGATTCCCTGAACCTAATCATAAAAAAGAAAATGCAAGCTATGTGCAAACCCTGTTCCCTAACCTTAACCTTAAAAAAGAGACTGCAAGCTCTGCACAAAACCAGTTCCCTAACCCTAACTTTAAAAAAGAGACTGCAAGCTACTAGGGTTAGGATTAGGGTTAGGGTAAGGGTTAGGGTTGGGGTTAGGGTTTAGGGTTAGGGTTAGGGTTAGGGTTAGGGTTAGGGTTAGGGTTAGGGTTAGGGTTAGGGTAAGGGTTAGGGGTTAGGTTTGGGATTAGGGTAAGGGTTAGTCAGAATCTGTCTCAATGCGCGATCTAACCATCATGGGTTTACCCCATTCCAGGAACGCAGTGGTGCCCAGTAAACCCCTCTCGGGCTATAAGCCCAATTCAGTGCCCACCGCTGTCAGAATCTTTTGCTTTTTCTCTTGGGTCTCTGCTTTTGCTGTTGCTGTTCTGTTGCGTGTCTGGCAGAATACCCACCGCCGTCCAGTATGTACTCTGCTTCTATAGAGCACTGGCCCCGCCCACTGGGTGGAGTCAAGAGGTGGAGTCCGTGTTGATTGTTCTGCGTCACTGGCTCCGCCTCCTGGGCGGAGTCAGTGCTGATTGGTGTTACAACCCGCCCCAGGAAAAGGGGAGAGGGGGTAACTCAGGTTTTTATTAATAATTCCCTTGGGGTGGATTAAAGTGAAACGACACTAAATAATCGGTGTCTGAAAACATATACTGGCAAGGTTTATTTTAACAATTCTGTATCAACAGGCATGCTAGCAGTTTGGGTGCTGTCATACCACAATGTGACACAGAGATAACCTTTGGGGGGGGGAAAGAAAATGCATAGGGGAGAGAAAGGCAGGAGAAGAGCGAGTAAGAGAAAGAAAAGTTGAGAGTGGACAGATGTATATAGTCACCGCCCACGGGGTCCAGCGATGCTTCCATGTCTGTCAGTTGAAGTGGTGGCCTTGATCTGCCGGGGGTGAAGGAGGGAAGTCCCCATACTCCAAGAAGTTATGAGTTATAGTCATGATTAGTGTCACAGACCATGCCTCGAGCCTCCAACATCTCGAGGGTTGCAGTCTCTCTTCTAAGGTTAGGGAACAGGCTTTGGGCATAGCTTGCAGTTACTGTGTGGACCAATTGTCAGAGACTGAAATGGTTAATGATTTATGCATTCTAGGAGACTTTTCAGGCTTTTGACTTGCATGATACCTCTGATGAGCAGTCGGGCCCCTCCCTCCCTCCAGTGCTGAGGGTGTGAAGCCCTGCAAAGGCAAGAGCTGAGCTTACAGGCTTTTGACTGTTGATATATCTGATGAGGAATCAGGTCCCTCCCTCCCTCTGCTATGAGATGTTAGGGTTAGGGTTAAGGTTAGCAAGGGTTAGGGTTTAGGTTTTAGGGTTTACGGTTTGGGGTTTAAGGTAGAGTTAAACCATCATTTTTGGGGTATGGGCCCGATATCTTAATTAGCTGACCTTACTAGAAAATAATATAAAGGGAGTATAGAGGATTTTGATTCCTTTAGTGTAGGTTCGATTCCTACTTTTCTAAAATTAGGAAATGAGAGGATTGGTATACCTCTATGTTTACTTTATCATAGTAACCCTTTTGGATTCAGGCACATTTCCTTGAGTGTCTTAGGTAGGGGGGTAGGCCTGCATAGGAGATAGGAAGGCTGGTATGCCATAGGCATATGTTAGGGGTAAGAAGTTTTTTCAAAGCAAATGTATGAGTTGATCATATCGGAATCGAGGGTAAGAGGCGCGGATTCATAAGAATCCTGCGGAAAGGAGGAGGGTTTTTGTAGCTAAAGTAGGGGGAATGAGTTCTTGAGGGAGATTAAGTGAGCTGGGGTTTAGGAATAGAATGGTTGTGAGTGCATTTATTAGTATAATATTAGCATATTCGGCAAGAAAAACCAAGGCGAATGGCCCTGCAGCATATTCTACGTTGAACCCTGAGACTAGTTCAGATTCTCCTTCTGTCAGGTCAAATGGAGCGCGGTTTGTTTCGGCAAGAGTGGAGATATATCGTATTATTGCTAAGGGCCAGGAGGAGAAAATGAGGTAGAGAGGTTCTTGAGTTGTAGCTAGGGTATTGAGGGTGTAGTTACCACTAAGGCTAATTACGGATAGGAGAATAATGGCTAGGGTAACTTCGTAAGAGATAGTTTGTGCGACTGCTCGGAGGGCGCCGATTAAGGCATATTTTGAGTTAGAGGCTCACCCTGATCATAGAATTGAGTAGACTGCCAAGCTAGATAGAGTTAGAAGGAAGAGTATGCCAAGGTTTAGGTCAGTAAGGGGAAAGGGTAGGGGAAGTGGTGTTCAGATTGTAATTGCTAGGAGAAGGGCTAAGATAGGAGTAGATATAAATAAGTAAGGGGATGAAGTTGATGGACGAATTGGTTCTTTAATGAATAGCTTTACTCCATCTGCTATAGGTTGTAAGAGGCCAAATGGTCCTACAATATTAGGCCTGTGATGGTTTCAGTCTAGGCCTTCCTGGAAACCAGTTTGTAACCAGGAAGGAACTGGGAAGGTGACCAAGGAAGTATTCCATGCTATTCCTTTACGTAACCTAGGGTATAAATAAGGCTTTGATAAGAGAGTTCGCTCTCTTCTCTTCCGGCGAGGTTGGAGAACGGTGGTCCCTGTCTGGGCCTGGCTTATCTGGAGCTGAGGCCTACAGTGACTGCTGTTATCGACCACGCGTGAGGGGGGAGTGCTGGGCCGTGTCCAGACGTACTGCTTTCTTTCAAGGGAAGTGGTGAGCTCTTGCCAATTCTTCAGCTTTGCTGGGTTTTTAGATTGTGTAGATCTGTTTTATTATTTGTCCCTTTTCACCCTATTTTATCCTTTTCCCTTCTCCCTTCCCCCCTCCTCCCTTCGACTTCGGGAAGCTATTTGGGGTCATAGATTCATATATATAATTCTCATTGTATATCTCTGTTTTATACATAATATATATATATATTTTGGCTAGAACTTTGGCTGCCTGGTCTTTCGTTTTTTTTTCCTTCCCTCTCTGGGAAGGAGACCCTGTTGTCGAGTTTCGGAGATTTGGCAGGAAGCCAACTCCAAACTTGCACAACAATTTTGGTGGCAGCGGTGGGATATTTTGGTTAAGTTTGGCCTGTTTTGAGAACATTGTCTGGGAAGACAGCCAAGCTCGGTGTTATTTTTCGAACCAAATCTATTGTTTTGGGAACAGGTCTGGGAACACTGCCAGAGTCTGGGAAAGCAGCCAAGAAAACTTTGTTTACATAAACAAAGGGTTGTTTTAAGAACGAGAAGAGATAATAACAACAACAATGGGTAGTGCTGGCTCTATCTTCATCAGCAACTACCACAGGAACTCTGTAGGTGGTCCTAACAATGACCCCGAAATTGGCATTGCCCGACGGTCCTATAGGGCAAGGGCTCTTCTTTTAAAGACCATCCTACCTATTTCCTTGCTGATTTTGGCAATGTTTGTGCCCGTTCTGAGTTATCCCATAGGGAGACGTCCACGCCCAGAGGACGAATGTTGCCAGTACTTTTCTTTTCTTAATCTCGACATCAAAGGCCTGGTAAAGGAGATCCCCATGGTTACGATTGGACCCAATTATTATCTAAATTGTGTGGCAACCATGCTGTTATTAATGAAGGTAATGGAAGTGTTGCTTAAAATTGGAAGAATGGTGTTGTATTGCTTTCCCTGTTGCAGGAGAGATCGCACCTCAAAGGAGATCGCTGGAACTTTGGAAAGGGCTGCGGACAGGCCAGTCCCCAGGTGGCATGGAGCTTGGGTAGATTTTGGTAAATTAGTAGGAAGTGTGTCACCTCCCATTAATTGGGAGTTCACACTGGAACAGATGTTTGATTCCGGTGAGATGGCCCGTTGTCTAACAGAAGGGTGCTTCTCCTACAAGGATCCGAATATGCGATTCTCTGCTTTGTGCTGGGGCCTGGCTAGTGCTTATCGAGCTGCTGTAGACCACTTTCAAAAGGTTAAGGTCAACACAGAAACCCAAACCACACCACCTGAAACCAGTGATGTCCCTGTTAAGTCCACAGAAGTCGGGGTCCAAACACAACTTAAAGTCAGTGCTATTTCTACTAAGTCTACTAGAACTGGGACTCAACCTGAAACCCGGAAAGTCATTGTTGCCCCCATTAAGAAGAAGAAGACGTGGGTAAGGGAGATCAAAGAACTTACAGACCCATCTCTGCTACCGGAACACACAGAAGAAGAAGAAGAAGAAAAAGAAGAAGAAGGAACAGAGGAACCTATTCAAACCATGCAGGAAGTAGTTGACGAAGGAGCGGCAGCAACAGATGAAGGAGTGGCTACAAGCGAGGAAGGAGCGGCAGCAATGATCGAAGGAGCGACTCCGAGAGAGGAAGAAGTGGCTGTGACCGAGGAAGGAGCAATGGCAACAGAAGAAGCAGCTGCCGGAGAGGAAGAAACAGTTGCAAGGGAAGGGGCACGCCCAAAAGAACTAGGGGCGCGTCCAAAGGAAAGCAGAACAGTATCAAGAGAAAGGAAGGCAACAGTACAAACCGCCCGCGGTATATTGTCACTTGATGATTTATACCCTGACTACACATTCAGTGTTACAAAAGATGCAAGAAAGGGGCCAAAGCATCCCCCTCAACCTGAGGGAGAATTATTCCTACCCCTCCAGACCCAACCTTCTCTTGGAGGCGTGGATGATTGGAGGAAGCCCTTATCTTGGCACCCGAGAGACTACTCGCTACCTCCACCGGCTGGGTATCGTGAACGACGTAGAAGTCCATCTCCACGGCGTGAACGACGTAGGAGTCCGTCCCCACAGTATGAAAGGCGTAGAAGTCCGTCCCCACGGTATGAAAGGCGTAGAAGTCCATCTCCACGCCATGAACAACATAGAAGTTTATCCCCACGGCATGCCCAGTCTCCACCTCCACGTGAGAGATACAGAGAGGAGGCAGGAGTGGTTCCACGTAAGAGCGGAAGAGTAAAGAGGGAGGTGGAAAAGATTCTACGTGGGAGAGATGGACAAGAAATAATGCGAGAAAGCGAAATTACACAATCACTGACCACAAGAGAGCTTAGAGATTTACGGAGAGATTATATGCGCTTGCCTGGTGAACAAATCCTCGCCAGGGTCTTCTTGTCTTATGGGGTTATTCCTGCTTTTGCACGGGACGATCAGTTTCACTGTAGGAGACAGCTAAGACCTCGTTAAGCCATTCATACAAGTCCCGATTTATGGGACAATTGATTGCGCTACCTTTGCACGGTTAGGATACCGCGGTCGTTGAACGAATTGTCACTGGGCAGGCTTCACCTTTAATACTTGGTTTGCTAAAGGCTATGTTTTTGGTAAACAGTCGGGCCTTGGATTTGCCTAGCTCCTTTTACAGATTTTAGTCGTCTTTGGGGGCGCTCCATAGGTGGGTTAACAGAGTTTTGGGTATAAGGTCTTGTTAAGGTTAAAAAATATCCTGTGGATTGTTAATAATGTTGTAATGTAAGCTTGTGCCATAGAGGGGATCCCTAGTTACTTATTTTAGCATAAATTCTCTTATTTAATATAAGGTGGCCTATTGGGGAAGAGGGAGTCATGAGGAAGTTTAGATTTTTTTAGGTGAGGAGCTTTGAGGCATTCTTTAATGGTGGGTGCTTGAAGGCCCACAATTAAGCTGTAATTAAATTTATCCGCTAGGGGAGAGTGTATTCTTTTTTAAAGGAGCTGTACCTCCTTTAAATAGCCCTTAATTCGCTTCATGTGGGTTGAGTGTAGTCCTGGGAGGTGAATTAAGAGGGAACTAAGATTCATTTCATAGGCAACCAGCTATCACCCAGAGTCTTCCCACTCTTTTGCAACAGAGACGGGTGTCCTAGTTAGGACAGCTGAGATCAGTTCATCATGGTGGGTGTAACCCAAAACTGTATTCTATAGCCTTCCATGTCATTTCCCAGAAACTAGACTATTCTTGTCAATAGACTATTCGCACCCTCTGCCCATAGAACCTGACTCCTCAGGCTATAAACTAGGTGTTAAGAGGCCTGTGAGATAGGAGGATGTTTCTGTCCTCACACCCTTTGTGAAACTCCCCGCCCTGAGGAGAGTACCAAGCATTCCTGCCTGAACTGGAGGATATATAATCTTGGAGTTTTGGAACATTTTCGAACCCACTCGTGGGATCCAGAGGAAGGCTGCATCTCATCGCTCTCAACCAGACTTAGACCACCACTGGACTGCGATCACCAGTTCTGGCCAGACTGCAGCAGCTCTCCCACCAGCAGGTTCTTCCCTTCTCCCTTTACTTTGGACTCAAACAGGGCCCAAGGAACACCACTTTGTTCAGGCCCCAGGGTACTGGGTCATACATTTGGGTTTTTGTGGGTTGAGACCAATTGTTTGTTTGTATTATTGTACTTACTGTATTATTTTAATAAATTGTTATTCTGACTTATAATCTCTCCTTTGAGTTGAGTTCATCCCCCTGCTGGTTAACTTTTAAACCAGCACAACGGGTTTGCTCAGTAGATAGCTGCTCGTAAGTAGCTCGCTTGAGTTTCGGGGAAGCAAGCTTAAATTGGCGTTTTGCTTGGGTAGTTCTCGCTAAATCATGATGCAAAAGGTACAAGGGTTGGTCTTTGCTATTTATTGCTTGGTTTGTCATTACTATTTCATTCTTCCCTTACGGTACATGATCTCAAGAGTTTACCTTTCTATCGCCTATACTAGGTTGAGTGAGAGAATGTTTTGATTTAATGGGTAGTATTAACTTAGTTTCTATGTAATCTGGTAGAAGAGCTAGAGTTAGGCTTCAAGGCGATCTGATATGGAACAGATATCTTTCAGGTGTAAGCTGAATGCTTTAGTTATAGCCACGTCTTGGTAGACTAAGTGCACCTTCCGGTACACTTACCTTGTTACGACTTGCCTCATCTCTAGCTTAGGGGTTTATTATAAATAAAATTAATCCTAGCTTGTGAGGAGGGTGACGGGCGGTATGTACGTGCTTCAGAACCAGCTTAAAGGAGGCATTATTATCCTGCTTTACTGCTAAATCCGCCTTTTAGGAGTGATTTCACACTCCTTGTCGTGAGGTATTCTATGCTAGAAAATGTAGCCCATTTCTACCATCTCATGAGCTATACCTTGACCTGTCTTATTAGTGGGATGTTGCTGTTGTGCCCACTGTTAAACCCTCAGTTTAGGGGTGGGCTGACGACGGCGGTATATAGGCTGATTTGGCAAGGGATGGTTGGGTGTATCGTGGGTTATCGGTTATAGAACAGGTTCCTCTAGGTGGGTTTGGAGCACCGCCAAGTCCTTAGAGTTTTAAGCGTTTGTGCTCGTAGTTCTCAGGCGGATGCTTAAGTGGTGAAAGCATCGGGATTTAGGGCCAGGCATAGTGGGGTATCTAATCCCAGTTTGTGTCCTGGTTTTCATGGAGTTTTGTTGATCATGAAGCTAAGATCATTTCTATGGGAGTATTGGATGCATCTTGTGCTTATAACAGCTTGGTTACATTTCAATCTTAGTTGAAGTGATAATGAAAAACCACTCTTTACGCCGTATAAAGTTAAATTGGGTTTCTGGTGTGACCGCGGTGGCTGGCACAAGATTTACCAACCCTGGTAAGTTGCTTTAACTAAGTCAAGTTTACGCTTATTGCTTAATATTAATTACTGCTGAAAACCCGTGGAGGTGTGGTTAGGCAAGGCGTTTTGGGCTACAATTGGAGTGGTGTGCCTGATGCCTGCTCCTGCTGTCTTTTTAAGGTGCTGAGGGCATTTTCACTGGGATGCGGATACTTGCATGTATATATTTGGCAAGAACTAACTGTAAGGTTAGGACTAAGTCTTTTTTGTCCTTGGGTATGTGTAATAACCGTCTTAACATCTTCAGTGTTATGTTTTATTGTAAGCTACAAGGACTAAGGCTGTTATAGGCATAGTGATTATTATTGGGGCTTGTTTTAGTTGTAGTAATAGTTGCTATTGATTTAGGATTTGTTTAGTGGTAGGAGAAGTAGTTCTAGTGGATAACAAAAATGTGTTGTTGAGAAGTTAGAAGAGTAGAAAGGGGCAGGATTGTAGTGTTGTGGGCGGGTTTGTTAAGGTTTTATGTTCTTGTAGTTGAAATTACAACGATGGTTTTTCAGGCCAAAGGTCTTGGATAGAGGCCAAGCAGGAATTGTTATGACGTACTTTATACTATTTTTAAGTGTTAGTTTTATTTTGGGAGGACTAGCAGTTGCTTCCAATCCTTCTCCATACTATGCAGTAGTGGGGTTAGTGTTGGCGTCTATTGTAGGGTGTGGATGGTTAATGAGTTTGGGGGTGTCTTTTGTATCACTAGTGTTATTTCTGGTATATTTAGGTGGGATGTTAGTGGTTTTTGTGTATTCGGTTTCATTGGCAGCAGATCCATTTCCTGAGACCTGAGGGGACTGGCAGGTTGTTGGGTATGGTGCTGGGTTAGTTTTAGTGTTGGGGGTGGGGTGTTTATTATAGGGCTATCTGAGTTAGAGTGGTTAGGGATAAACACGGTGGATAGTGGGGGTGTTTTATCTATTCGGTTGGATTTTGAGGGAGCGGTTATGTTTTATTCTTGGGGGGTGGGACAATTTTTAATTGCGGGCTGGGGTCTGTTGCTGACGTTGTTTGTTGTGCTAGAACTTGTACGAGGGTTGTCTGGTGGGGCAATTCGGGCGGTTTAAGGAGGTGTGGTTCAGAGAATAGTTTAATGAAAATGCCAGCTTTGGGAGTTGGTGATAAAGGTTTGATTCCTTTTTTTCTGAAGGGTTGGAAAAAAGTTTGGGACCAACTGTTAAAGGTGTATGTGGGTGGAGTATTAGTTAGAGTAGTGGGGGCGATTAATTGGGGAGGTAAGAGGGTGAAAGGAAATGATGGGGTAGATTAAAGTGTAAACAAACAAATGAACAAATGAATGATGAAAGGAAATGATGGGGTAGATTAAAGTGTAAACAAACAAATGAACAAATGAATGATGAAAGGAAATGATGGGGTAGATTAAAGTGTGTTAAAAAAATTTAACAAATTGATGATGCAAATGTCTTAATTGGAAAATTAGGGGAATGGAAAGTTTGTAAAATTTGAAATTTTTGTTAAAAAATTTAAAACCAAAAATTAATGATGAATAGAGGGAAAGTCCCTAGATCATTGCAAAAAATGACAAAAGTTTTGTAATTTGTTGTGAAATTGACGACAAAAAATATGTCTGGCGTGCATTAATTAGATTGCAACTTGATGAGAGACGTAATGGAAAAACCAAGCCAACAGCACGTGACAGTGCATCAGTGCAACAGTATGAGACTGAATAACACCTGAAACCATATCATTAATTTTCACGCGAAAGTGAGAAAACCGCTCGCCGACCATAAGGGGTACATGTCAACCATATATGGGAGCCCCCGGCGGAGCACTCTGAAGGGCTTATTGAGATCTACCCCAAAAAAAACCCCCAAAAGTTTAGAAGAGAGAAAATGCCACGATCTCGAGGTCCAGGTTGGCCGAGCATCCCCAACCATTAGTGACGGAGCGCAAGTTTAGGAAAATTAAGCAAGTTATGGCCCTGACCGAGGAACCAGAGGCGACAAAGAGCAAGTTATGAGAGTGGGTTATTGGTGGAAAGGGAAAGAATACACCTGAAGCTGGACATGATAAACATTACTAACGCCGGGTTGCTGGTTTCTCGTGAGGAGTACGACTAATAAATAACCCAGCACTTCTTGGTTGGTACATAGAGCAAGGTTAAGTGGTGAGTGGTCCATGGACCATGGATTTTAGGTTCTGTGACGTTCCTCGTATTGAGAAGGATTTTATGCGAAAATTAGCAGTTTTAGGTTTTAGTTCGTTTGGCGGGATTATTCCTAGAACATGACATGTTATGTCCTTGTGTGGGAATGTGCCTAGATCTGTGAATGACAAGTTTTGGATTGTATGGGAGATAGTATGGAAATTTGGATGGTTTTTGCAATAATAGTATGTCAGATTTTCCTACATGCATGTTATGTCTAATGCGGTGTAGGATGCTATGCAAAGTAATACATACCGTAGGGTATGGGGGGGGGGGGGGGGCCTCCCCTTGATGTACGTGTTGATTGGAAAGTTGGGGGGTGCTTGGATATTTTTTGGAAAACTCTAAGAAGGGGGCGGCCTTCAGTCTTTGGTTTACAAGACCAACGTTTTTTATAAACTATTAGAGTGGTTAGAGGTTGAGTATCTTATTTTCTAGGAGACTAGTAATGGGGAATAAGATGAGAATGATTGTGAAGTAGGTAGTTGAGGCGAGTTGTCCGATGGTAATAAATGGATGTTCGACTGGTTGGCTACCGATTCATGTAAGGATTAAAAGATTTGTTACTAGGATTCAGAATAGAAGTTGGGAGAGAGGTCGGAAGGTTATAGTTCGCTGCTTTGACATGTGGAGGAATGGGGCTAGAAATAGAATTAAGACGGAGGCGGCTAGGGCTAGGACTCCTCCTAATTTGTTGGGGATTGATCGTAGGATGGCATATGCAAATAGGAAGTACCACTCAGATTTAATGTGGGGAGGTGTTACTAATGGGTTTGCAGGTGTAAAATTTTCTGGATTTCCTAAGAGGTTGGGTGAGAATATGGCAAGTGTTATTAGAAGAATGAGGAGGAACAAAAGGCCTAGAATATCTTTTATTGAGAAATAGGGGTGAAATGGGATTTTGTCGCAGTCTGAATAAATACCTAGGGGGTTGTTTGAGCCTGTTTCGTGTAAGAAAGTTAAGTGGATGAGGGTGAGACCTACAATTAAGAATGGGAGGAGGAAGTGGAGGGCAAAGAACTGGGTAAGTGTAGGGTTGTCAACTGAGAATCCTCCTCAAGCTCATTCTACAAGTGTTTGGCCAATGTAAGGAATTGCTGAGAATAGGTTAGTAATTAGTGTAGTGCCTCAGAATGATATTTGGCCTCATGGGAGGACATATCCTACGAAGGCAGTTGCTATTAGAGTTAAGAGGAGAATAACTCCTGTGTTTCAGGTTTCTTTATATAGGTAGGCACCATAGTAGAATCCTCGTCCAATGTGTAGGTAAATGCATATGAAGAAGAAGGAGGCGCCGTTTGCATGGAGGTTTCGGATTAGTCAGCCGAATTGAACATTTCGGCATGTATGGGCGACGGACGTGAATGCCAGAGTGATATCCGCTGTATAATGTATTGCTAGTAGGAGGCCAGTGGTGATTTGGATTGTTAGACAGATGCCAAGAAGAGATCCAAAGTTTCATCAGGCAGAAATGTTTGGTGGTGTTGGGAGGTCAATTAAAGAATTGTTGATTATTTTTAGAAGGGGGTGATGTTTTCGTAAGTTAGGGGCCATTAATTCTTAGTTCTGTGTAAATAAGATTATAATTAAGATAGATAGAGCGAAGGAACCTAGATAGGTTTTGATTAGTCCGGAGTGTAGAGTAGTTGAGATTTTGGATACTTTGAGTTGAAGGGTTGCTAGTCCTTCTGGGCCTATTTTTTTATATCAGGATAGGTCGATTAAATGGGATGCAATGTTCTGGCCGTTGTTTAGGAGTTTAGTAGAGCTGAGGCGGTGTATAAGGGGGTTAAAATATCCTAGAGTGCTGGAGAAGTTTATAGTGATATTTTGTTTGGGGGCAGAGAAGGTATGTGTGAGTTTTGATAGTTCTAATGCCAGAATGATGCCTAATGTTGTAATAATGATAGCAGTGGTTTTTGTGACCAGTGGTATGGTTATAGGAGGGGTTTTTGTAGGGGAGATATAAGAGGTAATTAATAGACCAGCTATAATACTTCCGAGAGCGAGACGAGTAATTGGGTTTGTGACTGCTGGGTTGTTTTCATTGATGGGAGTAATGGAGGGAATCCGGGTGTAGTCAGTTTGTACTAGTAGGGCTATACGTAGGCTGTAAGTTGCAGTAAAAGCTGTAGCTACGAGGGGTAGGAGGAGTGCTCAGGTGTTTAGATAGGAGGTGTTAAGACTTTGGATAATGAGATCTTTTGAGTAAAACCCTGCTAAAAATGGTGTTCCTATGAGAGCTAAATTTCCGATTGTCAGGCATGAGGTAGTTGTAGGGAGTAGTTTCTGTAATCCTCCTATTTTTCGAATGTCTTGTTCACCGTTAAGGCTGTGAATGATAGACCCAGAGCAAAGGAAGAATATGGCTTTAAAGAATGCATGCATAGAGATGTGTAGGAAGGCTAGTTGAGGTAGATTTAGGCTAATAGTGACTATTATTAGTCCTAGTTGGCTGGATGTAGAGAAAGCAATAATTTTTTTGATGTCGTTTTGGGTAAGCGCATGTAGCGGCAAATAGGGTGGATAGGGCACCTATACAAAGGCACATAGTTAGGGCAATTTGGTTGTTACATAATATGTGGTGAGTGCGAATAAGTAGAAAGATTCCGGCAACTACTATTGTGCTGGAATGGAGTAGGGCAGATACAGGGGTTGGCCCTTCTATAGCTGCTGGGAGTCATGGATGCAGGCCAAATTGGGCGGATTTACCTGTGGCGGCTAGGATGAGCCCTAAGAAAGGGAGAAGGGATATTTGGTTTGGGGAGGATTGCTGTTGAATTTCTCAAGTGTTTATTGAGGATGCTAGTCATGCTATGCAGAGGATTAGTCCAATATCCCCAATACGGTTGTAAAGTACGGCTTGAAGTGCAGCGGTGTTGGCTTCTGCTCGACCGTGTCACCATCCAATCAGGAGGAAGGATATAATTCCGACTCCCTCTCAGCCGATAAATAAGAGGAATATGTTATTAGCGATGATTAAGATGAGTATTGCAATGAGAAAGATTAGAAGGTAAAGAGAGAATTTTGTGGTGTGGGGTTCTGAGGTTATATATCATGTTGTAAATTGAAGAATAGATCATGTTACGAATAGTGCAATAGGAAAAAACGTTAAGGAGTATTGGTCTATTTTAAGGCTAAAAGGGATTTTGAAGTTCGCAATAAATTTTCATTCTCAATAGAAAGTGGTATTTTCCATATTTAAGTAGATGGAGAGGATTATGGGAATTAAACTAACTATGAAGGAAGTTTTAACAGTGTGTATGATGGTTGTTGGAGAGTTTAGATAGTTTTTGGATAGGAGGGGGAGTAGGATGGGTATAGAGAGGGTAGCCAGGGTCAAGAATATAGAGGTGTTGAGGATTAATGGGAAGTCCATTACTTTTACTTGGACTTGCACCAAGATGAATGGCTCCTAAGACCAGTGGATTGCTATTATCCTTTAAAAGTAAGGGGGCTGAGGTCTTAGGCTCAGATGCAAGAGTTAGCAGTTCTTGTTGGTTAAACCTCCCCTCGGCAGGCAAGAAGAGTTTAACTTCTATTTTTAGGATCACAGTCTAATGTTTGGTTTAAAACTATGCTTGCATGTGGGAATTCCTGAGATTAGCTCTGGTTTTAGGATGAGGAGGAGGGAGGGTAGGATATGAAGTGTTATAAGGAGATGTTCTCGTGTATTTGAATTTTGGGTGGTTGTAATATAGGTTGGAGTTGGACCTCGTTGGGTTATAAGGAGTATGTAGAGGGTATAGGCTGCAGTTAGTAGAGTTGCGGCTCCGGTTAGGATAAGGTAAATCAGTTGAAGAGTGCAATTATGATAGTTAATTCAACTATCAGGTTAGTGGTAGGAGGAAGGGCTATGTTTGTTAGGTTGTCTAGGAGCCATCAGATTCCTGTTAGAGGTAAAAGGGGTTGTAGGCCTCGTGTTAGAAGGAGAGTACGACTATGTATGCGTTCATAGTTTGTATTAGCTAGGCAAAATAGTATGGAAGAGGTGAGTCCATGTGAAATCATTAGGATTATGGCCCCTGAAAAGGATCAGTGGGTTTGGATTATTGTTGCGGCAATGACTAGACCTATATGGCTTACTGAGGAGTAGGCGATTAATGACTTAAGGTCGATTTGGCGTAGGCAGATGGAGCTTGTCATTAGTGCCCCTCATAAGGCTAGGGTTAAAAATGGGTAGTAGAGGTAGTCTAATAGGGAGTTTGTAATTACTGAGGTACGCATAATGCCGTATCCCCCAAGTCTGAGGAGGAGCGCAGCTAGGAGTATGGATCCTGCGATTGGTGCCTCTACGTGGGCTTTCGGGAGTCATAGGTGTAGTCCGTAAAGGGGAGCTTTCACTATGAAAGCGAACAATAGGGCTAGACTTGATATGAGGCCTGTTCAGGAGTTTGTAAGAGATGAGTGTGAAAGTTTTATTATAGTGATGTGTATAGTTCCTGTTTGAGTGTGAAGATAGAGGATCACTACTAATAGGGGAAGAGAACTAATTAGTGTCTAAAATAAGAGGTAGATTCCAGCACTTAAACGTTCTGGTTGGCTACCCCATCGTGTGATTAGAATTAGGGTAGGGATTAGGGTAGCTTCGAATGCGATATAAAATAATATCAGTTCTAAGGCTGAGAAGGGCAAGATAATGAATGGTTGGGTGAGGATTATGGTTATGGTAAAAATATATTTTTGTGTGGGAGGTTCTTGTTGAAGGTGATTTTGGCTTGCCAGAATTATAAGAGGTAGAAGTCAACAAGATAGAACTAATAAGGGGGATGAAATTTGATCAGTTCCAAGTCATGGTGATAGGTTTTTGCTAGGGTAATAGGTTGAAGGAAGTCATTGTAAGCTAGCGGTTGCAATTAAGAGGCTGTGCGAGGTGACATTGAGTCATAGGAATTTTGGAGGAGATAGGAGGGTTATGGGGAGTAATATGATTGTAGGGAGAATAATTTTTAACATTGTAGAAGGTTTAGATTGTGTAAATGATCCGATCCGTGAGTTCGGGTGGAAGCTACTAGGACTGCTAGACCGACGCCTGCTTCACAGGTTGAGAATGCTAACATAAGAATGGGCATTAAGGTGGGGGATGTTGTTTGGGTTTGAATAGGTCATATGGAGAGGGCAATGTATATTGATAGTATTATACTTTCTAAGCATAGCAGGGCAGAAATTAGGTGTATTCGGTGAAAGGCTAGTCCTAGACTACTTAGGGTGAAGGCAGAGTAGAATCTTAAATGCAGAAAGGTCATTGAGAAAGTCACGGGGTAGGACTGTGGTTTGTTGAGCCGAAATCAACTGTCTTTGCTAGACTAACTTTCTGAAGTTATTCTGCTCATTCTAAGCCCCCTTGAATTCATTCATAAATTAACCCTAGTGTGAGGAGGAGAATGACTGTGGAGGTTCATGTTAAGGTAGTGAGGGGGGAGAGGAGTTGAGTAGCCCATGGGAGGGGCAGTAGGAGGGCAATTTCTAGGTCAAACAAGAGGAATAAGATTGCGACAAGGAAGAATCGGATTGAAAATGGGAGGCGGGCATAGCCCAGTGGGTCAAAGCCACATTTGAATGGGAATAATTTTTCTGAATCTGGATTTATTTGAGCTAATCAAAGGTTTAATGAAGTTAAGATAATACATAGTGATAGAGAAATTGTGAATATAAAGAGGATGATGTTAATTGCCTTCCTCTGGTTTTGATCCAGATTTTAGAGATTGGAAGTCAATTGTAATTAATATACTAGAAGGGCAAGATCCTCATCAATAGATTGTTATGTAGAGGAACAGTCAGATAATGTCAACAAAATGTCAGTATCAGGCCGCTGCTTCAAAGCCAAAGTGGTGGTTGGATGTGAAGTGGAATTTTACGAGGCGGAGGAGGCAAATCAAGAGGAAGGAGGATCCAATGATTACGTGGAGACCATGAAATCCTGTGGCGACGAAAAAGGTTGATCCATAGACTCCGTCGGCAGTTGAGAATGGAGCTTCATAATATTCTATTGCTTGAAGTGTTGTAAAGTAGAATCCTAATAGGATGGTTATAAGTAGGGCTTGGGTAGCTTGGTTCCGATTGCCCTCTGTAATGCTGTGATGTGCTCATGTGACAGTGACTCCTGAGGCTAGGAGGATAGCAGTGTTTAGTAGGGGGACTTCTATTGGATTGAGAGGTTTGATTCCTATAGGAGGTCATTGTCCTCCGAGTTCTGGAGTGGGGACTAAGCTGGAGTGGAAGAATGCTCAGAAGAATCCTAGGAAGAAGAATGCTTTGGATGTAATAAATAAAATGATTCCGTAACGTAAACCCTTTTGGACTGTAGGGGTATGGTGGCCTTGGAATGTGCTTTCTCGTACGATGTCACGTCATCATTGGAGTATCGCTAGGATTATAGAGAGTAGGCCTAGGAGTAAGAGTTGGATAGAGTTGTGGTGAAATCATATGGCTAACCCAGAGGTAGTGAGGAGGGCGGTTGGTGCTCCAAAAATGGGTCAAGGGCTTGGGTCTACTATGTGAAATGAGTGGGCTTGTTGCCCGTAACAAATAAAAACACAAACCAACAGAGTGCCGGTTTATGCAGTGCTTTATTCGGGGCCCCGGGAACCTGAGGACTAGCGTCCCAAGTCAGGATTCCAAAGACCTCTATTCTCAGTTCAGCTTTTATACACAAACAAGTTTACGTCCAGTTTCCACAGCAAAACAGTTACAAGCAAGCTCATACTTCATACTGATAACAATTAATAATCATCTACTCTAATCATAAATCTTCTTAAGCTGTCTTACTCCTAGAAACTGATTAACAGACCCTTACCACATCCCAGGTAACAAATCATTATATACGTGCTTGACTAAATCCTTTGATTGTTGTTACCATCTCTTCAGCACATTCCATGCTCACAAACAAGGTTGCTAACTAACTACTTTGGAGTGTTGCTTTCTAGGCCTACTCTCTTACTAAACCTTAGCCATTCTACTACTAAATTCGAATTATTCTGCAACATGTCCCCCCTTTTGAGCATTCTTCTGCAAGAAGAGCATTTGCCTGCAAGGATGCTCAAACGTAGAAATCTTCAAGCTGTAGTTTCTTGATAGGCAGGAGGTGATCCATCTTGCGGTGAGATTACTTCTTTTCTTGTTATGACTTTCATGATGCGTCTCGTATGTTGACCTTCTTTTACAATCATTCCTAAAAGACACTTATAAACAGTTATGGCTATGACAATAATTATTACAATCAGAATTCCATACTGGATAACAGAAGATATCCATCCTGACACATGAAGACCTAGGGAGCTGAATAATTCTCCTATCCAATTATGTTCTGCTTCTTTTTGTAGTTCATGAACATTCTCGTCAATTTGTTCAAGTTGATCAATGTCTTTTTCAACTTCTTGAGTGACATTTGGGATGTGTACACAACAATGCTTGTTCTTTGCATGCAGGTAGCCACAAACTCCATGTTCTTTGAGTAATATCAGGTCTAATCCCATGCGATTTTGTATAGTCATTCTAGAGGTGGCTTGTAATTGTAAATTTAGATCTTTAAATCCTTTCTTAGTGACTGCTGCTAACCTTTCAGTTTGTCCCATTAATTTAAACAACATCTCTCTGTTACGGTATGTTGAGATTGGTGCAAACAGAGACTCTAAGACCCATCCAAGTTTAACTCCTGCTGATGGTTCATGCCAATCTCCCAACCCCAAATCATCAATATCTTTACTAATTTCTCTTTTTCTCCGTGGTCGTATTTCTACTGATGTTAACTTATCTTGCTTCCAGAATGGACAGAGAGTAGGTATCCCTAGTGTGACAGGTACAATCTATTGGCATGTGGGTGGTCCACTGGCCATACCCCATTACCCACACTAAATTTCCTGGACTCCTAACTGTGGTGGTACGGCAATCAATGTTTTTCACAGATCCCTTAATAGTATGATTATATCCCTGACATTCACATCCTAACCGTAAAAGTGTTTTGACTGGTATTAAACCTATTTCATCGTCTGGGGTATCACATGTGTATATTCGAGTACAATTCCAATTCTCCTTTGTGCGTGTTTCTGTCCTCCAATTATGATTTCCTCTATTTCCTGTAGAATAAGTTTGATTCTTTTTCCCTTTCCAGTAAATACACCACTGTACTTTTCCAATATAACTATAAGTTTCTAATAGGTTGGGTCCCCAAATTGTTTGCCACTCTTCCATGGTTGTAGAGCTAGTAATATTTTGACATACTTCTTGTTTTTCTCGTTTTATTTGAGCTGGAACTTTAAAACATGGGTATATTACTGAATCTGTAACTAGACAAGATCCCTTTAATTTGTCAATGTTTTCGCTTGTTACCCATGTTCCAACTACTACCCATTGGAAAAATCCAGGCATCTGCTCACATTGTTTTTTAGTCATTTTGTCCCTTAATAAACATACATCTGTCACTTCATTCCATGTTTTGGTTACAAACCTGGAATTCCATGTAGCATTCTTAAACACTTTAGGAATTTCTGGCACTGGAATTATTCCCCATGGGATTGGGTCTCCTGCAGCATGAGGCATAGGGAGACACGCAGTGATTTTTGTGACATTCTGTACTTTCCCAAAATCACGAATTAGGTCTACGTCTAGGTTTTCTTGTCCCACTTCTCTATCTGGAATCTGCAGGTTACTTACTTGCCGGGTTATTCTTTCAGTCCTTATGTAGACGGCAGTAATTCCGGTATCCCACCAGTCGTCTCTATTTATCCACCAAGTATATTGGCCCTCATCTTCTCCTCTTCGTATTTCTTTGATTTTCAAAACCATTGCATCTGCTCTCTTTTCAATCTGATGTCTCTTCCCGACTTTCAAGTTCTGTCCTTTAAACCACCACCCATATTCAGAATACTGTCCTTCTGGAATTTTGCAACTTAGAATCAGATCTTTTCCTTCCTGGGCCGGGTAAACACTGTATTCTGGTCTGACTCTTACTCCTTGATGTGGTACGGCTACTGCTGTCCTTATTCCATAATCTTTTTCTTCTCCACATGTGACCACACAAAGAAATGTACCTTCTGTCTTTCCTATTCTGGGATTAGAAATATTCAGCCACCCTTTACCTCCCTTACTATTTGACCACCAGCTAACTCCTTGACTTTGTGATTCCCAAGATTGATTTGTCATATCAATTTCCACCATTTTACTTTAACTGATTTTTGACAATCATCAAATTGGAAAGTACAATTGATCTTTAAGGGAGGACCATCCCACATGTCCGATTGTTTCCTAGTGGGTATAACTCGCACTTTGGTCGCCGTTTTCTGAGTCATGTTTATTGTCCGTATTTCTATATGTCCATAATCAAAACTTTCCCAAATCCAAACTACACACATATATGTACCTTCCATAGCCTTAGACACCTTGGGTACCTGCAGAACGGTGTAACCCTTTTGTTGTGTAGCATCCCAAACTGTTGTCACTCCTTCTGTCATGATTTGATCTTGATCTCTCCATCTCCACTTGACTTTGACATCTCTTAATTCAGCTCCCTGGTCATCAGAAAATAAACAGGTTAAGTTTACATCAGTAACCTCAGGTACCAGCAAGTAAGGGTCAGGGGTTTCAATTTTTACAAAGGTCTCTGCCAAACCTATCAGTCCCAGAAATGTTAAGACTTTCAGGTGGTAGTTCGACGAAACACCATTTTTGTCTGTGAGAGAGGCTCTACTGACCACGAGACGGGAATCTTCTTGACCCGAGTGTAATGGATCCAGCTGTCGATTCCTTCAACTTTTACTGCCGTGTAGGTCGTCATTATCACCTGATGTGGGCCATCCCATGTCTCTTTCAGCGGCTCCACCGACCAATTTCTTACTTAGACTTGGTCTCCCGGAGAAATATCATATACTGGATTCTCCAGGGGCAGAGGTCGATTCCACTGCAATGCTCCTCTGAGGGCTGTGAGAGTCTTATTTAAAGTTAACACATAATTAAATACTGCTTGATCACCCACTATATGAGGATCCCCTTGGTAGGTAGCTGCATGATAGGGTTTGCCATACAATATCTCATATGGACTTACTCCTATTCTCTCCCTTGGTTTGATCCTGATCTCAACAAGGCAAGAGGTAGTGCTTGGGGCCACTGAATTTTTGCTTCTTGACAGATTTTCTTTAATTGACCTTTCAATGTCTGATTCATCCTCTCTACTTGCCCGCTGGATTGCGGTCTCCATGGTGTATGGAGATTCCATGTTATTCCTAGTGCGATGGATATATCTTGCACTATCCCTGCGGTAAAGTGTGGCCCTCGATCAGATGATAACCCTAGAGGTATCCCAAATCTCAGAATAATTTCTCTCAGAAGTGTTTTAACTACTTCCTTTGCTTGATTAGTCCTGCATGGAAAGGCTTCTGGCCATCCTGAAAAGGTACAAACATATACTAACAAATACTTATAGGATTGCATCTTAGGCAACTCAGAAAAGTCTATTTGCCAATAATCTCCTGGTAACTGTCCTATCTGTAACTTTCCCATTTGTACCTGTTTTCTGACTACTGGGTTATTCTTTATACATATGGGACACATTGCATTTACCCTTTTTGCTAGTGTTAACATCTGGTTTGAGAGAACCTCATTTTTCAAAAATTTTACCATTACTTCTGCACCCCAGTGGCACTTATTGTGTTCCATTTCGAGTACTGCTTTCATTATTCTGACAGGTAAAATCACTTGTCCTGTGGGAGAAATGTACCACCCTTTAACATTTTTCTTTGCTTCTGTCATTTGAGCTAATTTCTCATCTTCCTGTGTATAATATGGTTTCTCTTCCATAAATGCTGTTGCTGGATTATTTTGAACAGGCAAAAGAACCATCTGAGTCCATACCTCTCTTGCGGCTTGTTTAGCCACTTGGTCAGCTTGTCGATTACCTTGAAATTCTCGTCCGGGGTCAGTCTGATGTCCTTTGACATGCATTATTGCTACTGCTGAGGGTTTGTGTATTGCCTCTAGCAATTGTAAAACTTCTTCTCGATGTTTAATCGTTGTCCCCTGAGAAGTAAGAAGTCCTCTCTCTTTCCAGAGTGCTCCGTGAACATGAACTACCCCAAAAGCATATTTGGAATCAGTCCATATATTAACTCTCCTTCCTTGGCTTAATATTAAAGCTCTCACTAATGCCCATATCTCAGCCTTTTGTGCAGACGTACCTGGGGGTAGTGCATTTGCTTCTATCACCTGTTGTAGAGTGACCACTGCATACCCAGCATACCTGGTGCCATTTTCTACAAAACTAGATCCGTCGGTGTACAACTCCCAGTCAGGATCTGTCAATGGTTCGTCCTTCAAGTCTCTTCTGCTCGCATAGACTTGTTCAATGGTCTCTACACAGTCATGCTCCAGGATACCTTCTTCCTGTGTAGACCTAAGGAATTCTGCTGGGTTGAGATGGTTAGTGATTTTCAGTTCAACATCATCTTGCTCTCTCAACAAAGCCTGATACTGTAACATGCGGCTAGATGAGAGCCAATACCCCCCTTTTTGTTCTAAAACTGTTATAACCATGTGGGGCACGTACACTACCATGTGTTTTCCCAGAGTCAATTTTCGTGCTTCTTGTATTAAAATAACCGTCGCTGCCACAGCTCTGAGACACCCTGGCCATCCCCCACTTACTGCGTCTAGTCGTTTGGAGAAATACCCAACCGGTCTCTTCCAGGATCCTAACCGCTGAGTGAGTACTCCTAGAGCCATTCGTTGTCTCTCGCAGACATAGAGCTGAAACTCCTTGGTTAGGTCCGGTAGTCCCAGGGCAGGTGTTTCCTGGAGGGCTCTTTTCAGTTCCCGGAAAGCTTTCTCTTGCTTCGTCCCCCAGGTCAGCTTGGGCTCCTTTACTGCCTCATATAATGGTCTGGCAGTTAGTCCAAAGTTGGGAATCCACAGTCTGCACCATCCGACCATTCCTAAAAAAGATCTTAGTTCTTGATTACTTCGGGGTACAGGGATAGCACATATTACTTGAATCCTATTTGTTCCTAAGCGCCGGGTTCCTTGAGAGATAACTTTCTGTTTTACTAGTTGTGCTTTTTCTTTTGAGACTCGGTAGCCTGCTTGTCCCAACATATTTAACAGTTCAATGGTTAATTGACGACAGAGTCCCTGTTCTGTAGCTCCTAAGAAAATGTCATCTACATATTGCAGTATGATATATGAAAAAGGAGATTCTTTTACCTGAGTAGTCTTCCATTCTTCAAGTTCTTTTGCTAACTGATTACCGAATATCGTAGGTGAACATTTGAATCCTTGCGGTAATCAAGTCCAAGTAAGCTGTCGCTTCCGTCCGGTCTCTGGGTTTTCCCATTCAAAGGCAAAGATTTTCCAACTTTCCCGTGCCAGTGGTATGCAGAAGAAGGCATCCTTTAAATCAATCACTGTAAACCACTGAAATCTCTCAGAAACAGATGTTAACAAGGTGTAAGGGTTAGCTACAACCGGGTGGATATCTTTTGTGATGAGATTTACTGCTCTCAAGTCTTGCACTAACCTGTACTTACCGTTTGGCTTCCTTACCGGAAAAATGGGGGTATTATATTCTGACTCACATTCTTTTAATATCCCTAAAATTAAAAACTGTGTGATCATTGGGGCTATTCCTTTCCTGGCTTCTAAACTAATTGGGTACTGTCGCACTCTAACGGGTTGTGCTCCTTCTTTTAATTCTATTCTAACTGGAATAGCAGCTTTAGATTTTCCAGGGACCCCTGTTTCCCAAACCCAAGGTACCACAACCTGTTCTATTTCCTGAGGTATCTCTTCCTTTTGTACCTCTTTCACAACGAAAATTTTCGCTAAGTTCTCTTCCGGAATTTCCATTTTGACCCTCCCTTTTTCAAATATAATTTTAGCTTGCAAGGCTGAAAGCAAATCCTTCCTAGTAGACATTCAGGACTGTTGGGCATATACAAAAATTGATGATCTAATTCTTTTCCTCTAAATTTGATATCTAAAGGTTGCAGAAACGTCTTTTCTTCTACCTGTCCTGAAACTCCTACTACCCATGCAGTTGAATCACTTAGTGGCCCCATCAATTTATTCATTGCCGAAAAACTAGCTCCAGTGTCTACCCTAAATTCTGTCGACTCTCCCTCTACTTCTAAAACAACCTTTAAATCCCGGTCTAGCCGACTTTGAGTCTGGTAATTCCCTAACATAAATGCTTGGGCGACACCTTGTGGCGTACCCATGTTAACAGGGTTTTGTGGATTTGCAAAACCTTGGGGATTCCACGGATTTATTCCATTTCCAGCGTTCAGTGGGCATTCGTTTTTCCAATGTCCTTGTTCTTTACAAAGAGCACATTGATTTGGTCCTAACCTACCACGTCCTCCCCCATATTGATTTCCGAATCCTGACTTATTGTTAAATCCTCTACCTATTCCTCCCCTTCCCCTTTTACCGCGGCCTCTTCCTCTATGGCTACCGGCCCCGTTGTTCCCCCCTGGAGCTTGCAGGAGTGCTAACAAGCTTGCCTGTTGTCTCTTAGTAGCTTCCTTTTCCCTATTATTGTACACCTTCCATGCCACTCCTAATAATTTTTCCAAATCTCTTGTCTCTGCTCCTTCTAACTTCTGAAGTTTTTTCCTAATGTCTTCTTGTGATTGTCCCATAAAAATCATTGCTAATTGCAATTTTCCTGATTCATCTTCAACATCTAAATCTGTATATTTCCGAGCTGTCTCTTTTAACCTTTCTAAAAAGGCTGCAGGAGATTCCCCCTTATCCTGTCTTACTGAGTATAACTTTGACCAGTTTAGTGTTTTTGGTATCCCACTTCGTACTCCCTCTACCAATAATTCCTGGTAAATTCTTAACCTTTTGTAATCTCTAGGGTCATTCGGATCCCATTCAGGATCCTCCCGCGGTACGAAATCATTCACTGTTCCCCGTGCTGCTCGAGGCAAAGTTCGAATTCTTTCTCTCGCTCTTTCTACCATCACCTTTAATACCATTTCCTTTTCTGTTGAATCCAGAAGTGTATCTAACAATACTTGTAAATCATTCCAGTCCGGATTTTGAGTTTTTATAACCATTTTTATAATACGAGCCACCCGCTCCGGGTTTTCTCTATATGTTCCGGCTGACTGTTTCCAAATTAATAAATCACTAGGTGAAAAAGGAACCTTTACCATGACTTTTCCCCCATTTGCTCCAACTGCTTCCCGCAAAGGAGCCATCAATCTCGGGGGTGAAAGCGAAACTTCCCTCAACTCTCCCCCTCGCCGTCTGTCTCTACTCCTTCCTTGTTCTCTTCGTGCTCTCCGCGTTCGTTCAGCTAAAGGAGTTCTATCAAAATCACATTCTCCCCTTCTCTTTTCTTCCTCATCCGAGGACGATTCTAACGGGGGCATGGTGGGTGATTGTGCCCTCACACGTGAAGGGAGACTATCTCCCGGGGGCGCACCTGGAGTTATGCTGGGGGAGACTAACAAAGACACATCTTCCTCTGGTTCTGAAAACCGTATTTTCCGCTCCTGACATCCTTTACATTTATCTTCCAGTTCTTTTAAAATCAACATACCACATTCTTTTTGCCATTCAGTCTTACGCTTTAAATAATAAAACAAATCTAGATACGGTATTTCATCCCACATCTCATTCTCTCGTAAGTATTGCATCAAGGGGGTTATAATTTCCGGGGTCAAAGTACCATTCCTAGACCACTGCATTCCCTCTGTTTCATATTGGGGCCATACATGATTACAATAATCAATCAATTGTTTCTTGCTTAACTCTTGTCCAAAATTTCCTTCCTTCCAATGCTTCAACAAACAACCAAGCGGAGAATCGCTAGGGATGTCATTTTCTGCACAAGATAGTGCCTTAAAGGTTTTAAACGGCATCATACTGACTCACACACACACACACACACCCCAGTCTAAATTCAAAATCAAATTCACAATAACACAATGATATAAACCAATTACTTATTCCAAAACCAAAACCAAAACCAACTCGCCAATTCTCCCTATGAGTGGCGAGTGCTGGTACAGCGCAGCTTTCGCTACGTCTTACGACCAGCGCCTAGGCTTCCCAACCAAGGTACCTTTAGCCCAACCCAGCGGGTAACTCACGGTCCCGTCTTATAGGCAGGCTCCCAACCAACAAACCTAAAAGAATAAAGCACCTCCGGGCTTACCTGGATGGTTGTCCGTCGGGCGCGGGGTCGGGCACGGGTCGATGTCTCCCCAGAAATCACCTGGATGCCGGCATGGAGTGGATCAGCTCGTGAGTCGCCCCAGCTACCCCCGGAGTCCCACCTCTGGGTCGCCAGAAAACTGTTGCCCGTAACAAATAAAAACACAAGCCAACAGAGTGCCGGTTTATGCGGTGCTTTATTTGGGGCCCCGGGAACCTGAGGACTAGCGTCCCAAGTCAGGATTCCAAAGACCTCTATTCTCAGTTCAGCTTTTATACACAAACAAGTTTACGTGCAGTTTCCACAGCAAAACAGTTACACAGTTACAAACAAGTTCATAGCAGTTTCTACAACAAAACAGTTACAAGCAAGCTCATACTTCATACTGATAACAATTAATAATCATCTACTCTAATCATAAATCTTCTTAAGCTGTCTTACTCCTAGAAACTGATTAACAGACCCTTACCACATCCCAGGTAACAAATCATTATATACATGCTTGACTAAATCCTTTGATTGTTGTTACCATCTCTTCAGCGCATTCCATGCTCACAAACAAGGTTGCTAACTAACTACTTTGGAGTGCTGCTTTCTAGGTCTACTCTCTTACTAAGCCTCAGCCATTCTACTACTAAATTCGAATTATTCTGCAACAGACTTGGTGTGCCATTAAGGGTTAAATGTTTTCTTGTAAGTAAAGGCTTAGAAGAAGTACAAAGACATACGCTTGGATTATTGCCACGGCCACTTCTAGAATTGTTAAGAGGAGTAGAATTGTTATGGTTAGAAGGGACACGGTAGGTATAATGGGAAGGAGGATGGTAGTGACTGTTGAAATGAGTTGGATGAGCAGGTGTCCTGCTGTGAGGTTGGCTGTGAGGCGAACTCCTAAGACTAAAGGGCGAATGAGAAGGCTTGTTGTTTCAATTATGATGAGGGCAGGAATTAGAGGTGTTGGGGTGCCTTCTGGTAGGAGGTGTCCAAGGGAAGCTGAAGGTTGGTTTCGTAGGCCTGTTAGCAGGGTGGCAAGTCATAGAGGGAAGGCGAGGGCTAGGTTTATTGATAGTTGGGTAGTAGGTGTGAATGTGTAAGGTAGGAGGCCTAATAGGTTAATTGTTAGAAGTATAATTCTGAGTGATGATAGGATTAGGGCTCATTTATGGCCTTTTTTGTTTAATGGGGTTATTAGTTGTTTTGTGATTAAATGGAGAAATCAGAGTTGAAGAGTTGAAAGACGATTTGTAACTCATCGATTGCCAGGAGAAGGAAGTAATAGGGTTGGGAATAACAGCGAGATGAGGATAAGGGGGATTCCGAGGAGGGTTGGGCTTATGAATTGATCAAAGAAGCTTAGGTTCATGGTCAGTTTCAGGAATGGGTTTTTATAGTGGGTAGTGTTTTGTTGGAGGGTGAGTTAGTTGGGGTAAATAGTAAGAGTTTAGGTTGAAGGATAAGAGAAAAAGTGAATCATGAAGTTAGTATGATAAAAAGTCAAGGTGCGGGGTTTAGTTGGGGCATGTCATTAAGGAGGGTGAATAATCCTCTTTCTCTAACTTAAAAGGCTAGTGCTGGTTCATAGCTTCTTAATGATTAGGATGTTAGAAGTGAAGATCAGTTTTCGAAGTGTGTTAGAGGGGCTGATTCTACTACGATAGGTATGAAGCTGTGGTTGGCTCCACAGATTTCTGAGCACTGACTGTAGAAGATTCCAGGCCGGGTTGTGATAAAGGAAGTTTGGTTCAGTCGTCCTGGAATTGCATCGGTTTTTACACCAAGGCTAGGAACAGCTCAGGAGTGGAGAACATCATCAGCTGTAACAATAATTCGAATCGGGGATTCTATTGGAATGACGATGCGGTTATCAACTTCTAGGAGGTGGAAATGACCGAGTGGTAGATCCATAGTTGGTAGTATGTAAGAGTCAAAAGATAAATCTTTAAAGTCTGTATATTCCTAGGATCAGTATCATTGGTGGCCAATAGCTTTGAGGGTGAGGTCAGGTTCATCGATTTCGTCTATCATGTAGAGGATTTGAAGGGATGGGAGGGCTAGTATAATTAGGACAATGGCAGGTAAGATTGTTCAGACAAGTTCTACTTCTTGTGCGTCGACGGTGTTGGAGGATAGTTTTTCTATAAGAGCTAGTAAATACAGGACTAGGCTACAAATGGCTAGTGTGACTATTAGGGCGTGGTCGTGAAATTCAATAAGTTCTTCTATAATAGGGGATGAAGCATCTTGAAAACCAAATTGAGAGTGGTTGGCCATGGAGTTGGGATGGGATGTACTGGGTTTTCACCTGTGATTTAGTCTTGACAAGACTATGTAATGATTTTACTAACAACCCATAAGAAAGAAGCATGAGTGGTTTGATGCGGTTGGCTTGAAACCAGCTTATGAGGGTTCGATTCCTTCCTTTCTTGTACTTGGACAAAAGCTGGTTCTTCAAAGGTATGGTAGGGAGGAGGGCAGCCGTGAATTCATTCAATGTTTGTGGAGGTAAGTTCTGGTTGCACTACTTTCCGTTTGGATGCGAAGGCTTCTCAGATAATGAACATTAGTATAATTACAGCTACTATGGAGATGAGGGAGCCGATGGAGGATAGGGTGTTTCATAGGGTATAAGCATCTGGGTAGTCTGAGTATCGTCGTGGTATACCAGCTAGGCCTAGGAAATGTTGTGGGAAGAATGTTAGGTTGACTCCAAAGAATATTACTCCAAAGTGGGCTTTAGCTCATGTAGAGTGAAGGGTGTAGCCAGTGAACAGTGGGAATCAATGTGTGAAGCCAGCTAAAATGGCGAATACTGCCCCCATAGATAATACATAGTGGAAATGTGCAACTACGTAGTAGGTGTCGTGCAGGGCGATGTCTAGGGAGGAGTTGGTAAGAACGATGCCTGTTAGTCCACCAATGGTGAAGAGGAAAATAAAGCCTAGGGCTCATAGTATGGGCGGGTCTCATTTGATTGTTCCACCGTGTAAGGTTGCTAGTCAGCTGAAGACTTTAATGCCAGTGGGGATTGCAATAATTATGGTGGCGGATGTGAAGTAAGCTCGGGTATCTACGTCCATTCCAACTGTAAATATGTGGTGAGCTCATACGATAAAGCCCAAGAAACCAATGGATAATATGGCTCAGACTATGCCTATGTAGCCAAAGGGTTCTTTTTTACCGGCGTAGTAGGCTACAACATGGGAAATAATTCCGAATCCTGGTAGGATAAGGATGTAGACTTCTGGATGGCCAAAAAATCAGAATAAGCGTTGATATAAAATTGGGTCTCCGCCTCCTGCAGGGTCAAAGAATGTAGTGTTTAGGTTTCAATCTGTTAGAAGCATTGTAATGCCAGCAGCGAGGACTGGTAGGGAGAGGAGAAGTAGAACTGCAGTAATTAGGACAGATCAAACGAATAGAGGGGTTTGGTATTGTGAGAGAGCAGGTGGTTTTATATTGATTGCTGTGGTGATAAAGTTGATTGCCCCAAGGATGGATGAGACACCTGCCAGGTGAAGGGAGAAGATGGCAAGGTCTACTGATGCACCGGCGTGGGCTAGATTTCCGGCTAGGGGTGGGTATACTGTTCATCCTGTTCCGGCCCCGGCTTCTACTGTAGAAGATGCTAGAAGAAGTAGGAAGGATGGAGGAAGTAGTCAGAAGCTCATGTTATTTATTCGTGGAAATGCTCTGTCGGGGGCACCAATTATTAATGGTACTAATCAGTTACCAAACCCTCCGATTATAATAGACATTACTATAAAGAAAATTATAACGAAGGCATGTGCGGTGACGATTACATTGTAAATTTGGTCATCGCCTAAAAGGGTGCCTGGCTGTCCTAGTTCTGCTCGAATGAGGAGACTAAGGGCTGTGCCGATTATACCAGCTCATGCGCCAAAAATAAGGTAAAGTGTGCCGATATCTTTGTGGTTAGTGGAAAATAGTCAACGGTTGATGAAAGTCATAGGTAAGATGGCTGAGTGTAGAAGCGTTAGGCTGTAGTCCTTTTTACGGAGGTTTGATTCCTCTTCTTATCGATTCTGTAGTGAAGTTCATGTTGAGTTGCAAGCTCATTGATGTGCATTAAACATGCGCTGGGATCTAGTAGACAGAAGCCTGTTGGTTGGGGCATTTAGCTGTTAACTAAAATTTTATGGGATCAAAGCCCATCTGTCTAGGGGGAGGTTCTAGCTTAATTAAAGCATCTGAGTTGCATTCAGGAGATGCAGGTTAGTATCCTGTGTACCTTAACAGAAACTGAGGGATTAACCCTTGTTTAAGGCTTTGAAGGCCTTCAGTTTAAATAACCTAAGTTTCTAAGGGATTGTGAGTACTATGGGAGATAGTGGTAGGAGTATAATTGATAAGGAGGTAAAGGTTGTGGTTAGGGTGTTAGTTGGTTTGTTAGTTTGTCATTGTTTTATGTAGTTAGTGAAGTTTGCACAGTAGGCCAGTTGTAGGTAGAAGAAAAGTCCAAGTAAAGAGAGTAGGGTAATAGCTGTGGCTACTACTGTTAGTTCTTGTTTTGTGAGCTCTTGAATAATTAACCATTTGGGTAGGAATCCCGTTAGGGGAGGAAGACCTGCAAGGGAGAGGAGAGTGAGCATAAGGATTGTGGTTAGTGATGGAATTTTGGTTCATGTGGATATAACAGTGGATAGTTTTAGGGTATTGGTTGTGTTAAGGATGAAGAAGATGGTGGAAGTTGTTACAGTATATAGATAGAACGTAATTAAAGTCAGATTGGGGTTATAGTTGAGAATAATAGTTATTCATCCTAGGTGTGCGATAGATGAGAAAGCTAAAATTTTGTGAGTTTGGGTTTGGTTAAGTCCTATTCAGCCACCTAGGGCTGCGGAAGCAATAGCTATCAAAGATAGGAGAGTTGGGTTGAGTGAGGGGGATGTTAGGTAGAATAGTGTGGTTGGTGGAAATTTTATGACTGTGGCTAGTAGGAGGCATGTTGTTATAGTTGAGCCTTGAAGAACTTCTGGAAATCAGAAATGAAATGGGACTAAGCCTAGTTTAATTGAAATTGCAATAGTTAGTAGTATACATGATATGGGGTGGGTTAGTTGGGTGATGTCCCATTGGCCAGAGAATCATGCATTGGTCATGCTGGAGAATAAAAGTAGCGTAGATGCGGCTGCTTGAGTTATAAAGTATTTAGTACAGGCTTCAATGGCTCGTGGATGGTGGCTTTTAGAGATTAATGGAAGAATAGCTAAAGTGTTAATTTCTAAGCTGACTCATGCTATTATTCAGTGGTTACTCGAAATTGTGATTGAGGTTCCTAGGAGTAAGCTTATTGTGGAGATTAATTTAGCTTGAGGATTCATTAGTAAGGGAAGGAGTTAAAGATGAATCCAGACTATAAAATTCTGAAATGAGAAGTTCTGTTGTACTAGACTTTCTATTTTGCAGAAATTCCTGAGATTCATTGCGTTGTCCGAGCCCATACGATTGGACACACCTGTTCACCTGTCCAAACTTGGAAACTAGGTCTGCCAACCAGGAAAAGATTATCTCAAGTACTGTTGACTCCAAGTAAACGATCACTGTAATCCACTTAGATCTCCTCACTGGGGATAGACATGATTATATTACTGTCTGTATTTTCACTGTTACTCAGTTGTTATGTTGTTTACATTTTTAGAAATGACACTTCATCAATACACTGTTCGAGTCATTCACCAGTGTCATGGTCCAACCATGGACCACGCGGTGGGATGGAATCCAACAGCCCCCAGGAGCTGGTTTCTCCCCTGAGGGTGCAGAGCAGCAGGGCCTTTTCCAGACCCAACTGTACCTTCCAGAAAGATATCAGCTATACTTTGCTTCTTTGCTGACTTCTGTTTTAGATGTCAATGTGTGGACCACCCTGGCCAACGTGACGAAGATGGACATGATATGTGTGTCCATGGTAACTCCCACGAGTCCTTTTCGCACCTGTCTGGTTGGAATACCCATTGATAACTACTGGTGGGGAACTCTATATAATGAGACCGTGTTAGCAAACTGCACATATCCAGGAGTTGACATTTTTTCTTAGAGATATATACCAGAACGCATCAGCTTGGTGCAATGAGACTTTGCAAAAACGATTTATTCCTGGATCCGATGTGATAGGTCTCCCAAATGATCTGTTTCTCATTTGTAGACAAAGAGCATGGAAAGGTATTCCGGGAAAGGCTGTAGGAGGCCCTTGTACCTTTGGACGATTAACCTTTTTTCATCCTCGCAGCGTAACCTTGTCTAAACTAAGAAGACGTAGACGTAGCACACGGCGGTTTACTCCGGACTGTAACTCTGATGCAGAGTTTTGGAATAAGGCTGAAAGAATAACTCCTAGTGTAATATCTCAGATAGGGACTGCTCATGCTTTGGCTTCTCTAAATAAACTAGGATGCTGGTTGGCTAAAGAAGCTAATGCTGCTTCTGCTGCTTTGAGAGCATTGCTCACAGATGTAGACTCTGTTAGACATGCAAGTTTACAAAATAGAACTGCTATTGATTTTTTTTTTTTTGTTGTTAGCCCAGGGACATGGCTGTCAAGATTTTGAGGGCATGTGCTGCATGAATTTAAGTGATCATTCTGAATCTTTTCATGCTAGCATCCAGAAATTAAAAGCCCTTACTCAACAATTACATGTTCATGATGAATGGAACCTCTTTGGTGATTGGAAATGGGGATGACCCTGGTTATGAAAAGCGTTAATAGGTTTGTCAATAGTTGGATGTATAATAACATGCATATTGTGTATGATTCCCTGTATACTAACATGCCTACGTCGAATGATAAACACCAAGCTAAATGCATTACAATCTCGAGTAGTTCGTTATCACCCTCTTGCTACCATTGATCACACGGTGGTATGTAAGGGGGGTACTTTTGAATTAGGTGATCAATGGAGCATAGAGGCATGAGAACGAAGTCATATTAGGATGTGAAACCAGCTAGAGTATGGTACAATGTAACTTCATGGCAGAAGCTAATTGTAAGGTCCATTGTGCTTTTCAACAAGTCAGCTTGTAAGGTCCATTGTGCTTTTTAGCAAGTCAGCTTGATATTCCCTATTATCAGAGCTGAGTTTTTCCTTGGTTTTGCTACATATTGCAAGATAGATACATCTACCCTTGAAACACAATGGTAGAGGTCATCCATAGGGGTGAGAAAGATGATGATGGGAGGAAGATTATGTGGGCACGGGTCGCTCGCCCCTTGCCCTACAAGTAGGGCATGCGCAGACTGCTACCATGAGGTAATGATCAGGTGGTGTTTGGCTGCCATTCAGGCATCACCTTATACTGCGTACTGGCCCTACGTAGTGTAATGTGGAACTGATAAAAATGGGGTGTCGGAGCTGCTGAGTTGAGCGATACTCATCCTACCACCGAGACTGTGTTGCTCCGCGGGGACGCCCACTAAGCATGGGTACTGACCAGCTGCTGCAGATCCTGACAGCCCTGACTTGTCTGTGTGGGTAAGCACAGTTTTTTCATAGGAAGCAACTGAGAGAACAAACTTTTTTAATATCCTTTTAGTGTTCCTTTAATTCTCCTTTTATGTTTATACTATTTTTCCTTTAGTTTCCCCTTTTACTAAGATCCTTTTTTTTTTTTGGTATCCCTTTTCACTAGTTAATACTGTATTAAATACTGTTCGTAGTATTTGTTTTAATGCCACCCGATAAGATAGTTACTTTGTATCCTTTTGGTAGCGGTTAGGCCCTTGTACAACAAGGAATGAATGATGCTCCTCGTGCGGTGGTGAGACAAAGACGATTTATTCAAACTCGCGCGCTCCTTTATCCTTACACATCATGTGACTTTCTTAACCAACCAGTTTACTAACTCTGGGGCATGCTCCTTGGGCTCTGTACCTGGGTACATCCTCTGTGCCACCTTAGCCACGCCTCCTACATATCCCCTCTTCTAATTATATTAAGAAGTCACAAAAACAGTATGAACAAAATGCAAACAACAATGCAAACAACAATGTTAACAGTCAGAACATTATAAAACTACCAAGCTTCGCAGTGATCCAGCACAGTGCTTTGCTCAGTGTCTTAACTCTAATGTAAACCTTTTTAAAACCTTCTTATATTCCTATAGGGTAGTGCAACTTGGATAATTACTTTATTAACTGGGGCTTATCTTAACTGTGTATAAACTTAGAAACTTTTTTAATCTAAGGGTTTTTATAACTGGGGAATTCAACTTTATTTAAGAATAGGGTAATCTTAGCAAACTATAATTTCTTAAAAGCGACCTGTGGCTGAGGTAGTGTTATTTTGTGGGGTGTTTGTCTTTTATTATTTGACTAGTCAAACAACTTTTTTTCACTCACACACTCATACATATGTCGGTGGCCACCGTACTCTGAACATACACACGAACACACACATACACACACACATTCCAGAGATTGCTTTTCACCACGTTGGTCATTTTCTAATGTAAACTTGAAAACATAACATAACTCTTTTCCAAACTTCTGCATTGCACTGGTTCTTGCTGTTGTGGTCACATATTTGAATAGGGTTTTTCACACCTGGAAGAAACCTGCTTGAGCTTTTTCTTACAACTTTTAGGCATAACTTTCTCTCCATGTCACAAACCTAGGAATCTCATCCATCGTCCTGAAATCAAATCTTACTATGATTAGCAACTTGGAAGAAACAAACGCCTGAGGTGTGTGCTGCTTTTCAGACCTGCTTCTTTCAGCACTGTCACAACTCAAAATTGATAACATACATAGCTTTTTACAGATGTTCTTGCAGGTTACACCAGTTCTCCCCCCTTTTGTTTAAACTTAGCACGTGTTTCAATATGTGCCTTTACTGTTTTATGGATTAGCGTGAGATGCTTGATGTGAGAATTCTCCTATTTCATAGGGAGTAACTGCTTAATATTAATGTTAATCCATTTTAGTGTACTAAAGGATTGCTAAGCAACTAACTCGTGTTTTACACTTTTGTGATTTGTCTAGTGAATGTAGTAGCAGTTATATTTTGTGGATGTATATCTATTTGCATGCACAATTTCAATATGTCTAATTCAAAAATGTATATCTCTGATCGCCAGGCCTCATCTGCTATTAACTCTCTAGGGTGGTTTCCTGACAGTGTGGCATACTTTGATAATGTAGCTTTATTAACTGTTATTTTGAATGGTCTCTTAGAGAACCTGTATTCTGATGGAGAATGAATGAAGCAATTGTTTGCCTTAAAACTCTGGGTATAGTGTTAAACATTGCTGCTTTAGCAGCTTTTCAATTTCTGTCAGTCATTGGCTGTGGCGTCTCAGGATGTGATTTTGTGTGCATTTGTATACAAATTATACCTTTTGTAACTCACAGGAACCAACCAGAACGCATTTCAAAAAACAGGTAAGGGTTAACAACATCTCAAGGAAATTCACTTTCAAAACAGGTTATCAACTTCATAACATAATAAGCACAATCATAACATCAAAGGATTGTTTCAGAATTTTCCCAAGGTAATGGCAATCAGTCCAGAACTATACAGAAGCTTAGTTCATGGCTTGTAGTTTTCTTACTGTTCCGTGGCAGGATTTATTTAAGTCTATTGCAGCATATTGAGTTTTCCTAGATGCATGTGTGAAGGCCCTGAGGCCTTTCACTGGTTCAGTTTTGCATCTGGAATGGCCTTTAAAGGTAAACTGTTGATTTCTGCCCCAATCTGTGTTTCAGGAGATGAATTAAAATATTACCACTAAAACTTGTCAGGGCATCTTGAAATCCAGCGTCCTCAGCTGTCATCCTATCCAAATTGTCCTTTCAAAGCTGGAATGTTGGTAAAGGCAGGATTTCTTCCGTCTAGTTCCTCAGTCGTGCTCTGCCCTAAATGACAAGCTTACAAACTCAATAGCAACTTACACAGATTTAGGTGGTGAGGTATGACAGAAGGAGCTGTTTTAGAACCAACAGCGGGCTTCTCTCAGTTTGATTCCACTGAAACAAAGTTGCAATGCTTCATACCTGCTGGAAACAAAAACTAGGTAGATCTGCCTTTCAGGATCTCTCTTGTTTTGTTTGCCTTTCGTTACCTTGGTATAATTTTCTAACATTTGGTTTGCCTCTGCAGTTAGCAATTTGTCAGACTTTAAGTTGGAGTTCTCCCCTAGCAACACAAAGAGAGGGCAACTGGTAGCCCTTTGAGGTTCCTGCAACTCGTGTAAATACAAATGTTTTTTACCTCGAGCTGTGTCACCTGTGTAGAGCCTTTTTGCTGTGTTCTCTTGTCCATGGCAAGTCCAGAGTTGTGGTTGTTGGCTTCTTCCTGAAACAACCTGAAGATCTGCACCTTGGGCAATTTTGGTTAAAACAGCAGAAACAATTAGTTCATTTCTTGTGGCATTGGTTATTAATGTGTCCTCTGCATAATGATGTATTATGGCTGTCTGATACTTCATCGAGGTATTTTGCATCCCCTGAGGAGGGGCAGCCCAGCAGTGATTTTGGATAGTCTGTGCACTGCTTAAAACCATGATGGAAAAGAGGGGTTTTTGGGCATCCTCAGGTTGACGGAGAATGGTAAGGGAATGGTTTTTTGAATCAGTTACCACTCGTGACCAATTTGCTAGAAGCCTTATAGGTAGAGGCAGTCCGATCTGCAAGGCTTCTGCATGTTTTTTGACTGTGTGTTCTGCTGTTAACATCTGTAATGTTTTCCACCTGTCACCTTTCTCTGGGGTACAGGGTACATGGTTATTTTGGGGGCTGGTTATTGGTATATTGTGGCTTGCCTTAAGTAGTTTTCTCTTTTGCACATGAAAAGTAGTACAAAAAAAGAGTACAACTAGCAATGTTATTACAAGCAATACAATGTTTGCAGCATATCTTTTGTTTTGCGTATGGCACCCTTGGTACAACTGAGTCATTTCTCTGCTGCTAGGGTGTTTGTGGAATGTTGCTATTAGGGGCTTCCAGGGGCAATCCTCCTGAGAGTGATCCATTTCTCCATAACTAAAACAACTAGCTGTGTGTCTGACTTCCTTGTGTATTCTCATCTGGGCATCTAAAGCTGCAGCTAGAGAGGCAGGTAGTTGCTTCTCAAGGCAAGTTTCTTGACAGGGTTGTACCAGCTCAGTAAAGTCACAGTTCTCCCTTGTAGGAGGGCTCTGCAAAGCTCTTGCATTTTCTCTTTCCAAAGCCAAATGCTTGCACAGCATCTCTCTGGCTTCATTATATTCAATTTGCTTGTTCAAAGTCGACTGCAGCTGGTCCAAACATCTTAACTCAGTATAACCTTGTAACTCTTTACTGTTGGATAGGTAATCAATTTGATCAGCAGTGAGAATGTTTTCCATAGCTTTTAGGGCTTGCCTGGCTATCTCTCTATGGTATTTTGATTGTGAATCTAAATTACAATTTGCTTTCCCGCCTGATTGATGTGCCGTGGTGTCTGCTTGTAGGTATTTAATATGAACAGAGCAATTTTTCTGAAAATCAGCTAACCAGACTGTATATTGGGTGTCACTGAGAACTAGTTTTATCAGTTCTTTCCAGTCATATGTGGTGAGGGGATAGGTGTGACTCAATGCCTCCAAATATTTAAAAATATTGGTTAAGGACAGACCAGAACCTCTTATCAAATGCCTCAGGTTCTCTGTGACCTTATACAAGGCCTGACTCTGAGGGGGTTGGCTTTGGTTCATATCGTCTGGGCATGCCTGAATAATATTCAGGTTTTCCATTCGAAACGCCCTGTCCAGACATTGTTCCCACATGTTAGCTGAAATCTCCCCCTGTGCCCTATTGATCCCTCCCGTTGGAACCATGTTTGGTTCTTTCTCCCCCTCCTTCTCCCCTTCCTTCTCCCCCTCCCCCCATGTCTCCCATTCCTCCCATCCCTCCCCTTTTGTGGTTTCGGCAAAACCGGTTCCCTGTGGGGGGATGGTGTGCGGTGGGTAGGGGGTGGGGTTGGCTCCTCGGCCGGAAAAGAAAGGTTGGAGTTCAGTCTGTGTGTGGGGGAAATGTCTGCAGCCATGGCTGCCCACGTGGTCGCTGTTCATTTGCAGCGAAAGGGGGTGAATACGCTAAGTTATTCTCCCCATCACTGTAACAGGACTGCCTTGTGTGGACCCGGGGGTCGGAAGTTCGCATGGCAATGTCTGTCCTTTCTCAGCGACTCGTTTTACTTGGCTCTCGTGTCTCCCGGTATGATCTGTGAGTTTGTATTACCATGTTGTGCTGTACTTGCTCTCAGCAAAGTGTATAGGGGGATGGGGTGTGGGCTGTTTTGTTCTTCCCTGTGTGCCTCGTGCAGGCAGAGTTTATCAGAGTAAACTGCTTTATGTTGCAAAGTTTAGCAAAACACTAGAGTGTGAGTTTGCTTCAATGTATCATGAGGTTTCTATGGAAACAGGGTGTCTTATGTTACCTTATCTCGAGCGGCTGGGAACACACGTTCTGAGTCCTTTTGTAGCAGTTTTGGGCTAACTTGCAGTCTTTTTTCTGCGGCTTTGGGGGATCGGGGCTGTGTCGGCTGCGGCGCGGGGGGTGCGCTGTGCTGCTCCGGCTGCGGCGCGTGGCTGGGGGCAGCTGCAGCGTGGGGCAGCTCCCGGCGCAGGGGCAGGCTCAGCAGATGCTGGCTCGGCGATGGCAGGCCATGGGGTTCCGGCGCTGGTGGCTGGTGTCCCGGTGCAGGCTGCAACCTGCAGGCTCGGGGCAGCGGCGGCTCCGGCGGGGCGCGGGGTGGGACCCGCGCGGTCCTAGCTCCAGGCCGGTGGCACAAAGCGGCGAAAAGCGGCGAAAAGTTCTTTTGGGGTTTCCACGGTTTCTGAAAGGTTTTTCCTCAACTTGAAGAGTCTACACTGTCGTCACAGACAGGTAGGGGTCGGTAGGAGGTGGCCAGCCTCCTCCGGTGTTCAGGATGGAGCAGGGGGCTCCGATAGGGTCGCGGCGCAGTTCTGCTTTTCCACGTGGTTTTTGGGCGCAGCGCGGTTTCGGCAGGGACAGCGGGCGAACATGGGCGATGTTAAGGCGGCGCTGGGCTCCGTTAAGCGGATACTCCCCGCGCGGGCCCCTGCTGCGGTGCAGGGGTGGCCAGCACACGTGCTTGCTCCGCCTTTTCCCCGGTACTTCCAAACTTCGGTTTTAGTAGTTGCTAGGCAACAGGCACTAGGTGCTGGGCCGGCAGTGCAGCGGGCACGGAGCTCTGCGCTTTCCGCTAGGCAGAAAGGCAATGCGGGGGTCGTGCGGTGGGGCTGGGATGGTACGGGCGGCAGTGAAACCGCTTCTCGCGCGTGATCCAGCTAGTCGGCAGCGGCATGCCGCTTTTACCAGATGACCGACATTCAGGGGACCAACAGGCTTTTCCCTGACGATCTTAAGGTGCTCCGCGGCTCGGGTCTCCGAGCTGCAGGCACGTCTTGCCCAGGGAGCAGTCTTAGGCGTGCGGGGTGCATCTCAGTCAAGACTCACCGCTTTTGATGTTGCGTTGACCCTCTCCGCTCTCTCCGGTTGCCTGTTCTGACCTCTCGGTTTTTTCCTTAACTCTTTCTTCTCTTCTTCCATAAACTAATATTTTTCGAGCTCGGTAAACTAACTGTCCGTCTCTTAGATCCCACTAAGACCACGGGTTATTGACGTCAAGGTTTTTTCTGGTGAAGTCTCCCGTCTTCGAAAATGAAGACGATCCCGGAGACACCAGCTGATCTCCTGACCCAGGATAGATATCTCACTTAATATAAGCTAAATTTGTCCCTGTTCGGGCGCCATTTGTAGTGGTTAGGCCCTTGTACAACAAGGAATGAATGATGCTCCTTGTGTGGTGGTGAGACAAAGAGGATTTATTCAAACTCGCGCGCTCTTTTAACCTTACATATCATGTGACTTTCTTAACCAACCAGTTTACTAACTCTGGGGCATGCTCCTTGGGCTCTGTACCGGGGCACATCCTCTGTGCCACCTTAGCCACGCCTCCTACACCTTTTTTAGTTTTTAATTCCTCTTGCTAAGTTTATTACTATTATTATTATTCTCACTGTAATAAAAGATATTTTGAGTATTTTTGGCACTTGTCTTTATTCCGGACCTGTATCCGAACGTACTGCTACACACAGAGATAACCTTTGGGGGGGGGAAAGAAAATGCATAGGGGAGAGAAAGGCAGGATAAGAGCAAGGGAGAGTAAGAGAAAGAAAAGCTGAGAGTGGACAGATGTATATAGCCACCACCCACGGGGTCCAGCGATGCTTCCATGTCTGTCAGTTGAAGTGGTGGCCTTGATCTGCCGGGGGTGAAGGAGGGAAGTCCCCATACTCCAAGAAGTTATGAGTTATAGCCATGATTAATGTCACGGACCATACCTCGAACCTCCAACATCTTGAGGGTTGCAGTCTCTCTTCTAAGGTTAGGCTTTGGGCATAGCTTGCAGTTACTGTGTGGACCAATTGTCAGAGACTGAAATGGTTAATGATTTATGCATTCTAGGAGACTTTTCAGGCTTTTGACTTGCATGATACCTCTGATGAGCAGTCAGGCCCCTCCCTTCCTCCAGTGTTGATGGTGTGAAGTCCTGCAAAGGCAAGAGCTGAGCTTACAGGCTTTTGACTGTTGATATATCTGATGAGGAATCAGGCCCCTCCCTCCCTCTGCTATGAGATGTTAAGGTTAGGGTTAGGGTTAAGGTTAGCAAGGGTTAGGGTTTAGGTTTTAGTGTTTACGGTTTGGGGTTTAAGATTGGGGTGTGGGTTTGGGTTAGGGTTTAGTGTTAGGGTTAGGATTAGGGTTAGGCAGAATCGGTCTCCATGCGCGATCTAACAATCGCGGGCTTAGCCCATTCCAGACACGCAGCGGTGCCCAAGAAGCCCCTCTGGGGCTATAAGCCCGATTCACTGCCCACCGCTGTCAGAATCTTTTGCTTTTTCTCTTGGGTGTCTGCCATTCTTGTTGCTGTTCTGTTGCGTCTGGTAGAATGCCCACCGCTGTCCGGTATGTACTCTGCTTCTATAGAGCACTGGCCCAGCCCACTGGGTGGAGCCAAGAGGTGGAGCCAGTGCTGATTGGTCCGTGTCACTGGCTTTGCCTACTGGGCGGAGTCAGTGCTGATTGGTCCACACAGTAACTGCAAGCTATGCGCAAACCCTTTTCCCCAACACTAACCCTAAAAAAGAGACTGCAAGCTATGCGCAAACCCTTATCCCTAACCCTAAAAAAACCCTGCAAACTATGCGCAAACCCTTTTCCCTACCCCTCACCTTAAAAAAGAGAGTGCAAGCTACTAAGGTTAGATTTAGGGTTAGGGTTAGGGGTTAGGGGTTAGGGGTTAGGGGTTAGGGGTTAGGGGTTAGGGGTTAGGGGTTAGGGGTTAGGGTTAGGGGTTAGGGTTAGGGGTTAGGGTTAGGGTTAGGGTTAGGGTTAGGGTTAGGGTTAGGGTTAGGGTTAGGGTTAGGGTTAGGGTTAGGGTTAGGGTTAGGGTTAGGGTTAGGGTTAGGGTTAGGGTTAGGGTTAGGGTTAGGGTTAGGGTTAGGGTTAGGGTTAGGGTTAGGGTTAGGGTTAGGGTTAGGGTTAGGGTTAGGGTTAGGGTTAGGGTTAGGGTTAGGGTTAGGGTTAGGGTTAGGGTTAGGGTTAGGGTTAGGGTTAGGGTTAGGGTTAGGGTTAGGGTTAGGGTTAGGGTTAGGGTTAGGGTTAGGGTTAGGGTTAGGGTTAGGGTTAGGGTTAGGGTTAGGGTTAGGGTTAGGGTTAGGGTTAGGGTTAGGGTTAGGGTTAGGGTTAGGGTTAGGGTTAGGGTTAGGGTTAGGGTTAGGGTTAGGGTTAGGGTTAGGGTTAGGGTTAGGGTTAGGGTTAGGGTTAGGGTTAGGGTTAGGGTTAGGGTTAGGGTTAGGGTTAGGGTTAGGGTTAGGGTTAGGGTTAGGGTTAGGGTTAGGGTTAGGGTTAGGGTTAGGGTTAGGGTTAGGGTTAGGGTTAGGGTTAGGGTTAGGGTTAGGGTTAGGGTTAGGGTTAGGGTTAGGGTTAGGGTTAGGGTTAGGGTTAGGGTTAGGGTTAGGGTTAGGGTTAGGGTTAGGGTTAGGGTTAGGGTTAGGGTTAGGGTTAGGGTTAGGGTTAGGGTTAGGGTTAGGGTTAGGGTTAGGGTTAGGGTTAGGGTTAGGGTTAGGGTTAGGGTTAGGGTTAGGGTTAGGGTTAGGGTTAGGGTTAGGGTTAGGGTTAGGGTTAGGGTTAGGGTTAGGGTTAGGGTTAGGGTTAGGGTTAGGGTTAGGGTTAGGGTTAGGGTTAGGGTTAGGGTTAGGGTTAGGGTTAGGGTTAGGGTTAGGGTTAGGGTTAGGGTTAGGGTTAGGGTTAGGGTTAGGGTTAGGGTTAGGGTTAGGGTTAGGGTTAGGGTTAGGGTTAGGGTTAGGGTTAGGGTTAGGGTTAGGGTTAGGGTTAGGGTTAGGGTTAGGGTTAGGGTTAGGGTTAGGGTTAGGGTTAGGGTTAGGGTTAGGGTTAGGGTTAGGGTTAGGGTTAGGGTTAGGGTTAGGGTTAGGGTTAGGGTTAGGGTTAGGGTTAGGGTTAGGGTTAGGGTTAGGGTTAGGGTTAGGGTTAGGGTTAGGGTTAGGGTTAGGGTTAGGGTTAGGGTTAGGGTTAGGGTTAGGGTTAGGGTTAGGGTTAGGGTTAGGGTTAGGGTTAGGGTTAGGGTTAGGGTTAGGGTTAGGGTTAGGGTTAGGGTTAGGGTTAGGGTTAGGGTTAGGGTTAGGGTTAGGGTTAGGGTTAGGGTTAGGGTTAGGGTTAGGGTTAGGGTTAGGGTTAGGGTTAGGGTTAGGGTTAGGGTTAGGGTTAGGGTTAGGGTTAGGGTTAGGGTTAGGGTTAGGGTTAGGGTTAGGGTTAGGGTTAGGGTTAGGGTTAGGGTTAGGGTTAGGGTTAGGGTTAGGGTTAGGGTTAGGGTTAGGGTTAGGGTTAGGGTTAGGGTTAGGGTTAGGGTTAGGGTTAGGGTTAGGGTTAGGGTTAGGGTTAGGGTTAGGGTTAGGGTTAGGGTTAGGGTTAGGGTTAGGGTTAGGGTTAGGGTTAGGGTTAGGGTTAGGGTTAGGGTTAGGGTTAGGGTTAGGGTTAGGGTTAGGGTTAGGGTTAGGGTTAGGGTTAGGGTTAGGGTTAGGGTTAGGGTTAGGGTTAGGGTTAGGGTTAGGGTTAGGGTTAGGGTTAGGGTTAGGGTTAGGGTTAGGGTTAGGGTTAGGGTTAGGGTTAGGGTTAGGGTTAGGGTTAGGGTTAGGGTTAGGGTTAGGGTTAGGGTTAGGGTTAGGGTTAGGGTTAGGGTTAGGGTTAGGGTTAGGGTTAGGGTTAGGGTTAGGGTTAGGGTTAGGGTTAGGGTTAGGGTTAGGGTTAGGGTTAGGGTTAGGGTTAGGGTTAGGGTTAGGGTTAGGGTTAGGGTTAGGGTTAGGGTTAGGGTTAGGGTTAGGGTTAGGGTTAGGGTTAGGGTTAGGGTTAGGGTTAGGGTTAGGGTTAGGGTTAGGGTTAGGGTTAGGGTTAGGGTTAGGGTTAGGGTTAGGGTTAGGGTTAGGGTTAGGGTTAGGGTTAGGGTTAGGGTTAGGGTTAGGGTTAGGGTTAGGGTTAGGGTTAGGGTTAGGGTTAGGGTTAGGGTTAGGGTTAGGGTTAGGGTTAGGGTTAGGGTTAGGGTTAGGGTTAGGGTTAGGGTTAGGGTTAGGGTTAGGGTTAGGGTTAGGGTTAGGGTTAGGGTTAGGGTTAGGGTTAGGGTTAGGGTTAGGGTTAGGGTTAGGGTTAGGGTTAGGGTTAGGGTTAGGGTTAGGGTTAGGGTTAGGGTTAGGGTTAGGGTTAGGGTTAGGGTTAGGGTTAGGGTTAGGGTTAGGGTTAGGGTTAGGGTTAGGGTTAGGGTTAGGGTTAGGGTTAGGGTTAGGGTTAGGGTTAGGGTTAGGGTTAGGGTTAGGGTTAGGGTTAGGGTTAGGGTTAGGGTTAGGGTTAGGGTTAGGGTTAGGGTTAGGGTTAGGGTTAGGGTTAGGGTTAGGGTTAGGGTTAGGGTTAGGGTTAGGGTTAGGGTTAGGGTTAGGGTTAGGGTTAGGGTTAGGGTTAGGGTTAGGGTTAGGGTTAGGGTTAGGGTTAGGGTTAGGGTTAGGGTTAGGGTTAGGGTTAGGGTTAGGGTTAGGGTTAGGGTTAGGGTTAGGGTTAGGGTTAGGGTTAGGGTTAGGGTTAGGGTTAGGGTTAGGGTTAGGGTTAGGGTTAGGGTTAGGGTTAGGGTTAGGGTTAGGGTTAGGGTTAGGGTTAGGGTTAGGGTTAGGGTTAGGGTTAGGGTTAGGGTTAGGGTTAGGGTTAGGGTTAGGGTTAGGGTTAGGGTTAGGGTTAGGGTTAGGGTTAGGGTTAGGGTTAGGGTTAGGGTTAGGGTTAGGGTTAGGGTTAGGGTTAGGGTTAGGGTTAGGGTTAGGGTTAGGGTTAGGGTTAGGGTTAGGGTTAGGGTTAGGGTTAGGGTTAGGGTTAGGGTTAGGGTTAGGGTTAGGGTTAGGGTTAGGGTTAGGGTTAGGGTTAGGGTTAGGGTTAGGGTTAGGGTTAGGGTTAGGGTTAGGGTTAGGGTTAGGGTTAGGGTTAGGGTTAGGGTTAGGGTTAGGGTTAGGGTTAGGGTTAGGGTTAGGGTTAGGGTTAGGGTTAGGGTTAGGGTTAGGGTTAGGGTTAGGGTTAGGGTTAGGGTTAGGGTTAGGGTTAGGGTTAGGGTTAGGGTTAGGGTTAGGGTTAGGGTTAGGGTTAGGGTTAGGGTTAGGGTTAGGGTTAGGGTTAGGGTTAGGGTTAGGGTTAGGGTTAGGGTTAGGGTTAGGGTTAGGGTTAGGGTTAGGGTTAGGGTTAGGGTTAGGGTTAGGGTTAGGGTTAGGGTTAGGGTTAGGGTTAGGGTTAGGGTTAGGGTTAGGGTTAGGGTTAGGGTTAGGGTTAGGGTTAGGGTTAGGGTTAGGGTTAGGGTTAGGGTTAGGGTTAGGGTTAGGGTTAGGGTTAGGGTTAGGGTTAGGGTTAGGGTTAGGGTTAGGGTTAGGGTTAGGGTTAGGGTTAGGGTTAGGGTTAGGGTTAGGGTTAGGGTTAGGGTTAGGGTTAGGGTTAGGGTTAGGGTTAGGGTTAGGGTTAGGGTTAGGGTTAGGGTTAGGGTTAGGGTTAGGGTTAGGGTTAGGGTTAGGGTTAGGGTTAGGGTTAGGGTTAGGGTTAGGGTTAGGGTTAGGGTTAGGGTTAGGGTTAGGGTTAGGGTTAGGGTTAGGGTTAGGGTTAGGGTTAGGGTTAGGGTTAGGGTTAGGGTTAGGGTTAGGGTTAGGGTTAGGGTTAGGGTTAGGGTTAGGGTTAGGGTTAGGGTTAGGGTTAGGGTTAGGGTTAGGGTTAGGGTTAGGGTTAGGGTTAGGGTTAGGGTTAGGGTTAGGGTTAGGGTTAGGGTTAGGGTTAGGGTTAGGGTTAGGGTTAGGGTTAGGGTTAGGGTTAGGGTTAGGGTTAGGGTTAGGGTTAGGGTTAGGGTTAGGGTTAGGGTTAGGGTTAGGGTTAGGGTTAGGGTTAGGGTTAGGGTTAGGGTTAGGGTTAGGGTTAGGGTTAGGGTTAGGGTTAGGGTTAGGGTTAGGGTTAGGGTTAGGGTTAGGGTTAGGGTTAGGGTTAGGGTTAGGGTTAGGGTTAGGGTTAGGGTTAGGGTTAGGGTTAGGGTTAGGGTTAGGGTTAGGGTTAGGGTTAGGGTTAGGGTTAGGGTTAGGGTTAGGGTTAGGGTTAGGGTTAGGGTTAGGGTTAGGGTTAGGGTTAGGGTTAGGGTTAGGGTTAGGGTTAGGGTTAGGGTTAGGGTTAGGGTTAGGGTTAGGGTTAGGGTTAGGGTTAGGGTTAGGGTTAGGGTTAGGGTTAGGGTTAGGGTTAGGGTTAGGGTTAGGGTTAGGGTTAGGGTTAGGGTTAGGGTTAGGGTTAGGGTTAGGGTTAGGGTTAGGGTTAGGGTTAGGGTTAGGGTTAGGGTTAGGGTTAGGGTTAGGGTTAGGGTTAGGGTTAGGGTTAGGGTTAGGGTTAGGGTTAGGGTTAGGGTTAGGGTTAGGGTTAGGGTTAGGGTTAGGGTTAGGGTTAGGGTTAGGGTTAGGGTTAGGGTTAGGGTTAGGGTTAGGGTTAGGGTTAGGGTTAGGGTTAGGGTTAGGGTTAGGGTTAGGGTTAGGGTTAGGGTTAGGGTTAGGGTTAGGGTTAGGGTTAGGGTTAGGGTTAGGGTTAGGGTTAGGGTTAGGGTTAGGGTTAGGGTTAGGGTTAGGGTTAGGGTTAGGGTTAGGGTTAGGGTTAGGGTTAGGGTTAGGGTTAGGGTTAGGGTTAGGGTTAGGGTTAGGGTTAGGGTTAGGGTTAGGGTTAGGGTTAGGGTTAGGGTTAGGGTTAGGGTTAGGGTTAGGGTTAGGGTTAGGGTTAGGGTTAGGGTTAGGGTTAGGGTTAGGGTTAGGGTTAGGGTTAGGGTTAGGGTTAGGGTTAGGGTTAGGGTTAGGGTTAGGGTTAGGGTTAGGGTTAGGGTTAGGGTTAGGGTTAGGGTTAGGGTTAGGGTTAGGGTTAGGGTTAGGGTTAGGGTTAGGGTTAGGGTTAGGGTTAGGGTTAGGGTTAGGGTTAGGGTTAGGGTTAGGGTTAGGGTTAGGGTTAGGGTTAGGGTTAGGGTTAGGGTTAGGGTTAGGGTTAGGGTTAGGGTTAGGGTTAGGGTTAGGGTTAGGGTTAGGGTTAGGGTTAGGGTTAGGGTTAGGGTTAGGGTTAGGGTTAGGGTTAGGGTTAGGGTTAGGGTTAGGGTTAGGGTTAGGGTTAGGGTTAGGGTTAGGGTTAGGGTTAGGGTTAGGGTTAGGGTTAGGGTTAGGGTTAGGGTTAGGGTTAGGGTTAGGGTTAGGGTTAGGGTTAGGGTTAGGGTTAGGGTTAGGGTTAGGGTTAGGGTTAGGGTTAGGGTTAGGGTTAGGGTTAGGGTTAGGGTTAGGGTTAGGGTTAGGGTTAGGGTTAGGGTTAGGGTTAGGGTTAGGGTTAGGGTTAGGGTTAGGGTTAGGGTTAGGGTTAGGGTTAGGGTTAGGGTTAGGGTTAGGGTTAGGGTTAGGGTTAGGGTTAGGGTTAGGGTTAGGGTTAGGGTTAGGGTTAGGGTTAGGGTTAGGGTTAGGGTTAGGGTTAGGGTTAGGGTTAGGGTTAGGGTTAGGGTTAGGGTTAGGGTTAGGGTTAGGGTTAGGGTTAGGGTTAGGGTTAGGGTTAGGGTTAGGGTTAGGGTTAGGGTTAGGGTTAGGGTTAGGGTTAGGGTTAGGGTTAGGGTTAGGGTTAGGGTTAGGGTTAGGGTTAGGGTTAGGGTTAGGGTTAGGGTTAGGGTTAGGGTTAGGGTTAGGGTTAGGGTTAGGGTTAGGGTTAGGGTTAGGGTTAGGGTTAGGGTTAGGGTTAGGGTTAGGGTTAGGGTTAGGGTTAGGGTTAGGGTTAGGGTTAGGGTTAGGGTTAGGGTTAGGGTTAGGGTTAGGGTTAGGGTTAGGGTTAGGGTTAGGGTTAGGGTTAGGGTTAGGGTTAGGGTTAGGGTTAGGGTTAGGGTTAGGGTTAGGGTTAGGGTTAGGGTTAGGGTTAGGGTTAGGGTTAGGGTTAGGGTTAGGGTTAGGGTTAGGGTTAGGGTTAGGGTTAGGGTTAGGGTTAGGGTTAGGGTTAGGGTTAGGGTTAGGGTTAGGGTTAGGGTTAGGGTTAGGGTTAGGGTTAGGGTTAGGGTTAGGGTTAGGGTTAGGGTTAGGGTTAGGGTTAGGGTTAGGGTTAGGGTTAGGGTTAGGGTTAGGGTTAGGGTTAGGGTTAGGGTTAGGGTTAGGGTTAGGGTTAGGGTTAGGGTTAGGGTTAGGGTTAGGGTTAGGGTTAGGGTTAGGGTTAGGGTTAGGGTTAGGGTTAGGGTTAGGGTTAGGGTTAGGGTTAGGGTTAGGGTTAGGGTTAGGGTTAGGGTTAGGGTTAGGGTTAGGGTTAGGGTTAGGGTTAGGGTTAGGGTTAGGGTTAGGGTTAGGGTTAGGGTTAGGGTTAGGGTTAGGGTTAGGGTTAGGGTTAGGGTTAGGGTTAGGGTTAGGGTTAGGGTTAGGGTTAGGGTTAGGGTTAGGGTTAGGGTTAGGGTTAGGGTTAGGGTTAGGGTTAGGGTTAGGGTTAGGGTTAGGGTTAGGGTTAGGGTTAGGGTTAGGGTTAGGGTTAGGGTTAGGGTTAGGGTTAGGGTTAGGGTTAGGGTTAGGGTTAGGGTTAGGGTTAGGGTTAGGGTTAGGGTTAGGGTTAGGGTTAGGGTTAGGGTTAGGGTTAGGGTTAGGGTTAGGGTTAGGGTTAGGGTTAGGGTTAGGGTTAGGGTTAGGGTTAGGGTTAGGGTTAGGGTTAGGGTTAGGGTTAGGGTTAGGGTTAGGGTTAGGGTTAGGGTTAGGGTTAGGGTTAGGGTTAGGGTTAGGGTTAGGGTTAGGGTTAGGGTTAGGGTTAGGGTTAGGGTTAGGGTTAGGGTTAGGGTTAGGGTTAGGGTTAGGGTTAGGGTTAGGGTTAGGGTTAGGGTTAGGGTTAGGGTTAGGGTTAGGGTTAGGGTTAGGGTTAGGGTTAGGGTTAGGGTTAGGGTTAGGGTTAGGGTTAGGGTTAGGGTTAGGGTTAGGGTTAGGGTTAGGGTTAGGGTTAGGGTTAGGGTTAGGGTTAGGGTTAGGGTTAGGGTTAGGGTTAGGGTTAGGGTTAGGGTTAGGGTTAGGGTTAGGGTTAGGGTTAGGGTTAGGGTTAGGGTTAGGGTTAGGGTTAGGGTTAGGGTTAGGGTTAGGGTTAGGGTTAGGGTTAGGGTTAGGGTTAGGGTTAGGGTTAGGGTTAGGGTTAGGGTTAGGGTTAGGGTTAGGGTTAGGGTTAGGGTTAGGGTTAGGGTTAGGGTTAGGGTTAGGGTTAGGGTTAGGGTTAGGGTTAGGGTTAGGGTTAGGGTTAGGGTTAGGGTTAGGGTTAGGGTTAGGGTTAGGGTTAGGGTTAGGGTTAGGGTTAGGGTTAGGGTTAGGGTTAGGGTTAGGGTTAGGGTTAGGGTTAGGGTTAGGGTTAGGGTTAGGGTTAGGGTTAGGGTTAGGGTTAGGGTTAGGGTTAGGGTTAGGGTTAGGGTTAGGGTTAGGGTTAGGGTTAGGGTTAGGGTTAGGGTTAGGGTTAGGGTTAGGGTTAGGGTTAGGGTTAGGGTTAGGGTTAGGGTTAGGGTTAGGGTTAGGGTTAGGGTTAGGGTTAGGGTTAGGGTTAGGGTTAGGGTTAGGGTTAGGGTTAGGGTTAGGGTTAGGGTTAGGGTTAGGGTTAGGGTTAGGGTTAGGGTTAGGGTTAGGGTTAGGGTTAGGGTTAGGGTTAGGGTTAGGGTTAGGGTTAGGGTTAGGGTTAGGGTTAGGGTTAGGGTTAGGGTTAGGGTTAGGGTTAGGGTTAGGGTTAGGGTTAGGGTTAGGGTTAGGGTTAGGGTTAGGGTTAGGGTTAGGGTTAGGGTTAGGGTTAGGGTTAGGGTTAGGGTTAGGGTTAGGGTTAGGGTTAGGGTTAGGGTTAGGGTTAGGGTTAGGGTTAGGGTTAGGGTTAGGGTTAGGGTTAGGGTTAGGGTTAGGGTTAGGGTTAGGGTTAGGGTTAGGGTTAGGGTTAGGGTTAGGGTTAGGGTTAGGGTTAGGGTTAGGGTTAGGGTTAGGGTTAGGGTTAGGGTTAGGGTTAGGGTTAGGGTTAGGGTTAGGGTTAGGGTTAGGGTTAGGGTTAGGGTTAGGGTTAGGGTTAGGGTTAGGGTTAGGGTTAGGGTTAGGGTTAGGGTTAGGGTTAGGGTTAGGGTTAGGGTTAGGGTTAGGGTTAGGGTTAGGGTTAGGGTTAGGGTTAGGGTTAGGGTTAGGGTTAGGGTTAGGGTTAGGGTTAGGGTTAGGGTTAGGGTTAGGGTTAGGGTTAGGGTTAGGGTTAGGGTTAGGGTTAGGGTTAGGGTTAGGGTTAGGGTTAGGGTTAGGGTTAGGGTTAGGGTTAGGGTTAGGGTTAGGGTTAGGGTTAGGGTTAGGGTTAGGGTTAGGGTTAGGGTTAGGGTTAGGGTTAGGGTTAGGGTTAGGGTTAGGGTTAGGGTTAGGGTTAGGGTTAGGGTTAGGGTTAGGGTTAGGGTTAGGGTTAGGGTTAGGGTTAGGGTTAGGGTTAGGGTTAGGGTTAGGGTTAGGGTTAGGGTTAGGGTTAGGGTTAGGGTTAGGGTTAGGGTTAGGGTTAGGGTTAGGGTTAGGGTTAGGGTTAGGGTTAGGGTTAGGGTTAGGGTTAGGGTTAGGGTTAGGGTTAGGGTTAGGGTTAGGGTTAGGGTTAGGGTTAGGGTTAGGGTTAGGGTTAGGGTTAGGGTTAGGGTTAGGGTTAGGGTTAGGGTTAGGGTTAGGGTTAGGGTTAGGGTTAGGGTTAGGGTTAGGGTTAGGGTTAGGGTTAGGGTTAGGGTTAGGGTTAGGGTTAGGGTTAGGGTTAGGGTTAGGGTTAGGGTTAGGGTTAGGGTTAGGGTTAGGGTTAGGGTTAGGGTTAGGGTTAGGGTTAGGGTTAGGGTTAGGGTTAGGGTTAGGGTTAGGGTTAGGGTTAGGGTTAGGGTTAGGGTTAGGGTTAGGGTTAGGGTTAGGGTTAGGGTTAGGGTTAGGGTTAGGGTTAGGGTTAGGGTTAGGGTTAGGGTTAGGGTTAGGGTTAGGGTTAGGGTTAGGGTTAGGGTTAGGGTTAGGGTTAGGGTTAGGGTTAGGGTTAGGGTTAGGGTTAGGGTTAGGGTTAGGGTTAGGGTTAGGGTTAGGGTTAGGGTTAGGGTTAGGGTTAGGGTTAGGGTTAGGGTTAGGGTTAGGGTTAGGGTTAGGGTTAGGGTTAGGGTTAGGGTTAGGGTTAGGGTTAGGGTTAGGGTTAGGGTTAGGGTTAGGGTTAGGGTTAGGGTTAGGGTTAGGGTTAGGGTTAGGGTTAGGGTTAGGGTTAGGGTTAGGGTTAGGGTTAGGGTTAGGGTTAGGGTTAGGGTTAGGGTTAGGGTTAGGGTTAGGGTTAGGGTTAGGGTTAGGGTTAGGGTTAGGGTTAGGGTTAGGGTTAGGGTTAGGGTTAGGGTTAGGGTTAGGGTTAGGGTTAGGGTTAGGGTTAGGGTTAGGGTTAGGGTTAGGGTTAGGGTTAGGGTTAGGGTTAGGGTTAGGGTTAGGGTTAGGGTTAGGGTTAGGGTTAGGGTTAGGGTTAGGGTTAGGGTTAGGGTTAGGGTTAGGGTTAGGGTTAGGGTTAGGGTTAGGGTTAGGGTTAGGGTTAGGGTTAGGGTTAGGGTTAGGGTTAGGGTTAGGGTTAGGGTTAGGGTTAGGGTTAGGGTTAGGGTTAGGGTTAGGGTTAGGGTTAGGGTTAGGGTTAGGGTTAGGGTTAGGGTTAGGGTTAGGGTTAGGGTTAGGGTTAGGGTTAGGGTTAGGGTTAGGGTTAGGGTTAGGGTTAGGGTTAGGGTTAGGGTTAGGGTTAGGGTTAGGGTTAGGGTTAGGGTTAGGGTTAGGGTTAGGGTTAGGGTTAGGGTTAGGGTTAGGGTTAGGGTTAGGGTTAGGGTTAGGGTTAGGGTTAGGGTTAGGGTTAGGGTTAGGGTTAGGGTTAGGGTTAGGGTTAGGGTTAGGGTTAGGGTTAGGGTTAGGGTTAGGGTTAGGGTTAGGGTTAGGGTTAGGGTTAGGGTTAGGGTTAGGGTTAGGGTTAGGGTTAGGGTTAGGGTTAGGGTTAGGGTTAGGGTTAGGGTTAGGGTTAGGGTTAGGGTTAGGGTTAGGGTTAGGGTTAGGGTTAGGGTTAGGGTTAGGGTTAGGGTTAGGGTTAGGGTTAGGGTTAGGGTTAGGGTTAGGGTTAGGGTTAGGGTTAGGGTTAGGGTTAGGGTTAGGGTTAGGGTTAGGGTTAGGGTTAGGGTTAGGGTTAGGGTTAGGGTTAGGGTTAGGGTTAGGGTTAGGGTTAGGGTTAGGGTTAGGGTTAGGGTTAGGGTTAGGGTTAGGGTTAGGGTTAGGGTTAGGGTTAGGGTTAGGGTTAGGGTTAGGGTTAGGGTTAGGGTTAGGGTTAGGGTTAGGGTTAGGGTTAGGGTTAGGGTTAGGGTTAGGGTTAGGGTTAGGGTTAGGGTTAGGGTTAGGGTTAGGGTTAGGGTTAGGGTTAGGGTTAGGGTTAGGGTTAGGGTTAGGGTTAGGGTTAGGGTTAGGGTTAGGGTTAGGGTTAGGGTTAGGGTTAGGGTTAGGGTTAGGGTTAGGGTTAGGGTTAGGGTTAGGGTTAGGGTTAGGGTTAGGGTTAGGGTTAGGGTTAGGGTTAGGGTTAGGGTTAGGGTTAGGGTTAGGGTTAGGGTTAGGGTTAGGGTTAGGGTTAGGGTTAGGGTTAGGGTTAGGGTTAGGGTTAGGGTTAGGGTTAGGGTTAGGGTTAGGGTTAGGGTTAGGGTTAGGGTTAGGGTTAGGGTTAGGGTTAGGGTTAGGGTTAGGGTTAGGGTTAGGGTTAGGGTTAGGGTTAGGGTTAGGGTTAGGGTTAGGGTTAGGGTTAGGGTTAGGGTTAGGGTTAGGGTTAGGGTTAGGGTTAGGGTTAGGGTTAGGGTTAGGGTTAGGGTTAGGGTTAGGGTTAGGGTTAGGGTTAGGGTTAGGGTTAGGGTTAGGGTTAGGGTTAGGGTTAGGGTTAGGGTTAGGGTTAGGGTTAGGGTTAGGGTTAGGGTTAGGGTTAGGGTTAGGGTTAGGGTTAGGGTTAGGGTTAGGGTTAGGGTTAGGGTTAGGGTTAGGGTTAGGGTTAGGGTTAGGGTTAGGGTTAGGGTTAGGGTTAGGGTTAGGGTTAGGGTTAGGGTTAGGGTTAGGGTTAGGGTTAGGGTTAGGGTTAGGGTTAGGGTTAGGGTTAGGGTTAGGGTTAGGGTTAGGGTTAGGGTTAGGGTTAGGGTTAGGGTTAGGGTTAGGGTTAGGGTTAGGGTTAGGGTTAGGGTTAGGGTTAGGGTTAGGGTTAGGGTTAGGGTTAGGGTTAGGGTTAGGGTTAGGGTTAGGGTTAGGGTTAGGGTTAGGGTTAGGGTTAGGGTTAGGGTTAGGGTTAGGGTTAGGGTTAGGGTTAGGGTTAGGGTTAGGGTTAGGGTTAGGGTTAGGGTTAGGGTTAGGGTTAGGGTTAGGGTTAGGGTTAGGGTTAGGGTTAGGGTTAGGGTTAGGGTTAGGGTTAGGGTTAGGGTTAGGGTTAGGGTTAGGGTTAGGGTTAGGGTTAGGGTTAGGGTTAGGGTTAGGGTTAGGGTTAGGGTTAGGGTTAGGGTTAGGGTTAGGGTTAGGGTTAGGGTTAGGGTTAGGGTTAGGGTTAGGGTTAGGGTTAGGGTTAGGGTTAGGGTTAGGGTTAGGGTTAGGGTTAGGGTTAGGGTTAGGGTTAGGGTTAGGGTTAGGGTTAGGGTTAGGGTTAGGGTTAGGGTTAGGGTTAGGGTTAGGGTTAGGGTTAGGGTTAGGGTTAGGGTTAGGGTTAGGGTTAGGGTTAGGGTTAGGGTTAGGGTTAGGGTTAGGGTTAGGGTTAGGGTTAGGGTTAGGGTTAGGGTTAGGGTTAGGGTTAGGGTTAGGGTTAGGGTAGGGTTAGGGTTAGGGTTAGGGTTAGGGTTAGGGTTAGGGTTAGGGTTAGGGTTAGGGTTAGGGTTAGGGTTAGGGTTAGGGTTAGGGTTAGGGTTAGGGTTAGGGTTAGGGTTAGGGTTAGGGTTAGGGTTAGGGTTAGGGTTAGGGTTAGGGTTAGGGTTAGGGTTAGGGTTAGGGTTAGGGTTAGGGTTAGGGTTAGGGTTAGGGTTAGGGTTAGGGTTAGGGTTAGGGTTAGGGTTAGGGTTAGGGTTAGGGTTAGGGTTAGGGTTAGGGTTAGGGTTAGGGTTAGGGTTAGGGTTAGGGTTAGGGTTAGGGTTAGGGTTAGGGTTAGGGTTAGGGTTAGGGTTAGGGTTAGGGTTAGGGTTAGGGTTAGGGTTAGGGTTAGGGTTAGGGTTAGGGTTAGGGTTAGGGTTAGGGTTAGGGTTAGGGTTAGGGTTAGGGTTAGGGTTAGGGTTAGGGTTAGGGTTAGGGTTAGGGTTAGGGTTAGGGTTAGGGTTAGGGTTAGGGTTAGGGTTAGGGTTAGGGTTAGGGTTAGGGTTAGGGTTAGGGTTAGGGTTAGGGTTAGGGTTAG